>NW_026712311.1:575270-1010270 GCF_030504385.1 Musca domestica | reverse complement strand
CATTTTTTTCTCGAAAAACTTGAAATATGGCTTTTTTAGTCCCGGACAATATATTCTTCAAAAATTCCAAAAAGTGCAAGAACTTACACCGCAACAGAAAGAAAATAGACTCAAAAAAGCTAAAAAGTTGCTTCGAGCAAAAATGTTCTTTGAAAAATACAAATTTATAGCTTAGAAAGAACTTTCAAGAATATTATAAGCCTATAGTTGGGTACGTCAAAAAAAAAAATGTATACGTTTATAGCTACGAAAAACTGCTGATCCCTAAAAAGTATTTTTAAAATTTCACGTTTCTTCTCGTCATTGAAAAACATTCTTTAAATAATCCACGACTCTGATGATTCTTGAAGAAGATTTTTTTTAAATCCCCATTTCCTTAAAAAAATATTTCTTTAAACCCCATTTCTGCTCATCCTTGAAAAATATTCTTTAAATAATCCACGTTCGCTGATGATCCTTGAAGAAGATTTTTTTAATTCCCATTTCCTTAAAAGAAATATTTTTTAAACCCCATTTCTGTTCATTCTTGGAAAATATTCTTTAAAAAATCCTGATCCTTGAAAAATATTATTTTTTAAATTGACTTTCCAGCTCGTTCTTTAAAAACATACTTTAAGAAAACCACGTCTCTGCTCGCCCTTGAAAAAAATTCTTTGGAACATCCACGTCGCTGCTGATCCATAAAAATACTTTTATTTTAAAAAATTCACGTTTCTGAAAATAAAATTCTTTAAAAAATCAGCATTTATTGGTCTAATTGTGCTTGAAAAAATAATCTTTGAAAAATGTCCTTTAAAAAATCAATCTTGAAAAAATAATCTTTAAAATTCTACTTTTTTACCTGAAGGTCCTTGAAAAACAATATTTACAAAATTCACGTTTATTGACTTGGAGGTCATTAAAAAAAATATTTACAAAGTTCACGTTTATTGACTTGGAGGTTCTTAAACAAATAATCCTTACAAAATCCACGTTTATTGACTTGGAGGTCCTTAAACAAATAATCTTTAGAAATCCACGTTTTTTTGACTTCAAGGTCCTTGAAAAAATAATCTTTACAAAATCCATGTTTATTTGTCAGAAGGTCCTTGAAAAAAAAAATCTTTACAAAATCCACGTTTATTTGTCAGGAGGTCCTTGAAAAAAATCTTTACAAAACCCACAATTTTTTATCTGAAGGTCCTTGAAAAAATAATATTTACAAAATCCATGTTTATTTGACTGAATGTGCTTGATAATCTTTACAAAATTCACCTTTAGAGCTTGGAAGGTCTGGAAAATAAATTCTTTAAAAATCTATGGTTAAAGCCGGGAAAGTCCTTGAAAATATAATCTTCACATATCCACGGAAAGTCCATGAAAAACTAACCATTAAAAAATCCTCGTTTATAGCTTAGAAGATCCTTGGAGTTTTTTTTAGACATCCTCTTATACCAAGGAAAGTCCTTGAAAAATATTCTTTAAAATTCTCTATGGTTAATTGGAAGGTCCTCGAAAATATATTTTTAAAATCGACATTTTTTAGCCTGAAGGACCTTGAAAAAATAATCTTTACAAAATCCACGTTTATTTATCTGAAGCTCCGTGAAAAAAAATAATCTTTACAATTTTCATTTTTATAGCTTGGAAGGTCCTGGAAAATAAATTCTTTAAAAATCTATGGTTAGGGTTGGGAAAGTCCTTGAAAATATAATCTTAACAAATCCACAGAAAGTCCATGAAAAACGAACCTTTCAAAAATCCACGTTTATAGCTTGGAAAATTTTTCTTAAGACAGTCACTTTTATACCTAGGAAAGTCCTTGAAAAACATTCTTTAAAATTCTCTTTGGTAAATTGGAAGGTCCTCAAAAATATATTTTTTAAAAATCCGCATTTATAACACGTTTGTAGTATAGAAGCTTGATAACATCCGTTTTTTAAATATTCACGTTTATAGTTTGAGAAGTCCTTGCTATTTCCTTCAAAAATCCACTTTTACAGCTCGAAAAGTGCTTGAAAACAAAATATTATTTAAAGAATCCTTCAAGGTATATTCTTGAAAAATTCTCTATAGTCAGGATAGCCTTAAAAATATTCTTTAAAAATCCAATAACAAATATTTTTAAATATCCGGGATTGTGAAAATATCTTGACACACTTATTTGGAAAATAAATAAGGAAATAAGGAAAAAACCACATTTGTGGAGGATTCTTATTTTTTTAGAACATTGCTTTTGTGCGCGATCATTAAAAATATTTTTTGAAAAAGTCCACCTTTGTGTAACATTCTTGGAAAAATATTTTTAAAAATCTACACCCTTGGAAGATTCTTAAATAAATATTTTAAAATATCCTATTTTTGTAGATAACCCTTAAAAATAAATGTATAATTCCATTGAAAAAATAAACCTATTATGGCTCCTTAAAAATTGTTCTCTCTGCATGGCATTCTCCCACATTCCTGCCCCAGTTACAAATTTTCTTTCTCTTCCAAAATGGTATTCCGTTTTATATGAATTACTTTAATCTATCAATTACTCCCTACCAAAGTAATTAAGTCATATTATCCATTAAATTTTAACCAAGTGTGTTTATGTGTGTGTGAGCGAAAAAGTATAAACAAACAAAAAAAGGGGGAAAACAAAACGAAATCCGAATACAGGAAAAAAACAATAAAACCATTTGACTATTTAGTTCAACTAATTGCTGGAATATGTAAGTGTAACTTAATAATTTCCATTCCCCGACTTTCCCCGTCCTCACCACGGAGCACCCAATGAAAAAACTGTGAAGCATAACATATGAGCTACAGACCCCAAAACATTATAAAGAATTGTAAGGACAAAATGGAATAGAGCAAAACAAAAGAAAAAAGGATTTGTACATGAATGCTCAAGGCTAAAAGAGAAAGAGTAATGGCATTAAATGTGGTTGGTCATACTTGGAGTTATGCCGTTGTATCTACCCAGGATTCATATGGGTTTCTTGCTTGCTCTCCTGAATCCTGTGCCATATTCCTCTGCCAGGAAGAGGAGGCCAAGAGGAGCTTACCACACACACATACACACAAAACATACCACCAAGATTTATATTTAGCATAAAACCATATTTGGTTTGTTGCTGCTGCTGCTGTTGCTTCAGGAAAAATTACTTTGAATTTTTAACTAAAAAAAAAACACTTTCTGTAGATAGTTTATTTTTCATTTTGCTTTATTTTTGCATATCCTTCATAGATACGTATGCATGTAGGTGGGTAAGTGTGTTGGTCTAACCACCTACACCTACTGTGGCAAAGGGTCGAATTTCCTTTTTCAAGGGGTTTGTTTGGGTTTATCTAAAGATTTTATCTCCAATATTTTGTAGGTGTCAATGGGTGCAAATGGCATTTTAAATGGCGAAGAGAGGGGTATTAAATAAGGAATATTGTGGGAAGAATATAGATTGAAAATTATTTCCTTTAAAAGTCGACAATTGGGGTCATGGCATTAAAAAATCCACATCTGAAATGGTCCCGGAATAAATATATTAAAAAAAAAAAAACAAGTTTGTGGTTCTGCCTGGTTCTTAATTTTTTTTTTTTTCTAAAAAATTCTCTTTTGTAATCCTGGTTGATTGTTGATTATTTGAAAAAAAAAAAAACAAATCTATTGATTATTTGAAAAAACAAACCTAAAAATACCACGATTTTGATCCATGAAAAAAAACTTAAATTTGTCCTTTACAAAATATTTGTAACACTCCCATAAAATTTAGGGCCCTTTTTTGTTAGAAAAATATTCTTAAAAATCTGCGTTTGAGGCTCTTAATGATCCTCCATCAAAATCCACAATCCTGGATTGTCCTTGAGATATATTCCTCAAAATTCACGCTTGAAAACTTTGTGACTCCATAAAAAAATTTCTTAAATTTGACCTAGGAAAATATATCTTCAACATCTCCGTACAATTTCAGTCTTTTATCCTTAAAATATCCATTTTTAGGGTTTATTTAGTCTAAAAAATAGTTGATGATCCTCCTTAAAATCCGACTTAAAAAATCAAACTTTGCAGAAAAATTATTAAAAAGACCACGTTCTGTAATCTTGCATTATCCTTGAGAAATATTCTTTAAAATCCACTTTTATAATTTTGGTGAATCCTTGAAAAATATTCTTTAGTTTAAACTTGGATTTTTTAAACATCCCCGTATTATTCTAGTCTCAAAAAATATCCTTAAAAACCATTTTTAAAGGCCCGATTAGTCCTAAAAAAATATATTTCTAAAAATTGACGTTAAAGGATCTGGATATTTAAGAAATATTCATGATAAGCCACGTTAATAATTCTTGTGGATCCTTGAAAAATATTCTTAAGTTTGACTTTAGAAAATTATCCCATCCCCGTACCTTCTAGTCTTAAAAAATATCCTTCAAAATCCTTTTATAGGGCTCGAGTAGTCCCAAAAAATTGTTCCTAAAAATCAAGGTTTGGGATTCTGGATGAACCTCTTTCAAAATCCACGTATGAGATTTTAAATAGTCCGTTTTAAAAATCCATCTTTGAAACGTCAAAGGTCCTTGCAAAGTATTCTAAAAAAATCTACGATCTGCAATCATGTATTGTCCTTGAGAAATATTCACGTTTATAATTTTGGTGGATCCTTAAAAAATATTTGTAAGTTTCACCTTGACAAGATTTTTTTTAACATCCCCGTATACTTCTAGTAAAAAAAAAATATTCTTAAAATATTCCTCTAATCCTAAAATAATATTTTTGAAAATCGACGTTTGAGATTCTGGATGATCTTTCTTAAAAATCCACGTTTGAGACTTTAAATGATTTGAATTAAAAATCAAACATTCAAACTCTGGATGACACTTGCAAAAATATTCTAAAAATGTCCATGTTCTGCGCATGAAAAATATTCTTAAACATCTTAGAATAGTCTTTGAAAAAAATATTTTCAAAATCCACATTTACTAGAAAGCTATTCCAAATCTGGTCCATGAAAACATATTCGACAAAACTAATTTTTGGAACAAGGAGAAATTAAGTCCTTGAAAAATAGCCCTTCAAAACCGTTGCTTTATCTGGAAAATAAAACACTTATAAAATCGAAACATTAAAAATTCCAATTTTATCCTTGAAGAAATATTCTGCAAAATTCATTTTTGAAACAAAAAGATAGTACAAGTTAAGTTCTTGGAAAGTATCCCTTCGAAAACGTTGTTTTATCCACGGGAAAATTATAAAAATAAAATAAATTCATGCTTCCTTGCAAAAAAAAAAATTCCTCAAAAATTCTGGTTAGGCTTTGGAAAAATATTCCTAAAACCCAAGTTTTTGCCCTTAAAAATAATTTTAGGAAGTCAAAAATTGGTCTTTAACAAAATATTCGTAAAAGCTTATATTTGGTCCTTGAAAAAAATATTGTTTAAAAATTCAGATTAGGATTGGAATAAATTATCCTAATATCCACTTTTTTGTACCAAAAAAATATTTTTAAAAGTCCAAATATTGTCCTCAAAAATATTCATAAAAATCTAAATTTGGCTCCTTATAGCATGTTATTAAAAATCCCCATTTGATCCTTGACAAATATTTATTATTTGATCCTTGACAAATATTTATTAAAGTCAAAATTTGGTACCTGAGAAAGTTTTCATAAAAAATTCCAGTTCGAAACTCTGAGACTTTGAATAATATTTTTAAAATTCAGATTTAAGACGCTGGCTGATACTTCAAAAAATATTCAGAAAAAACCACAAATATATTTTCAAAAATTTGGAATTTGGTCCTTGAGATTTTTTTTTTTTCGAAAAATTCAATTTCGAGACTCTGTATAGTCTTTGAAAAATATTTTTAAGATCCAAATTTAAGGCGCTGAAGGGTCGGTGATAATCTGATCAGAAAAATCCATAACTTGTTTTTGAAAATATTCTCAAAAATCCAAATCCTGTCCTTGAAGAAATACGCTGCAAAATAAAATTTTGGAACAAAAAAACCTGCACATTTAGTTCTTGAAAAATATTCTTACAAAAAATCTACAAAGAGTCCTTAAAAAATATTGATTAGAACTGGAAAAAATATTTTAAAATCCAAAGTTTTTTCAAAAACTACACATTTGATCTTCGAGGAAAAATGTTAAAAATCATAATAAAATCCACATTCGATCCTTGCAAAATATTCATAAAAGCCCAACTTTGGTCAACAAAGAATTACTTAAAAATTCAGATTAGGTCTTCAGAGAAAATTCCTTTTTTGTCACAAAAAAAAAAAAAAAACATCCCTCAAAATCCACATTGGGCCCCGAAAAAAAGTTTGAAAATCCAAATTTAGTCCCTAAAAAATTATTCTTAAAAGTTCTTGTGAAAAAATTCCTTAAAAATGCAAAAATTCATTCAGTCCCCAGGAAAACTTTTATTAAAGTCCTTTATTGTTGTCCTTAAAAATATTCTTAAATATTCCTTAAAAATTTGGTCCCTTAAAAATATTTTTAACAATTCTTGTGAAAAAAATTCTTTAACAATTTAAAAATTCATTCAGTCCCCAGGAAAACTTTAAGTAAAGTCCTTTATTGTTGTCCTTTAAAATATTCTTAAAAATTATATTCTGGTCCTTGAAAAAAATGTAACTAAAACTTCGCGTTTCGTTTTTCAAACAATCTTCGTAAAATCCCCGTTTGAAATTAGGAAAATATACGTTACAAGTTTTTTAGTCCTTCGAAAATTATTCTTTAAAATCCATCTTGGGTCCTTGATAAATATTCTTAGTTTTCATCTGTGACTAAAGTCCACAAAAATATTTAGAAATCTCTCTAAATCTATAACCCCATTTTTCACATTTTTCCGTTTTCCACAATCTATGAAACATTTGTTTTGTTATGTTTTATCCGCACTTCCCCCCCTCTCCCCCCTTTGAGGACCCAGCTTTAGAGGTCAATTGATGAGAGAAGAGCAGTGAAGTAACAAACTCACCATTAAAAGTAGCTTGGCTCTGGTGTGTGTGTGGTGGTGTGGTACTAGAGAAAAATGACTGGAAACAAGATTAATTGAAAATTTTTTACAATTTTACAAGTCATTTGAGAGGAATGTTGATTCATTCACACTCACTCAGAAAAACACACACACACACACAGAAAGGCACACACAGAAAGGCACACACAGAAAAAGACACTCTCGCACACACACACACGCACTAACACACTCCAGGAAAAAAGCAAACGAGAAATAAAGAATATAATCTCATATCTTGCATAGAATATTATATTAACTGTCTACAAGTAAGAGATTAAAAACTATGTAATTAATTTTATTTTTTTCTCTTATTGTAGCTGTTGTTGGTTTTTATAACACATACCCAAATAAATACCACAAAGCAAAGGCAACAACTAGAACAGGGGAGAAAATGTTGAATGAAGTTGCGAAACCAAGAGCAATGAAAATTTGAAATTAAATGAATTGTAAACATGTTTTTACTTACGGCTTTGTTGGACCTTTAAATAGTCCTTAAAAAATAACGTGGATGTTACTTGAATAAGTGTTACGAATATTTTTTAAAAAGTATCCTTAAACGCATATTTCCAACTTGGAAGGCCTTTAAAAATTATTCTGAAAAAGGTCTTTGAAAACGGCTTGGATGATTCTTAAAAAGGACAACAAAGCAATATTCTTACAGCTTGGAAGGTCATGGAAAATGACTCTGTAAAAATTCAGATAAAAATGCTCGTATACTTCATGTTTATATTCTAGAAGATCTAAGCTATAGCTTCGATGGTACTCCTTAAAAAAGCTCCGGCTAAGATGTTGCTTAAAAAATATCTTAAAATTTTTTTTGAAAAATTTGAATGGTGCTTTAAAAATCAAAGTTTTAAGCTTGGATGGATTTACATAATTGGCATGGATGGTCCTTAAAAAAAATTCTTCACACACCCACATATATGACGTGGATCCTTAAAAAAAAAACCCTCTAAAAATCCACATATTTGGTTTGTATGGACTTTAAAAAATATTGGTTAAAAATCCTGGCATACCTGGCTGGAACTATCCTTTACTAAATTATTTAAAAATTAAATTATTCTTACAAAACCCACATTTAAAGCTTGCTTGGTTTCCTGATAAAATATTCTTAAAGAATCAACGTTGGAAGCTCTGGATAGTGCTTACAAAATAAAATGATACAACAATGCCAGGATGATCCTTCAAAAAATGTTTTTTGATTTTTTTTCCCGGATTTCAAGCAACCTTAATACGAAAATGTTCTAAAGTGTAGAAAAAGGGGAACACGACCCCCCCCCCCCCCCCTCCTTAAAAAATTTGTAAATTGTCTATCCTGCATTTTTACGATTTTTTTAATATTTATTGTCTCTCACATTTAGGAGGCATTGCAAATTCATTTAAAAATGCCCTTTGGAGGACATGATTTTTATACCCTCCACCATACGAAGTATGGAGGGTATATTGAGTTTGTTTATCAGCGTAAAATTCTAAGACGACTTAGGCCTGTCCGTCTTTTGGACATATCAGTCTTTTGTCTGCAGGTCCATGACCCATATAACGTTACCCCCCTATGTTCGGTATTTTAATGATTGTAGCCTAAATTTTCAATGAAATTATCTGCAAATCCACAAAAGGAGTTCCTTCTGAGTACTTTACCCCCTGGAACAGTATTATCTATATAGATCCACGATATCGAATATCCCGCCTATATTCGGTATTTTTATGATTTTAGCCACTTTTTTCAATAAAATTGTCTTAAAATCCATTCTAAAAGTTCTTTCCAAACATTTTGCCCCCTGGAAAAGTATGGTCTATATATGTGCATGATATCGTATAGCCCCCATATAACGGTACCTCCCAATATTCGGTATTTTGATGATTTTAGTTTCATTATTCACCGGAATTGTTTCAAATTTGGTATTTGAAGTTCGTAATGGATACTACAGCCTGAGACAAAAAATTGCGTATGCAGGCCCATGTCTTCGCATAGCCCCCATATAGCGGTACCTCCAAATATTCGGTATTTTGATGATTTTAGCGACATTATTCACCGGAATTGTTTCAAATTTGATATTTGAAGTTCGTAATGGATACTATAGCCTATGACAGAAAATTGTCTGTGCAGGTCCACGTCTTCATATAGCCTCCCTATAAAGGTACCTCCCCATATTCGGTATTTTGATTATTTTAGCAACATTATTAACCGGAATTGTTTCAAATTTTGTATTTGAAGTTCGAAATGGATACTACAGCCTGAGACAGAAAATTGTCTATGCAGGTCCAGGTCTTCATATAGCCCCCATATATCAGTACCTCCCTTTATTCGGTATTTTGATGATTTTAGCGTCATTATTCACCGGAATTCTTTCAAATTACGTATTTGGAGTTCGTAATGGGAACTACAGCCTATGACGGGAAATTGTCTGTGCAGGTCCTCATCTTCGTATAGCCCCCATATAACAGTACCTCCCTATATTCGGAATTTTGATGATTTTAGCGTCATTATTCACCGGAGTAGTTTTATATTACGTATTTAGAGTTCGTAATGGGAACTACAGTCTGTGATAGAAAATTGTCTATGCAGGTCCAGGTCTTCATATAGCCCCCATATATCAGTACCTCCCTTTATTCGGTATTTTGATGATTTTAGCGTCATTATTCACCGGAATTCTTTCAAATTACGTATTTGGAGTTCGTAATGGGAACTACAGGCTATGACGGGAAATTGTCTGTGCAGGTCCTCATCTTCGTATAGCCCCCATATAACAGTACCTCCCTTTATTCGGTATTTTGACGAGTTTCGGTACAATACCCACCGAAATGTTTGAGATGACGTATTTGAAGTTCGTAATACCTGCTACAGCCTGTGACAGAAAATTGTCTATGCTGGTCCAGGTCTTCGCACAGATCCAATATAACGGCTTCTCCCTATATACCATATTTTGATGATTTCAGCAACATGTTTCAAATTACGTATTTAGAGGTCGTAATGGGAACTACAGTCTGTGAGAGAAAATTGTCTATGCACGTCCAAGTCTTCGTATAGCCCCCATTTAACGATACCTCCCGATTTTCGGTATTTTGACGAGTTTATTCGTATTTGAAGTTCGTAATGGATGCTACAGCACAGCTCCGTTATAACGGGACCTCCCTATATACGATATTTTGATGATTTTAGCTACTTTATTCACCGGATTTTTTTCAAGTTTCGTATTTTAATATTGTAACGTAATGCAGGTCCACGTCTTGGTATAGACCTAAATATAATGACTATATTCCGTATTTTTAAGATTTTTAATGAATTTTAACGGATTTTATTTTAGTTTATTTTATTTTTGGGGAGAATATCCCAGACAAAAAACAAGGGAAGTGATGGTGATTGGTGGCTCTTTCCGAAACCTAAGTATTCCCTGCCTTACCCCCCTGCTAAATATTACCATCGTTCTCTGCTAATAAGGAGACGTTGTATTTATAAAATCAACAATAAAGGGATTTTGCAACAACATTTTTATTTTATTTTATTTATGTTTTTTTTAAAAATTACCATATTCTTTGCAAATGGTGGAGGGTATTCAAAAGTTGGACCCGACGAATTTTACTACTTTTTTACTTGTTTTAACTACGTTTTTCCTCAGTGTCTTAAACATTTTTTATTTTTTTTTTTTTTTTTTTAATCCAGAATTATATATATTTTTTCTTCTAAAAAAATATTTTTTAAACATTTTTCCCACTAATTAAAAACGAAAAAAAAAATAATAATAATTGACCCATTCTAAAATCTAGCTGCATAAATTCCCAGAATATCATGTATTGTAATATAATTAAATTTTAAATGACAACAAACTAAATTTCCCATTAAAATCTCTCTAGTCCGTGTATGCATTTTGTTTCAATTATTGTGCTGTGTTGGTGTTGTTGTTTTTGTCGTTGTTTCATTGTTGGTGTCATTGTTGCTGTTGTCGGTGACCAGCAGCAATTGGCTGTAAACTAATAGTCGTATGATATGTGACACGTATTATGGAGGATATAGGAGTTTTCTGCGTTTTTTTTTTTTTTTTTTTTTTTGGTGAGTGAATTTCCACGTTTGCCAGCCATGCTGCTTTCAGTCATGGCTTGTGTCTCTCTGTCGGGTCGTCCGTCTGTTTGGTCCTATCCAAAAACAATCTAGTGGATAAATACTAGTCATGCATTATATTTTATGTATGACTGTCAATTTGTTGTTATCGTCGTTGTTGTTGCTGCTGTTGTTGGCAGAGAATTTTATAGCATTATATCTCTGGACATGTATCGCCTCGGCTCAGTCTATGACCGATTTTGCAAGCTGATAATCAGCTTTAGTTGGTTTTGTGGTCTTTCATACCTAGGATAATGGCTTGGCATGAAATGTTGCTGTGTTTTCGTTTGTTTTTTTTTTTTTTCGTTGTTGCATTTTTTGTTGGTTAGTTGGTAGTATTTTGTTGTTATTATTGTTGTTGTCACTGTTGCTGTCAAACAATACATAAATTATAAATCTATCTATCTGTTGGTTGGTTGTTCGAATTCCACTGAAAAGAAAACCATAGAAAAACATTCATTAACTCTAAATGGAGTGAAAACGGCATTAAAATGTGAATGTCTCCTGACACTATGACAACACCAACAACAACACCACCAACAACAGCGAACACTAACAGCAGCGGCATTACATTATGGCCAAATACTGAAAACATTATTGTTAACAACAATAACCATTTACTGTTTGTTGTCGTCATCGCCGCCACTGCTTTGAGGCTATTAATTTTTCTGTGCGTTAGGATTCGGCTTTGTTTTGTATTTTTTGTTTTTGTGTTTTTGTCTCGAAACAACAATAACATGAAATTGTTATAAATTTTTGCTAATTTGTTTGTAATGCCATTTAACAACAATAGCAAAATGGCTATAATGTAACAGATTTTTTATTACATTGTTGTTTTTTATTCGCCGTGATTAGGGATGACAATGAAGGAATTTTGAAAGAAAATATGCGGCAGGGTATCGCGGAAAAAAAATCTTAAGAAAAAATCGGAAGGGAAATCCTGTAAGAAGCCTAGGCAAAATCTCGATTCAATGCCTATTTTTAATGGCCAAAAAAAAAAAAATAAAACCAACAAAAAATATTCAAAAATCCATGAGAATATTTAAAATAAAAAAAAATATTTAAAATCAAAGATTTTGAGGCTAAAAAAATATTTGAAATCAAAGATTTTGAGGCTAAAAAAATATTTGAAAATCCACAATTTTTGGCTAAAAATATTTAAAAGTCCACGATTTTTTGGCTAAAAATATTTGAAAATTTCTGATTTTTTGGCTAAAAATATTTAAAAATTCACGATTTTTTAAATAAAAAGTATTTTAAAATCCACGAATTTTTGCTAAAAATGTTTGAAAATTCCCGATTTTTTGGCTAGAAACTATTTTAAAATCCACGATTTTTTTTTTTTGCAAAAATATATTTAAAAATTCAGGATTGACCCTCAAATACCTAGAAAATAATTTTGAGGCTAAAAAAATACTTTAAACTCCACGATTTCATAGCTAAAAATATTCATACATTAATGACTTTTTGGTCTGAAATATCCAAGATTTTTTTTCTAAAAGTATTCAAAATTCCAAGATTTTTCGGCTGAAAGTGTTTGAAAATCCACGATTTAATGGCTAAAAAATATTTGAAAATCCAAGATTTTTTTGCAAAATAAAATTTAAAAATTCATGATTGGCCATCTAATACCCATAAATTATTTCGAGGCTAGAAAAATATTTTTTTTTGGCTAAAAATATTTGAAAATCCACCATTTTTTGGCAAAAATATATTTAAAAATCCACGATTTTTTCACTAAAAATATGGAGAATGTCTTCTCATAGAAGACCTGGAGAAGGACTTCTTTTAGAAGAATTCGCTTCCACGGTTTTTGGGCTAAAAAATATTTGAAAATCCACGAGTTTTTGGCTAAAAAATATTTGAAAATCCAGTATTGGCCCTCAAATACCTAAAAATTATTTTAGGCTTCACAAATATTTGTCCACGATTTTTTGGCAAAAAAAAATATTTAAAAACCCAGGATTGACCCTCATATAACTACGAATAAATTTTAGACTAGAAAAATATTTGAAAATTCAAAATTTTTTGGATAAAAAATGCTTAAACATCCACGATTGGAAATATTTGAAAATTCACGATTTTTTTTTTTTTGGCTAGAAAATCTTTGAAAATTCAGGATTGGTCCTCAAATACATAAAAACTATTTTAAGGCTAAAAAAAAATTTATCCACGATTTTTTGCCTAAAAAAATATTTAAAAATACAGGATTGGCCCTCAAAGGCCTAAAAATAATTTTAAGGCTAGAAAAATATTTATCTACGATTTTATGGCTAAAAAATATTTAAAAATCCAGGATTGGCCCTCAAGTACCTAAAAATTATTTTTAGGTTAGAAAATATTTGAAAATCACAATTTTTTGGCTAAAGAATATTTAAAAATTCAGGTTTGGCCCTCAAATACATAAAAATTACTTTAAGGCCAGAAAAATGTTTATCCACAATTTTTTTTGATGAAAAATATTTAAAAATCCCCGATTAGCATTCGAATATCTAGACAATTTTTTTGTATTAAAAAATATTTAACAAGTAAGCAAATGCTATTGTCGTGCGGGGCCTACCATGTGATACTCTACAACACTATATGTTAGAAGCTTCCTTATGTCCAGGAAATTTTTTATGTTTTTGGTTAATTTGAGCCCCTAAATATTTTGCGATCATCTCCAAAAGCAAGAGGCCCCTCTGTATCTCCAAATTTAGACACATCTGTATCATTTGCCTGTCTACTATATTTGGCTATATTCGTCAACGAAATCAGATTAAAAAAGGAAGAAGTTCGCCTTTCGTGAATTTCGGATATCGCCTTTAAGTAATGTTGGTATTTTTTCACACAAAAGTAGAGGTCTAACCCTTCTGAGTCCATCCCTACCCTTATGGATAAATTTTCGTGAGGATCGAGCTATAATTGCGATTAGATCGACTCAGCTCGGCGACATAGAAAGATCCATATATACTTTCCTATGTGGGAAACCAATATTTCGAGGTGTTACATAATTTTTGGCCCAATCAAATTTATTATACCCCCAATACATAGTGTTGTAGGGTATAAAAATCCACGATTTGCTTTCAATTTTAAAAGATTGGAAAATTCAAGATTTTTTATCACAATTTTTAAAATCCAATTCAAATTCGGATCTCTTGAAAATTTTTTGAAGTCCAAGATCTACGCCATTGCGAAAATCAATTTCCTTAGGGAGCCTAGGGGAAACAGTTGAACTTTTTTTTATGTCCTTAGATTTTGTTTTTGAATTTCGGCAATTAAAGAATTGTAAAACTAAGGGAAATATTTAGAATTGAGGAAGTATTCAAGAAATATTGATAGTTTTTCTATCCCATATCCTTAGGATGAAAATATCCAAGATCAACGCCTAAACGGCATTTCGACACGCTAGGGGAAATGTTTAGAAATGCAGGTTTATCTTCTTTAGTAAACCTTAAGAAAAATCAATGAAAAATTTTACTAATCTTGGCATCCCTAGCATGTATTGTCATTTTCAATTAACGTATTTATTTATTTTTTGGTTTTTGTTTTATGTTTTCTTTCCTGTTTTTTTATATTTTTATTAATATTGTCATGGGCATTTTAATATTTTAAAGCTCCCACTTGATTACCCGCAAATATCTCGATTTGAATCATGTATTTTTTTATTTATAGTTTTTTTTTTTTTTTTTTGTTTCTTGCGAATGATATAAATTTAATGTTGTTCCATTCAATTAATTATTTCTCCCAGTGTAGTTTTAATTACTTGTATATTTCATTGTAACACATAATTATTATTTTTTTTCATTATTCTTTGTTTAATGAATAGTTAGTTTATTGATATTCTGTGGCAACCTTTTTAAACACGATTTTTTTTATAACAGAAGCTCTTCTGTATAATATATGGTTTTTTGTTGCTGTTGACTCTGTCCCATTGATCAGATTTCATTTAGAATGGTTAATTAGTGGTTTTATTGAAAATTTGCATAAATGACAAAAAAAAAAAAAACCAAAAAAAAAAAAAAAAAAAACGTTATAATAATCCCTTATAGAATTTCACTTTGATTTTAATCAAATGTGGTATTTAGCTAATTTTCGAAACAGAATCAAACAAAAAAAAAATATTGAAGAGATAAAAAATACAAAATTACAAAATAAATAAAAAGATAATAAATAAATGAACCTTTAATAGAATATTAAATTTTCTAATGTTCAAATCTCGTCACATTGTATTGGAGATATTCTTTCATACATATGTGATGCATACTTTTAGGATGCAGTGAAATCTATTGATTTTTTACATATAATATTCAATTCAATAATAATATTCAAAATCTTTAAAATTCGTTAAATTCACCTGCTTTTATCGACATATTCTTAGGTAGAGACTGATGCATACTTTTAGGATACTGGAAAGAGTATGAGTGTCTTTCACCTGAACTACTGACTCTTTAGAATCTAGCTTAGATATTATGATTTCTTGATTTAAAAAATTTTTCCATAATTTTTCCAATTTTCCATAATTTAAAACAAAATCAATTTTAAAAAATATAATTGTGTTGGTTAAAAATGTTAAAATTTTTTGCTATACCCTAAAAGTATGCTTCATTCATTAGCTGGATTTTTATATCCTCAGCCATGTGGTTAGAGATGGTATGTATCTGCATTTGATACGTCGAAAACGGCGAAAAAACGTTTTAGACCCTAGGTCTCTTTGGACCAAATCCATTTCAGGACATTTGGAGTCCATCTAGCGATGTCCGTCCGTCCGTCTATTTGTTTGACCCACGATAACTCTCGGAGGAAGTATCCGATTTGTTCCAAACTTGGTATATCGTAATATTATTATCAAACTTAGATCGGCTGCGGAGATGGGCAATATTAGTGCACTCCTTCTGGTACCTTCCCCACAAAAGGTCGAAATTTTAAAAGAAAATATTTTATTGCACTGAAAGAGAAAGGATGATCCGATTTTACTCAAACTTTGCAAAACCTAATAATTGCATCAGAGCTAGTATTTCCCCCACAAAGGGTCAGAATTTTAAATAATAACAACTCTTATAAAATGTGATGTAAGAGGACGATTTGTCTTCAAATTCCACACATTCCAATATTTTGTGTAACCCAGCGTCTGGTGTTAAGATGGAATATATCGGTCCACACCTTCTGGTACGTCCCCCACAAAATATCGAAAATTTCAAAAAAATATTTTACAGCACAGAAAGGGAAATAATAACACTACTTTGCTCCAACTTTGAAAATCCTAATATTTCCATCAGTGCCAGGTCAGGTGCGAAAATGGACAATATTGGTCCCCTCCTTCTGGTACCTCCCCCACAAACGGTCAAAATTTTGAATAATTACAACTCTTATAAAATATGATGTAACGATGTCCGATTGTCTTCAAATTTTACACATCCCAATATTTTTATCAACCCAATATCTGGTGTTAAGGTGGAATAGATCGATCCACTCCTTCTGGTACCTCCCCCATAGAAGATCGAAATTTTCAAAAAATATAATTTCTGCACAGAAAGAGGAACGATTATCCGATTTTGCCCCAACTTTGCACATCCTAATATTTGCATCAATGCTAGGTCAGGTGTGAAAATGGACAATATCGGTCCACTCCATCAAGTACCTCCCCCACAAAGGGCCAATATTTTGAGTAACCACAATGATCATAAAATCCGATATAAGTATCCGGTTCTCTTCATATTTCACACATCGCATTCTTTCTACCGACACAAGATCTCCTATGAAGATGGGATATATCGGTCCATTGCCTCTGGTACCTCCCCCACAAAGGGCCAAAATTTTTAATAACCCTGAAGCTCTTAAAACGCGAAATTTACATCCGATTCCATTCAGACTTGGTACATCTCAATATATCCATCAACACTAGATCTGTTATAAAGATGGTAGTGATCGGACCATTTCTTCTGGAACCTCCCCCACATAGGTTTCGAGATTTTGAAAAAAAAAAACGCTCAAAGAAAGCGAAATAAGCATCCAACTCTCTTCAAATTTCACATCGACAAACATTTTGGAAATTTGATCTGTTGTGAATATGAAATACATATGCGAACCCCTTCTGGTACCGTATCCACAAAAAGTCACAATTTTCATATTCAATTGAAAAGTCTATAAAATGCTTTAAATTTATCTGTTTTTATGGAAACATTCCCAACTCAGCTAGAGCAGCATCCTTTTGGGATACACCATGGAGTATGTATGAGTGATTTTAACAAAAAAAAAAAAAAATAACTTCTTGGAATCCAACCTAGAATTCTTTGTAAACTTAATTTAACTTTTCAAGGATTTTTTTTCAAGAAATAAAAAAATAGATAAATAAAAAATTTAAAAAATGTAAATATGTTTTGTGAAAAATAGTCATAATTTTTTATAAATCCTAAAAGTATGCATGGAACTTTATGCTTAAACTTTTTTTTTAAAAACAACTGAATAACTTTCCACAATTTTCACATTCAATTGAAAAGTAATTAAAATGTTTTAAATCCCCCTGTTTTTACGGAAATATGCCCTCTCAGCTAGGTACTGTTGCATACTTTTAGGATACACCATGAGTATGAGTGATTTTAACCAAAAAAAAAAAAAAAAAAAAAAACTCCTTGGAATCCAACCTAGAATTCATTGTAAGTTTAATTTAATTTTTCAAATATTGTTTTTTCAAGAATTAAAAAAAATGAGAAATATTCATATTTTTTTTTTAATCCTAAAAATATGTATGGAACTTTATGCATAAACTGTTTTTTAAAAAACAACTGAATAACTTTCCTGGATTTAGTAACATAGCCTAATACGGCTAAAGACTGATGCATACCGTTAGAGTACACCAAAGAGTAATTTGAGATCTATGTTAGAAATCCTCGGAAACTTAATTTAAAAAATATAATTAAAAATTAATTACAATTAAAAAATATGTTGCCGAAAAGTCACATTTGTTTTTTGTATACCCTAAAAGTATGCACCATTAATTAAGGTTTTTTGAAAAACTATTCTAAAGCTCTCTTGCAAGTTTTTTTTTTTTTTTGATGACTCCATAATTAAATGTTATATTAAATGATTATAGATTTGATTACCTCCGACAACTTTAACCCCTATCACCCCCCATCTTTCCATCATGCCATTATCATTTCCGAAATCCATTGTTTTTCTTTCAATTTTAATAAGTTTCACACACACACACACACACACATAAATGTATTTTTACATGTTTCATGTTCATTCATGGCTCATTGCATTTTTGTCATATTATTGTAATTACTCAAGTGTTTATTTACATGTTGTCGTTGTTGTACTTATTTTTGTTGTTGTTATTCTACATGTAATAAAGCATGAAATGGTTCCTTTTTTTGTGCTGCAAGCAAGCATGGATGGCGACATTAAATTATTGTCATTTTAACAACAACAACACCAGTGACAGGTTGCTGTTATGCGTTTTTCGTAATGCACAACAAACCGTCGCGGTACCAGGTAATGACTGAAGCATAAAATAAAAATTAATTAGATTTTGGAGTGTTGCATGAATGGCAGCAAAGTTGTTCAATTTAATTAAATTAAAGTGGAAATTTGTTGCAAAAATAGATATTAAATATCTACACAACTAAATGAACTTTGAATGGCATTCGGGGTTTTGGAGGAGGTGTGAGGGGTTTTTATGTGTTTACAGCAATTGACATGGATGGCCATAAACAATGGGCTGATTAAAAATTGTGCAAACTATGGACATGGATATTTTTGAGGGCCAACGTGCCTCATTGGGGCATTTTGTAAATAAGCTCAGAGGAAAATTAAACCAAAAAAAAAAAAAAAAAATAATAATAATAATAATAATAAACGGAAAAATAAAATAAAAAAAATATTTTGTGATCTGTTAGTCGTGGAAAAAACACACACACGCACAAACTACGCAAAAATCAACGTTTTTGGTTCTGTACGTTCTTTATAAAAACATTCCTAAAAAACATTTTTGCCCTTGTTTTTTCTTGTATATCACAATAGGACCTTAAAATTAAATTATCCTATCCTTAAAATGAATAAATCCTCGAAGAAACTTTTCCCTTCATTTTTTTTTTTTTTTTTTTTTTTTTTTTTTTTTTTTGGCAAAAATCCAATTTTGCGGATCTGGTAGCCCTTGCAAAAATTGTTCTAAAAATTCTCTCAAGAAAAAATATTAAAAAAGCTATATTTGATAGGTCCTTAAACAAAAATTCATAAAATATAACAGTATGGTTTTTAAAAAGAATTCTTATAAACCAACATAGGATGATCCCTAAATATCCTCGTTTGTAGATTTTGTAGATATCGGAAAAATGTCTTAAATATTTTGAAAAAAAAAAATAATTCTGGTTTATAGTTCTTTTGGTACTTTGGAAAAAAAATCTTGCAGAAAATAATTAAAAAAGTTCACTTCCGGGTTGATGAAAAATCGAAAATGTATTAAAAAATCTGAATTTAAAGCTCCTTTGGTCTTACAAAAGTAATTTAAAAATAAACGTATCCTTGAAAAACAATTAAAAAAATGTGATAAATAAATAAACTAAATTAAATAAAAAATGGCAAAAGAAATCTCTTGGTCCTTCCAAATAATTTAAAAAATTTGGGTTTTATATCTTCGCAAAAAATACGGTACTAATCTAAGCTGTAATTATCCTTCAGAAGAATACTTTACAGAATGCAAAAATACTTTACAACATTTCTTTAAGGCTTGTCTCTGTTTTGAAGAACATCCTTAAAAAATTAGGGTCTTTAAAACTCAATTTTTATAGCTTTAATGATCCTTGAAATATATCCATAGGAAAACGTCTACTTTTTTGACTTAGAATCTATAAAAAAACTGTTCTTCAAAATCCACATCGATGGTCGTTAAAAAAAAAAAAAAAACTTTTCTTAGCTGTCCACATTTCCGTGATTATAGTTGCTTTGCTCCTTGAAAAAATAATCCTCAAAAAATCTACTTTAATAGACTATTTTGTTCTGATTATTAAAGAATTTAGAGTTTATGCTTATAGCTTGGACGGTTATTGAAAATAAAACTCTGAAAAATCTGCATTCACAGCTTGGTCTGTTCCTGAAAAATATCCTCTAAAATAAAAAGTTGATATTTTGATGGTCCTTGCAAATATATCATTAAAAAGGAAACTTTTGTAGCTTGGCGTTTCTGTGAAAAATATATTAATAATATAAATATTCCACATCTAGAGCTTGAATGGTCCTTTAAAATTATCCTTTAAAAATATGCACGTATATATATATGCACTTTCCTTGAAAAATATTCTTCAAAAATATAAATTGTCCACATCTGTAGCTTGGACGGTCCTTGTAAAATTATCCTTTAAAAATATGCAAGTATAGCATAGATCGTCCTTTCAAAAATATCCTTAAACAGCTGAATTTTATAGCTTGGACTTTCCCTAAAAAATATTCTCAAAAATATAAATTTTCCACATCTAGAGCTTCGATGTTCCTTTGTAATTATACTTTTAAAATATACGCGTATAGCATAGATGATCCTTACAAAAATATCCTTAAAAAGTCTACATTTATAGCTTGGACTTTCCTTGAAAAATATCCCTTAAAAATATACATTTTCCACATCTATATCTTAGATGGTCCTTGCAAAAATATCCTTAAAAGGTCAACCTTTATAGCTTGGACTTTCTTTGATAAATATTCTTCAAAAATATAAATTGTCTAAATCTGTAGTCCTTTTAGAATTATCCTTTAAAAATATGCACGCATAGATGATCCTTTCAAAAATATCCTTAAAAAATCAATTTTTATAGCTTGAACTTGCCTGGAAAAATATCCTCAAAAAATATAAATTGTCCATACCTGCAGCTTAGATGATCTTTGCAAAATTATCATTTAAAAATACGCACGTATATGGTTATCCTTAAAAAGCCAACTTTTATTGCTTGGACTTTCCTTGGAAAATATCCACCAAAAATATAAATTTTCCACATCTATAGCTTTCCACAATTATCCTTAAAAAAGTCAATTGTTATAGCTTGGGCTTTCCTTGAAAAAAATGCCCTTACAAATACAGGTTTATATTTCCAACATTTATAGCTTAGATGATCCTCAAAAAATGTCCTTAAAAAGAATACACATTAAGATTAGATGGTCTTCGACAAAACATTTATGTTTATGGCTTAAGAACACTTAAGAAAAACAGGTTTGATAGCTAGGTAGCATTGAAAATGTTCTCAAAAATTCGTTTATAGTTTGAATAGTCCTTGAATCAATATCCCATAACTCAGATTGGCCTTAAAAATATTTTTAAAAATTCACGTATTGGGTTTTAATAGTCCTTGAAAAATATTCTAAAAAAATCCCCTCTTATATACAGAATGATCCTTGATCCAATATCCCATGACTCTGATAGTCCTTAAAAATATTTTTAAAAATTAAATTAACATTATTTTAAATTAACGTCTTTGACTCTGATTTCCTTGAATTTTTTGAAATAAAAATTTTAAAATATCCTTATTTAAAAAAAAATCCACTTTTATAGATTGGATGATCCTTGAACCAATATCCAATGACTCTGGTAGGCCTTAAAAAAAATATATTTTTTTTTAATTAAAATTATTAAAAACTCACGTCTACTCCTCTTATTGTCTTTGAAAAGTACGTTTTTTTTTTTTTAATTTAAGATTATAGCCGTGGATGATCCTTGAAAAAGAATTCTAAAAAATCCTTATTTTGTCATTTAGAAACTATTCTTTATTATTAAAAATTCGCGTCTACTCCTCTGATTGTCCTTGAAAAATACGTTGTTTTTCAATTTAAGATTATAGTCATGGATGGTCATTGAAAAAAAATTCTAAAAAATCTTTTTTTTGTCCTTTAAAAACTATTCCTTAAACTTCACATTTTTGGCCCTGGTTACTCTTGAAAAGAATTTCTAAAAAACTTCAAATTAAAGTTTAGAGTTTTCACAATTTTTGGAAATAAGTCCTTCAGCGAAAAATCCACTTTTATAGATTGAATGATCTTTGACTCTGAAAGGCCTTAAAAAATATTTTTTTAAAATTAAAATTTTTAAAAATTCTCTTCTACTGCTCTGATTGTCCTTGAAAAATACGTTGTTTTTTAATTTAAGATTATAGTCGTGGATGGTCCTTGAAAAAAATATTCTTATTTTGTCCTTTAAAAACTATTCATCAACTTCACATTTGTGGCCCTGGTGACTCTTGAAAAAATTCTTAAAAACGTCAATTCTTATGGCTTAAAAATATATTTTTTGGCTCACTTTTAGGTGGCCCTAATAGTCCTCGAAGAAATATTCTAAAAAAATTCAAGTTTAGAGTTTTCACATTTTTTTTGAAATTAGTCCTTCAGCGAAAAATCCACTTTTATAGATTGAATAATCCTTAACTCTGATAGGCCTTAAAAAATATTTCTTTATTAATTAGAATTATTAAAAACTCACGTCTACTCCTCTGAATGTTCTTGATTTTTTTTTAAATTCTAACATATCCTTATTTTGTCCTTTAAAAACTATTATATAAACTTCACATTTGTGGCCCTGGTGAATCTTGAAAACAATTTCTAAAAGACTTCAATTTTTAAATAAAATTCTTTAGACCTACTTTTTGGTGGCCCTAATAGACCTCAAAGAAATATTCTAAACAAATTTACGTTTAGAGATTTCACCATTTTTTGGAAATTAGACCTTCAGGCGAAAATCGAAAATCGCTTTCATTGAATGATGTCGTTTGTTAAAAATATTCTTTAAAATCCATTATTAAATCAAGCTGAATTAAACAACCACAAAATGTCACAAGCAAACATCAACTCAATCCCCATCAATGCAGAGAGGAGGAGGAGAAGGGAGGGTGGGGCGCGGTGGGCGCACAGAGTTGATAATTTAAAACATATTTTGTGGTTTAATTATTATTTCATTAAGCTATGAATATTTAGTTAGCCACTTTAGACGTCTGGAAAATTATCATTTTATGAATTATAATTGAATTTGTGATTTTTCCTCTTCGCTCTGTTGCTCTCCATCTCTCTCTCTCCATATTTCACTCTCCGAAATGTATGCAATGGATTTCACAGAAAATTTATTTTGAATTTTTATTTGCACAAAAACATGTTTAGTTAATTAGAAACTTTATAATTGGTTGTTGTTGTCGTTGCTGTTGCTGGTGTTTGATACATTTAACAATTTTCCAGCATACATTGTCCTAACGAACAAATACACACACACACACACTCTCACGCAAATGGAAAAATATGTACGTGCATATTGTTATGACATGCCCGGAAGTATGCTTCATTTTTATTTAAACATTATTTGTGTAAATGTAAAATGCATGCTGGCATCTATCACAAACACATGTTTAGGTGTGTGAGAGGGAGAGAGAGAGCGTCCGTGTGTGCATGTGTTTTACACTCAAAACAATCAGTAATTATATATTTTGTAAAAATAAATTGTTTTTGTGATCCAAGCAGCCAGTCGGTGCTTAAAGGCTAATTTTCGTGTCTGCCATCGAACATAAATGTCATAAAATGCATGATTTGTTATTTTTGGTCATTTAGTAAAACTTTTTAAAAGCAAGCTAACACTAGCTTAGCACAAATGAGTGCCTTCTGAACTCCAAGCACACATACAAACACACATACACACATCCGCACACTCATAAACAAAATGTAATGTAATTTAGTTAATTTTATAACAATTATAATTGAATTAATTACAATTACCCGAAACAACATCATAGTCTGTGAAAAATGTTTGTTATTGTTGTTGCTAAATTTGGTGTGTTGTTTCTAACAATTGACCTCTCATGCAAGCTATTTGAAATTTGACATTTAGCTTGGGTAAGGGTATTTATTAAAATTAATTTTTAAAATTTTTAAATATATATATATTTTTTTTTTTTTTTGAAAAATAAAATAGTTGGGGATTTTTAAAGCAATATTTGAAAGTCGGAGTTTCAGGGATATTTTTTATGGATTAGCAACGAGCATTAAAGCTATAGATTTGAATTTTTCAAGGAAAACTTTCTTGGGGATAAAAAATTCTGTTAACATGGATGTTTGAAAATTGTTTCAAGGATCAAGGGGGCTACTAACTTTGTTTTTTTTTTTTCAATTTGTTTTTTAATTTTTATTTTTTTCAGGGTGGTATAAAAAACTGCATCAAAGTCAAACGCCATAATTTTTACATTTTTTTTTAAATTTTATTGAATGAAAGCAAAAAATATAGGAAATAGCATCAAATTTTAGAAAAAGTTTAGTTCTTTCGAATTGGTCACCTTTGGCACGAATTATGGCCTTCAAACGGCCAATGAAACCGTCACACACTGCCCGAATGTTGCTCTGCGGTATCTTGGCCCATTCCCGGCGAAGCGTTTGCTTGAGGTGATCGATACTTTGGTATTTTTCAGTGCCAACCTTGCTTTCCTATATACTCCAGACACAATAGTCCAATGGATTGTTATCCAGAGATTTCGGTGGCTATTATAGCATCAGATTTTAAAATAAGTTTAGATTTGTTCGAATCGGTCACCTTTGGCACAAACTATGGCCTTCAAACGGCCAATAAAACCGTCACACGCTGCCCAAATGTTGCTCTGCAGTATTTTGGTCCATTCCCGACGAAGAGCTTGCTTGATGTGATCGACACTTGGATATTTTTTAGTGCCAACCTTGCCAGGCAAAATACTGCAGGCACAATTGTCCTGTTGGAATGTCCAGAATATTTTCGCAATAATATTCGGCATTTATTCTGATGCCACGGTCGATTAATACGAGCGGAGAGCGACCATCGGCTGTTATGGCGGCCCACACCACCACCATGGCCGGCGCTTGAGTTCTGGTGGCCAACGGAAGGTGCACATTTTTAGCTGACCTCTTTGGCAAGTAATCAAGATCATATTGTTTGTTTGCAAACTGCTGGACAACGAATGTTTTCTCAACGGAGAGTGGAGAAACCAAATTCGGAAGTTCACCACTTTCGGCAAAGCGAAGCAAGTCTTTAGCTCTTTTCTGAGTCTATTTTCATTCTGTAGCGGTGTAAGTTCTTGCACTTTTTGGAATTTTTCCGAGCTCATTTTTCCGAATATTTGCCGATTTCTGCTGATGCCGATGCTGTTTTCTTACGTCCACTTCCTTGACCTCGGGCTACGCTACCAGTATCACGGTAACGAGCGATACACGGTACGAGACACAAAAGATTTATTCACATTTTAATTCTGGAGTGCTCTAACGATAGCCTCTTGTGGCATTCCAGCCAAATATGAAGAAATCTCACTATAACGCTGGAATTCCATCACGAATAACTTTTTTTCTAAAAAATTCTCACCAAAATGCTTTTGTACGATATAATGAGCTATCATTGGAATAATTTTACCAGTTGTCGGACGAGTGGCTTAGAAATACCAGAAGTCTGAAGTTGGTTGCAGCTTTTGCATCTTGCCCGGTATAAACGTCGATTTTTTTAACATTTTATTTTCAAGAACATTTATGCGTGGATTTTAATATTTGCAACGACCTTCCCGACCTTCTGTCACGAATTTGAATTTTTAAGACTACTTTTGCCAGAACCCTTCAAGCTGTAGAGGTGGATTTTTTTATAAATTATTTTTTAAAGGACTTGAGGTTTTAAGACTATATTTTCCAGGACCTTACAAGAAATAAATGTGGAAGTTTGGGAATTTATTTTAAAATCTATGGAATTTTGGATTTTTAAAGACTAAATATAGAAAGACTTTTAACCTGTGAATTTTTATAATTTTTTCAGACATCATTACTGAGAAAAACATGGATTTTTGAGAGATATTTTAAGGACTATTCAATCAAACCAAACCACGTACTTGGGGTTTTAAGACTATTTTTTCCAGGACCAGGATTTTTTAAATTATTTTTAAATTATTTTTTCAAATATCATTGCTGACATAAACGTAGATTTTCGAGAGATATTTAGGGACTTTCTATTTGAGTATTTTTTAAAATGTATGTATTTAAGATTTCTTAGGTGCCATCCAACCGGACAAAGTGGGTTTTTATTTATTTATTAATTTACTTTATTTATTATTATTTTTTTTTTTCAAAAAAGGATCACTCTGGCTTCTAGAGAGTATTTTCTTATATTTCCAGGACCTTCAACGCTTTTAACGAGGATTTTTTTAAAATATTTTTTCATGGATTGTCAACATGATTTTGTTTTTTTTTTTCAAGGACTCATAGACTTTAAAAGCTATGGCAATGGTTATATTGTCTTATTCTTAGCCTTGCTATGGTCTCCTCTTCCTATATTTTATTTAAATTTAATCCTGTAAAATTTCTTTTTATTATTTAAAAAAAAAATATTTTTTTTTTCCAGCAATTTAAACTTAAACAATTTAAAACTCCGACAAATGTGAAAAAAAGAAAAGAAAAAAAGACACATCCCGCAGTACATTTATTATTTAAATCTATTTAATATTAATTTAAAATTCCCACTCGGATTTGAAAGCTGTCAGCGCCATTAAATTCCATTGTTATTTGTTTGTCTAATTGTTTAGCAATTTTTGTGTTGTTTTCACCTTTCACAAATAAATTTAAACAAAACAACAACGACAGCAGCATCAGCAACAACAGAAAAAGCTTTAAATATTCTATGGCAAATTTCCAATTTAAAATTGCAGACAGGCGGACAGACATACCGGAGGAGCCATGTGAAAAAAAATGTTGTTTAAATTACAATGCTTTAATGTAATTCACAGGAGAGAGGGAAAGAGAGAGCAACCTAAAACAAAGGACAATAATTTTTATGGGCAACTTTTAATTGCAAAACATTAAAAATAAATGTTAGAATTTAATTTCATTTTGAGCTGTGTGATTTGTCTGTACCTCAATTGTTGGGGTGTCCTCCAGGTCCTTTGTCCTTTGGAAATGCAAATTTCTTTGTCTCTCTCTCTCTCTCCCTACTTTACTGCCATCATAAAGTCACAGCCATTGTGGATTTGATTACCCTGTCCTTGGTCTATGGTTTTTGTTATCTTTCCCCCCCTGGTTGTCCTTGCATTGTTCTGGCCCTGTCATAAAAACGTCTTTAACCTTTTTAATGACCATAAAAGAATTGTAAACATTTTCCAAAGGTATTTTATTGTTTTGGATTTGTGAATAGCTTACCTTTGTAGTGTGTAAAGGTGATGGGTGGGGGAGGAGGTTTACATTAAACCACAAGTATCAGACATAAAGTTATTAAGTGTTAAATTAGTTTATAATATTTTCATGGAAACCAGTTAGAATGGCTTTCGAAAAACGGATTATTGTCGCATAAATGAGTGAAAAGTGTTGTAAAATCAAGTGTTTAGCCATAAAATGTGAAGAAAGGTGACACATTCTGACATTCCTAAAAGTATGCAACATTTTAAGGTAACTTTAAATATTTCTGTTGTAATTTCATTTCACATAATTTGGTTTAAATTTATTTTAATTTTTTAAATTTAATTTGAAATAGGTGCGACTACTTTGCAGTAGAAGTCTATATACTCAAATGCAGATGGTCTCGGAGTCCATCTACTCTACCTATGAGATCATCTATTTTACAGTAGACGGCCTTTGTGGCCATCTACTCTACAAGAGAGGCCACCTACTCCACAGTAGACGGCCTATTAAGCTATCTACTCTACAGTAGACGACCTATGAGGCCACCTACTGTGCAGTAGACGGTCTATGAGGCCACCTACTCTGCAGTAGACGGCCTATGAGGCCATCTACTCTACGGTAGACGGCCTTTGAGGGCATCTACTGTACGGTAGACGGCCTATGAGGCCATCTACTCTACAGTAGACGGCCTATGAGGCCATCTACTCTACAGTAGACGGCCTATGAGGCCATCTACACTACAGTAGACGGCCAAGAGGCCACCTACTCTACAGTAGACGGCCAAGAGGCCATCTACTCTACAGTAGACGGCCTATGAGCCCATCTACCCTAAAAAGTAGATGGCCCCTGAACCCATCTACTCTACAGTAGACGGCCTATGAGCCCATCTACTCTACAATAGATGGCCTCGGAGCCCATCTACTCTACAAAAGATGGTCTCGGAACCCATCCACTACACTAGATGGCCTCGGAGCCCATCTGCTCTACAATAGATGGCCTCGGAACCCATCTACTCTACAGTAGATGGCCTAGGAGCCCATCTACTGTAAAGTAGACGGCCTATCAGGCCATCTACTCTGCAGTAGACGGCCTATGAGGCCACCTACTCTAAAGTAGACGGCCTATGAGGCCATCTACTCTACAGTAGACGGCCTGTGAGGCCATCTACTCTACGGTAGATTGCCTCGGAGCCCACCAACTCCACAGGCCACCTACTCTACCATCTACATTACAGTAGACGGCCTATGAGGCCACCTACTCTAAAGTAGACGGCCTATGAGGCCATCTACTCTACAGTAGACGGCCTGTGAGGCCATCTACTCTACAGTAGATTGCCTCGGAGCCCATCTTCTCTACGGTAGATTGCCTCGGAGCCCATCTACTCTACAGTAGATGGCCACTGAGCTCATCTACTCTACATTAGATGGCCACAGAGCTCATCTACTCTACAGTAGATGCCCTCGGAGCCCATCTACTCTATAGTAGATGGCCCCTGAGCCCATCAACTCTACAGTAGATGGTCCCTAAGCCCGTCAACTCTACAGTAGATGGCCCCTGAGCCCATCTACTCTACAGTATATGGCCCCTGAGCCCATCTACTCTACAGTAGATGGCCCCTGAGCCCATCTACTCTACAGTAGATGGCCCCTGAGCCCATCTAATCTACAGTAGATGGTCCCTGAGCCCATCTACTCTACAGTAGATGGCCCCTGAGCCCATCTACTCTCCAGTAGATGGCCCCTGAGCCCATCTACTCTACAGTAGTTGGCCACTGAGCCCATCTACTCTACAGTAGAGGGCCACTGAGCCCATCTACACTGCAGTAAATGGTCTCTGAGCCCATCTACTCTACAGTGGACGGCCTATGAGCCCATCCTCTCTGCAGTAGAAAGCCTATGAGTATTTTCTACTCTTTTTTTTATTCGAAATTATTTATCTTAAAATTAAAAAAAAAAAAAACTTTTCAACACCTAAAACGTTTCAGATCTTTTCATTCATAAATAAAATCTAAAAACTTAAAACCAACAGCGAAAAAAATGAAGGCCTTAACATATTTGTGTAAATGGTTAAAGTGAACCACAAAAAAATCGTAATGCTAGTGGATAGCTACAAATCATCATATAAAGATATATATAAAAAACATGGTCAATGGTGTTAATTGTAAGCAATAAATTCAGAGGATTTTTGTAGGTTAAAAAAATTCCTCTTGAATTCATTCACACACACACAGTTTCCCCCTCCTATAAAAACTGGGTATTTAATTTTTAAGCCTAAGGAATGAAGAGGTAGGAAGGAGTATCAGCTGCCGGTTGTTATGATGACCAGATTGTGCGGCTAAGCCTAAAATGATGAGTGGAAAATGTGGAGCTGCGTTTTTTTAAATCCCCACATCTCTTGCTAACGTAAATTTTTTTATGGCCTCATAAGTTTTGGTTTTTTGCTTCTTTGCGGTTTCATTCATATTCTGAAATAAAAGAGGAAAGATTATGGGGAGGGAGGGGCACTGATTGTGTTGAAAATAAGGAATTATGTTTGAAATAAATGAATATGAAGATAAATGAGTGTTAATGTGACGATGATGATGATGGCGGTGGTGGCGGTGGCCATGGTGTGGTCAGTAGCTAAGCCCAAGCTGTTGTGGCGATTTTTTTTCCTGTTTTGGTTTTTTCCACAATTTTTTTTGTGCTACTGCCGCCACTGACCCATGCCTCTGTTAATGATGTATAATGATAATTCATAATAATTGCTCGCTTTTAGGCGTTGGCTTTGGCGCTGAACCATGATGATAATATTCATTGTAATAATTTAACATGAATTATTCATGGCAAATGGATTTATATATTTTTGATTTGGAGTTTTTTTTCGTTTGCCAGTAAATTCGAATGGAAATTTTTCTTTCCACCATCACAAATTATGGGGTGATAGAGGGGGTGGCTTAAGAGTATACACACATATATATGTATTTTTCTTTTATATTTTGTATTGATTTACAATAATTGTGAGATTTATTAATTTTGATGAATTTGTAGATGAATCAATTGTTGTCAGAAAAGGGAATTGTTGTTTTTCTCCTTTGGAATGAATTAAAAGAAAAAAATTAACATATTTCCCCTAAAAATATGCACCATTTATTTAATAACTGTGTTTTGCGCAAGACATTACAGAAATGTAATTTCTGGCTTGTAGAACGTTTAAAAATATATTTTAATGTTGTGAAAATTAAAAAAAAATAATATAAATAAAAATAAATAAAAAAAATTTAATTTAAAAATCCAAATTTCAAAGGATTTTGATACATGAGTATATGTTTCTTAAAAATACGAGTTTCTAGGACAACTTTTTCTCAAAAAAAATTTGCCTGGGACATTTGGTCCTTGGGAAACTTTATTTAAAAATCCAAATTTCTAGGGCAATTAGGTGCTTGAGAGTTTTTCTTAAAAAATCCAGTTTTTAAACTTTAAAATAAATATTATTTTAAAAATACATGTATCTAAAACATTTGGGCTTTGAAAAAATATCCTTAAAATAAACTAAGGTTTTTTATGACATTTTCTCCTTTGAAAAATATTCTTAAATGAAAACAGGTATTTTGCTCCTTGAGAATATTCACTTTAGGGGTCCAAGTTTCTAGGTCCTTGAAAAATATTCCAAAATATCCTTTTTACCTATACTTCGCTAGGACTTTTCGCTCTTGAAAAAAAAATTCTTTAACACAAAAAAAACGGTTTGGTATTAAAGGAGTAATTCTGAATAATTCAAGTTTCTTTATTTCAGGATTATAGAGCTCTAAGTACCTGAAAGATATTATCTAAAAGTCTAAATTTTAGAACTTCTGGTCCTTGAGAAAATTTACTTAAAAATCCACTCTTACTTCCTTGGAAACTTTTACTATAAATCCATGCTTACTTTCTTGGGAAAATTTAATTAAAAATTCAAGTTTATATCCTGAAAAATTTATCCAAAATTCGTCCTCTGCATCCTTTAAAAATTGTTTTTAAAATCCACATTTTGCTCCTGGAACAAATATTATTAAAAATCCACGGTTTGTTCCTGAAACAATTTTTTTTTTTAAAAATTTACGTTTTTAAAAAATCCACGCTTCGGTACTGAAAAAGAAAAATCCACATTTTGATCCTGAAAAAAATGTCTCAAAAATCCACGTTTTTATCCTGAAAAATATTAAAAAAAAACATAATTTGATCCTTGAATCGAAAATTTAAAAAATTCGCGTTAATCAAAAAAAAAAATAAATAAATAAAAAATAATTTCTTAAAGTTATCTTTTGTTCCATAAAACAAATCCACATTCTGATCCATAAAAAATTATTTCAAAAATATGTCTTTAATCTTTAAAAGCCGAATTCCGGTTTTGATCTTTCAGAAAATTCACTGTTTTATCCTTGAAAATCCTGTTTTGGGCCTTAAGATATTTGGTCCCTAAAAATGCACTTATTGGTCCTTAGTTGGGTATCTAAAGAAATTCTCGTTTCGTCCTTTAAAAATATTGTTCTGACCTTTAGAAAATGTTCATAAAAATTCACTTGAAATCCTTTCCTCGTAATTTGCCACCCATACAAAAAATATTACCAGAAACCTTTTTTTTTTTTTGAAAATTTATATTTAATCCTTGAAACGGATTCTTGAAACAAACATATTCGTCATCGAAAAACTATTCTTAAAAATCCTCCTTTTGATCCTAGAAAACGTTTCCAAAAATTACCGTTTTATGCTTAAAAGATATTAAGTTTCGATCTTATAAAAATATTCCTAAAAATTCACGTCTGAGTCCTTTAAAATATTCTAAAAATACTGTTTGATCCTTAAAAAATGTTTTTGTCATTGAAACAACAAAACTGTGCATCAAAATTCATTTTTTATCCTTGAAAATCCATTTTTTTCTTAAAATATTAGGTCCCTAAGAATCAATTTTGTCGTCCTTAGATGAGTATTTAAAGAAATTTGGGTCCTCCTAAAAATATGTCATAAAAATCTACTCGTTATCCTTGATCAATTTCTTTTCCCTTCCACACAAGAAAATATATTCTTTTATTACTTGAATAGTATTCTTGAAGATTTACATTTTGGTCTTTGAAACACATTCTTGAAAATTCGCACATAAGCCGCCGAACTACAATTTTTAAAAATCTATGTGTTGATCCTCAAAAAAGGTTTTTAAAAAATTACTTTAAAGGCAATAAGTTTCGATATTATAAACATATTCCCACAAATCGGGGTTTTTTGGGTCCTGGGTCCTTCAAAATATTACTAAAATCCCCTACTTTATAATCCAATACAAAATATAATAAAAAAATCCACGCCTGAGTCCTTCGAAATATTTTTATTATCTATGACTTGATCCTTAAAAAAATCTCCCCAAAACTCCACTTTCAATCCTTAAAAAATATATTTCTTTAAAATCTATGTTTTTGCCCTTCAATATATTCTTAATAATCACCGTTTGATCCTTGAAATATTTTAAATATTCTCAACTTTCCTTTAAAATGTTCTTAAAAGAGACGATTTGATCCTTGAAAAATTATCCTCAGTGTACAATAATGAGGATATTTTTTCAAGGATCAAACCGCGAATTTTTAAAATATTTTGAAGGACCAAAACACAAATTTAAAAAAAAATGACCTTAAGCCAAGCTATTAACCAAATAAGTAAAATAAATATAACAGGTCAACAATATACAACAACAACAAAAAATATTTTTTAAGGATTAGAAAGGGATTTTTTTCATATTCTTAAACATTTTTCTTTAAATTCCATGCTTCGGTCCTTTACAAATATCCTCCAAAATCACACATTTAAACCCATGAAAAAATTTTATATATTGCATACTTTTAGGCTAACAAATTGATTATTTATCATAGCCACTGAACTGTTATTGTTATTTATTGTCATAGCATTTGAGTAAAAAATGAGTTCAATAATTAATATTGATATAATCGTTAGCTTTGTTCCAACGAACACAAAACCTAAGTTGTTGGCTTTTTTGTGACTTGTAACTTGATTTTTTTAATATTTTTTTGGAAACAATAAAAATTGTATTCCACCATTATCCTGTTGCCATAAAAATTGCAAAAGAAGTGTAACTTGTTAAATGTAACTTCCGCAATAAAAAAAATAAAATAACAGGACTGTTTTACCAGTACCAACCACCATCAGTGGCATCCTCGTCCTCGTCCTCGTCATCATCATCAGTGGCAGTAGTAACATGAATGAACACAAAAAAAAAAAAAAATGGAAATAAAAAACTCCCCAACATATGCACATGTTATATGTCATGTTTCCTCTTCCAACATTGCATATTTTCCAGGCTGCTAAAGCTATTTTGTTATTGTTATTTTTCCGTTGTTGTGGAGGAGCAACAACAGCATGAGAATCAACAAAAATCATATATGAAAAAATTATAAATTCTATGAAATTTTTAAAATATTCTACCACTATGAAATCATGTTACAACCTCTTTTTTTTGTTGTTCTGCATATTCTTTTCGCTGTTTTGGTTGTTGGTGTTTTTTCGCATTTTTTTTTTTTGCCTGTGCAATGTTTGTTCTGCTGCCACTTTTTTGAATTGCAGATATGCTCCGGGGAGGGGGGAAGAAGAGCCAACGCAATTTGATTGCATTTAAAACATGTAAACTTAAACAACAACAACAACGAGAGCAAAAAAGTTTTGCATACATACAAGGCGCATAATAAATATCATAAAAAAGTAAAGCATACTTTTTGGGTGCTGCTGCTCATGGCTTGGGTTCAGCATATACCATAAAACTCGTGTTTAACAAGGCGTATAATAATTTTTATTATGGCTGCAATTTTTGCATGTTTTTCCACTGGGAAGATGAGATTGTCACACATAACTCAAGCCCCCCTCACACCTCTCTCTCTCGGCACCCTACTTCCTCGCGGTTGACAACGTATGATGTTGAGGTTCCAGGGCAAGAAATAAAAATCACAACACACAAAAAATAATCTTTGATTTAACCAATATAAACATTTAACATTTAATGGCTGTGATAAAACCAAGTTTTTAACCGAGCCGCAAAAAAAAGTGGGTGCCGTCATACCCCTGCAGGCCTGGGCCACCACTCAATCACCATTGACGATATTCGGTGTGTATTATCTTTGGACATGGCATGTATAAATATGTGATGGTATTTGCAATGCTCATCATCATCATCCACATCATCATAATCATCCGCCATGTGCCACATCCACATTACTGGTGGCGGTGCTTACTTGCACCAGCCATTTGCTGGAATGACATAAATGGTCGCCGTCCTCGTCATCGCCCCCTTCCCTCAATTGGAAATCATTGCAACCAAATTGGGTTAAATGCAAATGCTTGACATTAAATTAAATTATAATAAAACAATAACACGACAAGAGCGATTGCCTGCCTGCTTGCCTGCCTACCTGCAGTCAAGTACCTGTAAACAGGCATCGGCAAAAAATGGCACTCTCACACTTGCACTGAGGCCTCCAATACTTGGCCTCTGTAGTTTGTCATATGACTGATAGGTTAAATGATAGGATATATATTTGAGCAGCAGGAAGGATCTGGGTGAGGGGGAATGTGGGGTGGAAATTGCATGTATTTGTCTTTTGACTGTCAGATAAATTCTATTATTAAATTTATTATTGTTGGTGTTATTGTTGTTGTCGTCGTCGTTATGGTGATAAAGGAAGGCGAAGTATTTTTATCCTGAAAATATATGCAAGTCCTTCAAAATAAATAAATAAATAAATAAATAAAATAACTAAAATAAAAAAATAAATAAAAAAATAAAACAAATAAATAAAATAAAGTAAATAAATAGAATAAATAAAATTAATAAAATAAATGAAATAAATGAAATAAATAAAATAAATAAATAAATAGAATAAAATAAATAAATAAATATATAAAATAAATAAATAATAAAATAAATAAATAAAAAAAGGATTAAATAAATAAATATAATAATAATAATAATAATAATAATAATAATAATAATAATAATAATAATAATAATAATAATAATAATAATAATAATAATAATAATAATAATACTAATAATAATAATAATAATAATAATAATAATAATAATAATAATAATAATAATAATAATAATAATAATAATAATAATAATAATAATAATAGTTAAATAAATAAATAAAAAATAAATAAAATAAATAAAATAAAATAAAATAAAATAAAAAATAAATGAAATAAATGAAATAAATAAAATAAATAAAATAAAAAAATAACTAAAATAATAAAAATTAATAAAATTAACAAAATAAATAAAATAAATAAAATAAACAAAATAAATAAAATAAATAAATAAAATAAACAAAATAAATAAAATAAATAAATGAATAAATAAAATTAGTAAAATAAGTAAAAGAAATAAAAAATAAATAAATAAAAAATAAACAAAAATAAAAAATAAATTAAATAAATAAAATAAATAAGTAAATAAATAATAAATAAATAAATAAAAAACAAAATAAATAAAATAAAATACATAAATAAAAAATAAATTAAATAAATAAATTAAATAAATTAAATAAATTAAATAAATAAAATAAATAGAATAAATAAAACAAATAAATAAAATAAATCAAATAAATATATACAAAAAATTAAATAAATAAATAAAATAAACAAAATAAATAAAAAAATAAGTAAAATAAATACATAATAAATAAATAAAATAAATAAAAGAAAAATAAAATAAATAAATAAAAAAAATAAATAAACAAATAAATAAAATAAAAAATAAAATAAATAAAATAAAATAAGTAAAACAAACAAAATATATAAAAAAAATAAATAAAAAAATAAATAAAATAAATAAAAAAATAAAATAAATAAAATAAACAAAATAAATAAAATAGATAAAAAAATAAATAAATAAATAAAATTAATAAAATAAATAAATCAATAAATAAATAAAATAAATAAATGTAATAAAACTTTAAACTTAAATTCGACGATATCCTACTATTTATACGGACTCACCATTAGAAGGAGCAAAATAATTAATCAGGAAAGCAGTTTGCTTTCAGAAAATGTCCACAGAGAGTGTTAGCACCTCTTGCAAGAATAAAATTTAGATATTTAACAAGTAAACAAGAAGCTAAGTTTGGCCGAACCGAACTTTTAATACCCTCCACCCTTTGTGAAGGAACATGAAAATTTTCAAGAAAAAACAAAAAAAAAACCGTAGAAAAATTCTTCTCACGTGTTCCTTCATACGTTTTTTTTTTTTTTTTTGGCATTTTGGCGGTAGTTCCCTTTACGAAGTTCAATTACGAAATTTGAAACAATTCCGGTCAATAATGTCGCTAAAATGATCAAAATATCGAATATCGGGAGGTATCGTTATATGGGGGTTATACGAAGACGTGCTCCTTCAAAAGTAATTTTTTGGCGTAGGCTGTAATATCTATTACCAACTTCTCATCCTGTATTTACCCAATATAAAATTGTATCGAATAAAGTACTATTTTGTACTTTTGCATGCGCTTGTAGTAAACATTCCACCACTTTATCACAAACCCACTACCACAGGCATCACAATACAAAATTTCAAAGTTCCAGTTTCATCCGTGAACCCTTAACCATATTGTACCAAATTTGGTACCATTAAGTACACTTCAGTACAATATTTCATAACTACATACATGAAATTGTCTTTCCAAATTTCAGGATTCCATCTCTTTCGGTCTATCCAAAATTTAAATTGTACCAAACTTAGTACCATTTAGTACACTTAAGTACGAATTTCCAAAGTTCTACCATGCAATAGTAATTTCATTTCCCAATTTCAGGATTCTAATTCGATTGGTTCTCTCAAAATCAAAATTGTGCTAAAATTTAGTACCATGTAGTACAAAAAAGTACGAATTTCCAAAACTACCTACATTCTTCAATACGAGAATGCAATAGTAGTCTTATTTCTCAATTCCAGAATGTAAGCTCTATTGCACCCAAATCGAAATTGTACCAAATTTAGTACCATTTGGTACTTTTCGTGCACATAGGTACACATTTCAAAAACTTTCTCCTCTATCCCAGTCCTACACTCCGTCAATAATGTTAATTTCAAAATTCAGGATTCCACCTCCATCCGTTCGTCAAAATCACAATTTGTAATAAATTTAGTACCGTTTAGTACTTTTCGTATACATAAGCACACTCTTTCAAACTACCTCCTTACATCGACTCTAATCCTCAACCTTAATTCCTATTCCGAATTTCAAGTTTTAAGCTCTAAGCGTTCACATGATACGAAATAATACCAAATGTAGTACATTTTAGTACCTTTCGTACAAAAATAGTGCCAATTTCCAAAAACCCTTTAGTATATCCATCATACACTTCATCAATGACCCTAATTCCAAATTTAACAGTTCTAGCTCTACTGCTTCGTCAAATACTAAGCGTACCATATTTAGTTACCTTTTAATACTTTTCGTACCGCCTTAATTCGAATTTGAGAAAAGCCAACCTTATCTGACCCCTTCAGACCAAAAAGTGACACTCACCCAAAATTTAAAGATTCTAGCTTTCCCATAGCCAATATTTTGTAATTTTTTTTTATTTTCAATTGTTTTGAGTATTCTCCTCTCCCAACTCATTGATATTCAAGGACATAAGGACTCTTCCCCGGAAAAAAATGAACAAATATCATACACAATCAATTGACCCTAAAAGTAGACTTCTTAAAATCTCAAGAGAGTACTTGAGCCAATGATTTTCTTAAATCATAAATTTATATTTAAAGAAGATGATAAAAAAAGAACAAAAAAGGACATTATTCTCTTCTCCTGTCAACGCTCTTGTTTATGGAAAAAAAATTACAAAAAAAAGAAATACAACAAAATGTATATAATTAAAATACACACAGGGTTATACATTATACCAAGCTTGATAATAAAACATTAATTTTTTATTATTTTAATAATTTTTTTTTTGTTCATGGTTTTTTTCTACAACTTCTTCTTCCCGGACATCTATGTGGATGTGGGGTCCTCTCATTGTAAAGATATCAGGCAAATAGTCAAGCTGGCAGCCAAACAGCCATCCCTGCAACCTGGCTTAATCATATGACCATATTTCTTTAGGGTTTTCCCAGCGTAAATCGTTCTACAACAACAATAACTTTGCTCAAAACGTGCCCATGAAACGAGGACAATTTTACTCCATGCACAGACACACACAGCACACAGCCACACATTTACACCCAGTGTTGCACATTACCATCCATGGCTGGGAGTGTGTGTGTGTCGTCTCGTCTGTGTGGTGCGTAGCAAGTTCATACGACAACCTGTGCTTTTAATTTCCCTGCAACATAATTTACATTTAACATTATAATAAGAACTTCTCGTATTCAGACATTGTTGTAGCGTTGTATACGTGCTTTTAAGTGCATTGTTGTATTTGTATGTGTGTGTGGGTTGTGTGTGTTAACTTGCAAGGGCGTGTGTGTGTGCCAGCCAGTGCGGCTGTGAACTCATATCTGCACCTACAATAGTTCAGGTTTTAATTTTTGTTATTGCAATTAAGTTCACAAAATGGGTTTCCATTAAAAATGCCCTAGAGTCATGACATACAGTTGTTATACACCCTGAGTATCATATATACATTATATTACTATATATACATTTATATATATAGTTATAACATTTTTATTCCACTAGATCTTGCCTCATTACACATTTTCAACACATGCACATCACACAGCATAAAAAATGGGGCAGGGCGAACTCTAGCATACACAAAATGTCAATGGGTGATATTAGGGTGGAACGTATTCAGGGGTAAAACAATTTTCGGTTTATAGGAAATTTAAAAAAAAAATAATAATTAAAATTAATGGAAATTAAAAAAATCTTTAAAAATCCACGCCTTTCAAAATAAAAATCAAAATTAAAAAAATCTTTAAAAATCCACGCCTTTCAAAATAAAAATGGAAATTAAAAAAATTTTTAAAAATCCTCGCCAATTAGCCTAAAAATCAAAATTAAAAAAAATCTTTAAAAATCCACGCCTTTCCAACTAAAAATCTAAATTAAAAAAATCTTTAAAAATCCACGCCTTTCGAACTAAAAATCAAAACTAAAAAATCTTTAAAAATCCACGCCTTTCGAACTAAAAATCAAAACTAAAAAATCTTTAAAAATCCACGCCTTTCCAACTAAAAATCAAAATTAAAAAAATCTTTAAAAATCCACGCCTTTCCAACTAAAAATCAAAATTAAAAAAATCTTTAAAAATCCACGCCTTTCAAAATAAAAATTAAAAAATTCTTTAAAAATCCACGCCTTTCAGGATAAAAATCAAAACTAAAAAATTCTTTAAAAATTCACACCTTTCAAAATAAAAATCAAAATAAAAAAATCTTTAAAAATCCACGCCTATTTGGCTTAAAATCAAAATTAAAAAATCTTTAAAAATCCACGCCTTTCAGGATAAAAATCAAAATTAAAAAATTCTTTAAAAATCCACACCTATTTGGCTTAAAATCAAAATTAAAAAATCTTTAAAAATCCACGCCTTTCAGGATAAAAATCAAAATTAAAAAATTCTTTAAAAATCCACGCCTTTCCAACTAAATATCAAAATTAAAAAAATCTTTAAAAATCCACGCCTTTCCAACTAAATATCAAAATTAAAAAAATCTTTAAAAATCCACGCCTTTCCAACTAAATATCAAAATTAAAAAAATCTTTAAAAATCTACGCCTTTCCAACTAAAATCAAAATTAAAAAAATCTTTAAAAATCCACGCCTTTCCAACTAAATATCAAAATTAAAAAAAATCTTTAAAAATCCACGCCTTTCCAACTAAATATTAAAATTAAAAAAATCTTTAAAAATCCACGCTTTTCAAAATAAAAATCAAAATAAAAAATTCTTTAAAAATCCACGCTTTTCAAAATAAAAAGCAAAATAAAAAATTCTTTAAAAATCCACGCTTTTCAAAATTAAACATCAAAATAAAAAAAAATTAAAAATCCACGCCTTTCAAAATAAAAATCAAAATTAAAAAATTCTTTAAAAATCCACGCCTATTGGACTAAAAACCAAAATTAAAAAATTCTTTAAAAATCCACGCCTTTCAAAATTAAACATCAAAATTAAAAAAAAAAAAAATTTGGCTATAAATGTAAATTAAAAAATTCTTTAAAAATCCACGCATATTTGGCTATAAATGTAAATTAAAAAATTCTTTAAAAATCCACGCCTATTTGGCTATAAATGTAAATTAAAAAATTCTTTAAAAATCCACGCCTATTTGGCTATAAATGTAAATTAAAAAATTCTTTAAAAATCCACGCCTATTTGGCTATAAATGTAAATTAAAAAATTCGTTAAAAATCCACGCCTATTTGGCTATAAATGTAAATTAAAAAATTCTTTAAAAATCCACGCCTATTTGGCTATAAATGTAAATTAAAAATTCTTTAAAAATCCACGCCTATTTGGCTAAAAATAGAATTTAAAAAATTCTTTAAAAATCCACGCCTATTTGGCTAAAAATGAAAATTAAAAAAATCTTTAAAAATCCACGCTTATTTGGCTAAAAATGGATATTAAAAAATTCTTTAAAAATCCACGCCTATTTGGCTAAAAATGGAAATTAAAAAATTCTTTAAAAATTCACGCCTATTTGACTAAAAATGGAAATTAAAAAATTCTTTAAAAATCTACGCCTATTTGGCTAAAAATGGAAATTAAAAAATCCTTTAAAAATCCACCCCTTTCAAAATGAAAATCAAAATTAAAAAATTATTTAAAAATCTACTCCTATTTGCCAAAAAATCAAAATTAAAAAATTATTTAAAAATCCACGCCTATTTGGCTAAAACTTGAATTGAAAAATTAAAATCCACGTCAATTTGGCTAAAAATGTAAATTTAAAAATTCCTTAAAAATTGAGCAAAAAAGTTCTGAATTTTTGGAATATGTTGAAGGTGTCGCCTTAAATGTCTAAATATCCTCTTAAAGTCCTTTCTCGAGTCCTTATTAGCCAACACTCAATGCATAATTTCCACTTAAGTGCACTTTGCATCATACCTGTTTCTAAGGATTACACTCCTGTGCATATTGCCCATCTTGCCACATCGTATCGTGGCATGAGAAGTTTTCGTGAAACTTGAATGCCTTTTAATGCCGCCGTGTCAAGACTTAGTCTAAGATTGGCACATTGGTTTCACGTGCGATGCGCTTTAACGTTTTGCTCACATGGCCGCATTTCCGAGTAATCTCTTCATCTCAGCTGGCCGCATATCTCCCATGTGGTCAAGTGTTCTGGCCAATGCGATGATGTGCCTTAAAGTGCTTTTAACCCTGAGACCCATTAAGCAAATTTTCGATTGTACATTTTAAATTACCATAGAACAGGTTCCTGGAAATATTCCCACTTAATGGTGCCATTTATAGAAAATTAATACACTTAGCTGAGCTATTCTTTTTAATTACACTTTCAAGCGAAAAAGTTCAGCTCTGCTCTTTAGTCGGGGTTTTAATTACGAAAATTCTTGTAATTTTATTCACCCTGACATTTAACCTAGACATTTTCCAGCTAACCTCTACCTGGTTAAGAGCAGCATACTCATCCAGATTTCCATCAACTTTTGCACGCTCGCTTCGCCACTCTACCACACAACAACAATTTGCCATACAGATGAGCAAAACAAACTTCCTCGAAAAAAAGATGAAATAAAACAATAACAATTCTGAAATTGCTTGTAAAAATTATGTTGATCTTTTGTGTTTGCCGACCGGCCCTCTATTTGACTATTTTGTTGTTATTTTTCCATCGGCTTTGGCCAGATAGTTTACTCTCCCACGCCCCACGCTCTCCACATGTTTCGCGGGGATTTTTTCGAGTCTTGCACTTTTCCCGCAAGTATTGCATTTGAATGTCTGAAATAAGTCAGAACTGAACACCAGTCAAGGTTTGGCATGGGAAAGCCGGTGATTTATTTTCTCTGAGTGTGTGTGTGTGAAGTTGCGTATGTGAAAATGCCAAAGTAAACATTAATGGAATTGAATACCGAGTGTGTGTGCATGCGGATAACGCGCAAGCCAACAACATGGAAAACAACAAGAAGAAAAAATACTCTGGCTTGTTTGTCTTTGTATTAAACGAAAGGGGTACACACCCATCCAAAAAGTTTCCCAGCGAAAAGAGAAAATATAAACGAAACGAAAAATGCATTAAGTGTATTTAAATCTCTCCAGGATCCCTATTTCAGATTTTTTAGAATACCATTTTTAGATTCAAAGGGATTTTTATAGTTTCAAACTTCTAATTTCGATTTTTACATCAAAAGGCGTGGATTTTTAAAGAATTTTTTAATTTCCATTTTTAGCCAAATAGGCGTGGATTTTTAAATAATTTTTTAATTTCCATTTTTAGCCAAATAGGCGTGGATTTTTAAAGAATTTTTTAATTTCCATGTTTAGCAAATAGGCGTGGATTTTTAAAGAATTTTTTAATTTTCATTTTTATACAAATAGGCGTGGATTTTTAACGAATTTTTTAATTTTTATTTTTAGAATTTTTCAATTCTTAAAGAATTTATTTAATTTCCATTTTTAGCCAAATAGGCGTGTGGTTTTTTAATAATTTTTTAATTTTCATGGATTGGATTTTTCATGGCGTGGATTTTTAAAGAATTTTTCAATTTTGATTTTTAGTTCAACAGGCGTGGATTTTTAAAGAATTTTTTAATTTAGATTTTTAGTGCAACAGGCGTGGATTTTTAAAGATTTTTTTAATTTCCATTTTTAGCCAAATGGGCGTGGATTTTTAAAGATTTTTTTTATTTCTATTTTTAGCCAAATGGGCGTGGAGTTTTAAAGAATTTTTTAATTTTGATTTTTAGTCCAACAGGCGTGGATTTTTAAAGATTTTTTTAATTTCCATTTTTAGCCAAATGGGCGTGGAGTTTTAAAGATTTTTTTAATTTCCATTTTTAGCCAAATGGGCGTGGATTTTTAAATATTTTTCTAATTTTGATTTTTAACGAATTTTTTAATTTTGATTTTTATTTTAAGAAGCGTGGATTTTTAAAGATTTTTTTAATATTGATTTTTATTTCGAAAGGCGTGAATTTTTAAAGAATTTTTTAATTTTGATTTTTATTTTGAAAGGCGTGGATTTTTAGAGAATTTTTTAATTTGGATTTTTGTTTTGAAAGACGTGGATTTTTGAAGAATTTTTTAATTTTGTTTTTTTTTTTCTGAAAGGCGTGGATTTTTAGAGAATTTTTTAATTTTGATTTTAAGTTTGAAAGAATTTTTTAATTTTGATTTTTATTTTGAAAGGCGTGGATTTTTAAAGAATTTTTTAATTTTGATTTTTATTTTGAAAGGCGTGGATTTTTAAAGAATTTTTTAATTTTGATTTTTATTTTGAAAGGCGTGGATTTTTAAAGAATTTTTTAATTTTGATTTTTATTTTGAAAGGCGTGGGTTTTTAAAGAATTTTTTAATTTTGATTTTTATTTTGAAAGGCGGGGATTTTTAAAGATTTTTTTAATTTTGATTTTTATTTTGAAAGGCGTGGATTTTTAAAGAATTTTTCAATTTTGATTTTTAGCCAAATAGGCGTGGATTTTTAAAGATTTTTTTAATTTTTGATTTTTGTTTTAAAAGGCGTGGATTTTTAAAGAATTTTTCAATTTTGATTTTTAGCCAAATAGGCGTGGATTTTTAAAGAATTTTTCAATTTTGATTTTTAGCCAAATAGGCGTGGATTTTTAAAGAATTTTTTAATTTTTGATTTTTATTTTAAAAGGCGTGGATTTTTAAAGAATTTTTTAATTTTTGATTTTTATTTTAAAAGGCGTGGATTTTTAAAGAATTTTTTAATTTTTGATTTTTATTTTAAAAGGCGTGGATTTTTAAAGAATTTTTTAATTTTGATTTTTAGCCAAATAGGCGTGGATTTTTAAAGAATTTTTTAATTTTTTATTTTTATTTTAAAAGGCGTGGATTTTTAAAGAATTTTTTAATTTTTGATTTTTATTTTAAAAGGCGTGGATTTTTAAAGAATTTTTTAATTTTGATTTTTAGCCAAATAGGCGTGGATTTTTAAAGAATTTTTTAATTTTGATTTTTAGCCAAATAGGCGTGGATTTTTAAAGAATTTTTTAATTTTGATTTTTAGCCAAATAGGCGTGGATTTTTAAAGAATTTTTTAATTTTGATTTTTAGCCAAATAGGCGTGGATTTTTAAAGAATTTTTTAATTTTGATTTTTAGCCAAATAGGCGAGGATTTTTCAAGAATTTTTTAATTTTGATTTTTTTATTTTATTTATTTATTTTTATTTTTTTTTTTGAAAGGCATGGATTTTTAAAGAATTTTTTAATTTTGATTTTTATTTTGAAAGCCGTAGATTTTTAAAGAATTTTTTAATTTTCATTTTTACCCAAATAGGCGTGGATTTTTAAAGAATTTTTTATTTTCCATTTTTAGCCAAATAGGCGTTGATTTTTAAAGATTTTTTTTTAATTTCCATTTTTAGCCAAACAGGCGTGGATATTTAAAGATTTTTTTAATTTTGAATTTTATTTTGAAAGGCGTGGATTTTTAAAGATTTTTTTAATTTTGATTTTTATTTTGAATGCCGTGGATTTTTAAAAATTTTTTAATTTTGATTTTTATTTTGAAAGGCGTGGATTTTTAAAGATTTTTTTAATTTTGAATTTTATTTTGAAAGGCGTGGATTTTTAAAGAATTTTTTAATTTTGATTTTTATTTTGAATGCCGTGGATTTTTAAAGAATTTTTTAATTTTGATTTTTATTTTGAAAGGCGTGGATTTTTAAAGATTTTTTTAATTTTGAATTTTATTTTGAAAGGCGTGGATTTTTAAAGAATTTTTTAATTTTGATTTTTATTTTGAATGCCGTGGATTTTTAAAGAATTTTTTAATTTTGATTTTTATTTTGAAAGGCGTGGATTTTTAAAGATTTTTTTAATTTTGATTTTGAAAGGAGTGGATTTTTAAAGAATTTTTTAATTTGGTTTTTAGTCTAATTTAAGGCAATTTTTAAGACAACCTTCAACTTATCCTCTATCTGCAATTTTGATTTTTTTTAGTTTTTTTCATCCATTTTGCTACTTTCAGCCATTGTCTGTCACACAGGTGTTCCGCAGTAAACCAATAGCCTAAAAGCATTTATCTCCCATACATTTATTTTTTCCTCCGTTTTTTTTTACTTTAAGTAAACCTTGCCATTCTCCGCATTTTATTATTATACAACACATATGACGACAATACCGCTCTTGTTAACACACACACACACACACACATACGCTGACAAAAAATGGTTTATTTTAGCCGGAAGTTGTTTGAAACGGTAACAGAGTAACAAAGAACAACAAAAGAGTTTTATGGGAAAGCGAACGAGCGTACGCATCATAAACCAAGTGATAGAGTGGTTGGCATTTGGTATTCGGTTAGTCGGAACTCAGACACACATACACACACACCCATGCAAATATAGGCTGCACTTTGCCAACAGTTTTCAGTGAAAATTCCCCAGCTACTTTCCCTAGAATAATAGATCTATACATATATGTGTGTGTGTGTTTGTATGTAAAATAATATATATGTATGTATGGGAATTTTTCCTCTGGCAAGTGTTTTATACACGCTCCATAAAAGTTTGTTCTTTCGTTGGTTGATGTTGTTGATTGTGGGCCTCTCCCTCTGCCTATCTGTGTTTGTTTGCGTGCGTGCGTGTGTGTGTGTGTCTGCGTGTAGATATTTTTGTTTATTGTGCGAACTTGGTATGCGTAGAGTTAATTGAAATGCATGTGGTCTTGCCGAAAAAAGCCAACACTCCTCTATGGCATATGGCGTCGTTGTCAGCGTCCATACTGGAGCTGAGAGAACAGAGAGTGAGTGTATCATGGGAAAATGCTATGCGAAACCACTAGTGGTGCCAAACAGCCAGCCAGCTAGGCAGCCAGTCATCCTTGCCTTTAGGAGTGAAGAACACACGGCCGTCCGACGACCACCAAAACAGCAGCAATTGCCTGTTATTGTAGTAGTAGTTGTTGTAGCTTGTAATAATGTTGAAGATAAATGGGTTTGGCCTTAACGCACATTCACATGCACATATATGTATGTGTGTGTGTGTGTGTTAAAATATATTCACACACATATATACACTCAGTTAAAACTATGTTTTCTCACATAGTATGGTTGGCAAACGGTGCTGTTGGTCCTGGGAAAATTTAATAAATTTATAATGTGTTAAAGGGTGCAATATTTTGGCATGGCAAATTTTATTAAAAAAAAAAACTAAATAAATAAATGAAATAAAAATTAATAAAAAATACTTAATATACTAATTCTTTTTCTACTTTATTTTCATTACAGGTATGTGTAATAATTATTGGTATGCTTCATAAAAAGGTATAGTAAAGAGAAAAATCAAAATTTAAAAATTCTTTAAAAATCCACCTCTATTTGCCTATAAATCAAAATTAAAAAATTCTTTACAAATCCACGTCTTTCGAACTAAAAATCAAAATTAAAAAATCTTTAAAAATCAACGGCTTTCAATGTAAAAATCAAAATTAAAAAATATCTCTAAAAATAAACGGCTTTCGGTATAAAATTCAAAATTAAAAAATTCTTTAAAAATTCAAAATTAAAAAAATCTTTAAAAATCCATGCCTTTCGAAAAAAAATTCAAAGTTAAAAAATTCTTTAAAAATCCACGCCTTTCGAAAAAAAATTCAAAGTTAAAAAATTCTTTAAAAATCCACGCCTTTCAAAATAAAAATCAAAATTAAAAAAATCTTTAAAAATCCACTCGTATCTACCTGAAAATCAAATTTAAAAAATTATTGAAAAATCCACAAATTTCAAACTAAAAATCAAAATTAAAAGATTCTTTTAAAATCCACTCCTATCTACCTAAAAATCAAAATTAAAAAATTCTTTAAAAATCCACGCCTATTGGGCTAAAAATCACAATTAAAAAACTCTTTAGAAATGGAAATTAAAAAATTCTTTAAAAATCCACGCCTATTTGGCTAAAATGAAAATTAAAAAATTCTTTAAAAATCCACGCCTTTCGAAAAAAAATTCAAAGTTAAGAAATTCTTTAAAAATCCACGCCTTTCGAAATAAAAATCAAAATTAAAAAAATCTTTAAAAATCCACTCCTATCTACCTGAAAATCAAATTTAAAAAATTATTGAAAAATCCACTCCTATCTACCTGAAAATCAAATTTAAAAAATGATTGAAAAATCCACAAATTTCAAACTAAAAATCAAAATTAAAAAATTCTTTAAAAATCCACGCCAGTTTGGCTAAAAATGGAAATTAAAAAATTCTTTAAAAATCCACGCCTATTTGGCTAAAAATGGAAATTAAAAAATTCTTTAAAAATCCACGCCTATTTGGCTAAAAATGAAAATTAAAAAATTCTTTAAAAATCCACGCCTATTTGCCTAAAAATGAAAATTAAAAAATTCTTTAAAAATCCACGCCTATTTGCCTAAAAATGAAAATTAAAAAATTCTTTAAAAATCCACGCCTGTTGGACTAAAAATGAAAATTAAAAATTTATTAAAAATCCACGCCTATTTGGCTAAAAATGAAAACTAAGAAATTCTTTAAAAATCCACGCCTTTTTGGCTAAAAATGAAAATTAAAAAATTCTTTAAAAATCCACGCCTATTTGGCTTAAAATGGATATTAAAAAATTCTTTAAAAATCCACGCCTCTTTTAGCTAAAAATGGAAATTAAAAAATTCTTTAAAAATCCACGCCTAAGATAAAAACACTTCAAAAATTCGTTTCATCCTCTTTTCATATATCTTAAATTTATAAATTAAATTAGTTAATTGTTTTTTCCTCCAAAAAAAAAAAAAAAAAAACATGTATGCTCCTGATGTCCTCATTGTCCATGTAGACTCTTCCCAATTTCCATTTATGATTGAGTTGACTACATCATGCTGTGATGCTCTTGATTATATTTCAGACCATGTGGTGGCTTGGCCACTATATATGTATTCCACACAGTGCGTGTTTTGATTGCCGGCCGGCTGGTTGTTTGGCTGACTGTCCCGAATAAAAGTTGTTGTGTTGTTGATTTTATAATAAACTTTAGATGGGACAACATGAAAATCATATTCACACCAAAACAAATTTAACAAGCAAAGGAATCCAGCCGGCAAACCATATAACCCAAAAACAAAATAAACTGGACACAACATGGGTTCATTTCAGGACAGTGTGTGGGTGTGTGTATTTCCCACTCAACTCCACGCCTTCATAATTGTGATGGTCTTTTGACCATCACATTGCGGCCGGAATGTTGTATTCTAACAGCGGGAAAACTATTACGGCTAGATGGAAATGGTCATGTGTGTGTTGTTATTTGCATTACAAAGTATAATGGGAAACAAAAGCATGCCGGGCCCCTTGTTCGCCAACTCCTCCTCCTCCACCTTCTCCACAATATATTAAATATCAACAACTTTATGTCAATTCAATTTAAATTCAAAAATAAGTTTTCCCCTTTGCGCTACTTTGGTGGGATGGCTTCATTATTAGATGGACATTTTCAAAAGCACTGCGTAGTGTCCTCGCACGCTTTCATTGTTGCCAAAAACATTTTTCCAAACCGTAACGTAAGGGACACAGAGGAGGACAATGTGAAACCGAACACTCACGAAAATATTTACCTCTCCCCGTTTTAATGTATTTGGTGCGTGTTTATTTTGCCCGACTGGAGTAGAGAATATTTTTGGTTATTTGTTCATGAAAACACTGGTCTGCCACATGTGGTGATGGCATTTGTGGCCCCCAACCCCCTCTTTAATGTGGGTTGGTCTTCTTCACATTTACATTGAAGTTTATTGTTTTGGCATGAAGGAGGGGATATGTTAGATATTTAATGAGTTTTTGGTAGAAACTATTACTAAATTGTAGAGAAGTTTCCTTGGAAACCTTGAAAAATAGTATTTCGGTTAAAAAATAGAATTTTCCAAAATAATGTTGCTTATTAGCAATGTTGAGATACATTTTGTAACGATATGTTGGTTATCAACAATGTTGATATACATTTTCTTACGAAATATTGATAATCAACAATGTTGAGAAACATTTTCTATGATATTTTGCCTAGCAACATTGTTGAGAAAAAGCAAAGCAACATTTTCTATATATAATTTGCTTGGCATCAGAGCCACATTTTCCATAGAAAATTTGCTCGTCACCAGAGCAACATTTTCCGTAGAAAATTTTCTCGTCAACAGAGCAACATTTTCCTTAGAAAATTTGCTCGGCAAACGAGCAACATTTCCCTTAGAAAATTTGCTCGGCAACAAAGCAACATTTTCCATAGAAAATTTGCTCGGCAACAGAGCAACATTTTCCATAGAAAATTTGCTCGGCAACAGAGCAACATTTTCCATAGAAAATTTGCTCGGCAACAGAGCAACATTTTCCATAGAAAATTTGCTCGTCACCACAGCAACATTTTCCCATAGAAAATTTGCTCGTCACCAGATCAACATTTTCCCATAGAAAATTTGCTCGGCAACAGAGCAACATTTTCCATAGAAAATTTGCTCGTCACCAGAGCAACATTTTCCCATAGAAAATTTGCTCGGCAACAGAGCAACATTTTCCCATAGAAAATTTGCTCGGCAACAGAGCAACATTTTCCCATAGAAAATTTGCTCGGCAACAGAGCAATATTTTCCATAGAAAATTTGCTCGGCAACAGAGCAACATTTTCCATAGAAAATTTGCTCGTCACCAGAGCAACATTTTCCCATAGAAAATTTGCTCGTCACCAGAGCAACATTTTCCCATAGAAAATTTGCTCGTCACCAGAGCAACATTTTCCCATAGAAAATTTGCTCGTCACCAGAGCAACATTTTCCCATAGAAAATTTGCTCGTCACCAGAGCAACATTTTCCCATAGAAAATTTGCTCGTCACCAGAGCAACATTTTCCCATAGAAAATTTGCTCGTCACCAGAGCAACATTTTCCCATAGAAAATTTGCTCGTCACCAGAGCAACATTTTCCCATAGAAAATTTGCTCGTCACCAGAGCAACATTTTCCCATAGAAAATTTGCTCGTCACCAGAGCAACATTTTCCTATAGAAAATTTGCTCGTCACCAGAGCAACATTTTCCCATAGAAAATTTGCACGTCACCAGAGCAACATTTTCCACAGAAAATTTGCTATGCAGCAGAGCAACATTTTCCCATAGAAAATTTACTCGTCACCAGAGCAACATTTTCCCGTAGAAAATTTACTCGTCACCAGAGCAACATTTTCCGAAGGCAATTTGCTCGTCACCAGAGCAACATTTTCCACAGAAAATTTGCTCGTCACCCGAGCAACATTTTCCATAGAAAATTTGCTCGTCACCCGAGCAACATTTTCCATAGAAAATTTTTGCTCGTCACCCGAGCAACATTTTCCATAGAAAATTTTTGCTCGTCACCAGAGCAACATTTTCCATAGAAAATTTTTGCTCGTCACCAGAGCAACATTTTCCATAGAAAATTTTTGCTCGTCACCAGAGCAACATTTTCCATCGAAAATTTGCTCGTCATCACTGCAACATTTTCCGTCGAAAATTTGCTCGTCATCACAGCAACATTTTCCGTAGAAATGTTGCTCGTCATCAGAGCAACATTTTTTATAGAAATGTGGTTCGTGTCTGGTGACGAGCAACATTTCTATGAAAAATGTTGCTCGTCACCAGAGCAACATGTTTTCATAGAAATGTTGCTCGATGTCAGAGCAACATGTTTTCATAGAAATGTTGCCTGAAGTCAGAGCAATATGTTTTCATAGAAATGTTGCCTGAAGTCAGAGCAACATTTTTCATAAAAATGTTGCTCGATGTCAGAGCAACATTTTCTATTTTTAGAATTTATCTCTTTCAAAATGTTGCTCAAAAATTTTCAAAGTCTTTTTAGAAAATGTTTCTTAACAACATGTAGAATACTTCTCAACACAATGTTGCATTCAGTTAAGCTACATAACTCCAGAAAATGTTGCTCAACGTATGTATATATAGTAAATGTTGCTAATTGGTTACGCAACTTTTTGGGGTCATTAATTGGCTAATATTTTTTCCAGGAATTTTTCTAGCGAGCTCCCCTTATCCTTCTCCCTATTGTGAAGCATTTCCCAAATTTATTTTAATTTCAAGGTTTGTTTAAACAAACATGAGCGGACAGTATTCCAGCTGTCCCAACTTTTTAATTTTTCATTTAATTTCGGTTTTGGCCATTATTTTATCTCCTGGCCACGAATACACCAGCAGTGAAATGACAACATTCCACAAGCAACACCATCACCTCGACCATGCCAATTCATGTGTTAATTGACAGTAAACTAGTTGACATTAGAATGAATGAATGAATGAGTGCTTGCGGAGGAGAGAGAAGGACAATGAGTTGCTGAGTGGCCGATGAGTAATCAGCATTTGTTTAGCTGAGTCAAACTTAATTTATAGTCTTTAATTTTAATTTGACTCGAAAACGGTGGCCGTTTTTGAAACTCTGCCAGTCCAACGCAGCACAGGTACATAAAAATGTAACCAAACTGCCGGAGATAATTTTACAAAATGAACGGTAAATTGTTGGTGGTTTCGAAACGTGACTGCATTGGGTCTAGGCGAATCAAAAATTTGTGTGTGTTTTGTAAAAGCCTTTTTAATTTGATGCAATGAGTTAATTTTGGAGGGTAAATTAATGGAGAACGGAGTTTAGGCTTTACATTAATGATGTGAAGTATTGGTGTGTGGTACTTTTTTGAGGGGAGAGGTATAAGTTATCCCTGTTTCTGGTACTTATGTAAATGTTGAGAATTTTTGATATCTCCTAAAAGTATGCACCATACATAATGTGATATTTGATCATCATATGTTATGATCTCATATAGAGACAGAGAGAAATTTATAACTCAAGCCTATTTCTGGCACTCATATAAATGTTAAGCATTTTTTGTGTCCCCTAAAAGTATGCACCATTCATGGTGTGATAACTGCTTATCATATGTAATGATTTCAAATAAAGCAATATTTCGGGGTTAGAAAAATTCCTTTATGAGTAGGTATATTAAGAATCTTCTGTAAAAGATCTTTCCACATCAAACTTTGTATTTATAGGGTAAGGAATTTATTTACTGGCCAGCCTGTAGGGTCTTAAGTATTTTTGATATAGATTTTAAAACGATAGAAAAATATATGAAAACCTTTCGAATAATTCCTTTCGTGGAGTATTTTGACTTTTCAGCTGTTGGCTTTTCTCCTCCTTTCTCATTTAATTTGAATTATTGCTCCTAAAAGTATGCATTGAAAATGATCAAATTTATAAAAAATATATGAAAATTCTTCGCATAATTTCTTTGGTGGAGAATTTCGACTCTTCAACTGTGGCCGTTCCTCCTTTTACCTATTTGGACCTCACATTACATTTATGCCCCTAAAAGTATGCATTGAACATGCTCAAAATTATAAAAATGTATGAAAACCCTTTCCATAATTTATTTTGCGGAGAATTTCGAACCTACAAATGTGGTCGTTCCTCCTTTTTCCTTTTTGGTCCTCACATTGCATTTATGCCCCTAAAGGTATGCATTAAACATGGTCAAACTTATAAAAATATATGAAAATCGTTCGCAAAATTTCTTTTGCGGAGAATTTCGTCTCTTCAACTGTGGTCGTTCCTCCTTTTTCCTTTTGGGCCCCACATTGCATTTATGCCCCTAAAGGTATGCATTAAACATGGTCAAATTTATAAAAATGTATGAAAATTGTTCGCATAATTTATTTTGTGGAGAATTTCGACTCTTCAACTGTGATCGTTACTCCTATTTCCTTTTTGGACCTCGTATTGCATTTATGCCCCTAAAAGTATGCATTAAACATAGTCAAATTTATAAAAATATATGAAAATCGTTCGCATAATTTCTTTTGCGGAAAATATTCGACTCTACATCTGTAATCGTTCCCCTAAAAGTATGCATTGAACATGGTCAAATTTATAAAAATGTATGAAAATCGTTCGCATAATTTTTTATACGGAGAATTTCGACATTTCAACTGTGGTCGTTGATCCTTCTTCCTTTTCAAGCCTCACATTGTATTTATGGCCCTAAAAGTATGCATTAAAGATGGTCAAATTTATAAAAATGTATGAAAATTGTTCGCAAAATTTATTTTGTGGAGAATTTTGGCTCTTCAGCTGTGATGGTTATTCCATTTTTAATTTTTGGGCCTCACATTGCATTTATGCCCCTAAAGGTATGCATTGAACATGGTCAAACTTATAAAAAATATATGAAATTCGTTCGTATAATTTATTTTGCGGATAATTTTGACTTTTCAACAGTGGTCGTTTTTTCTTTTTGAACCTCATATTGCATTTATGCCCGTAAAAGTATGCATTGAAAATTGTCAAAATTTTAAAATCATACCTCATGAATCATACGTCAATTCTTATAAGTTTTCCTTTAATGTAATGGACCAGTTTCACATTTTTATGTTTCTCTCTTAAATTGCCTTCTCTTTCATGACTTGACACCCCCTAAAACTATGCACCAAATTTAGTATATAGACCTTAAAACTATAGAAAAATATATGAAAACCTTACAAAAAATTCTTTCGCGGAGCATTTTGACTTTTGAGCTGTTGTCTTCTCTCCTCATTCCTTCTTGGGCAGTTAATTTGAATTATTGCCCCTAAAAGTATGCACTGAACATGGTTAAATTTATAAAAAATATATTAAAATCGTTCGCATAATTTGTTTTCGGAGAATTTCGACTCTTCGCCTGGGGTCCTTCCTCCTTTTTCCTCTTTGTAGGCCTCACATTGCATTTAAGCCCCTAAAAGTATGCATTGAACATTGCTAAAATTTTAAAATTATAAGTAATGTAATTATATGTCGATTTTTTTAAGTTTTCCTTTAATGTAATTTCATTTTATGTTCCTCACTTAAAGTGCCTTCGCTTTTATTACTTGACACCTCCTAAAACTATGCACCAAATTTTGTATATAGACCTTAAAACTATAGAAAAAAATATGAAAACCTTAAAAAAAGTATTTTCGCGGAGTATATTGACTTTTCAATAGTTGTCTTTTTTCCTCTTTCTTTTTTGGAAATTTAATTTGAATTATTGCCCCTAAAAGTATGCATTGAACATAGTCAAATTTATAAAAAATATATGAAATTCGTTCGTATAATTTATTTTGAGGATAATTTTGACTCTTCAACAGTGGTCGTTCTTCCTTTTCCATTTTTGGACCTCACATTGCTTTTATTCCCCTAAAAGTATGCATTGAAAATTTTCAAATTCTTATGATTATTTCTTTTCGATTCTTATGATTATTTTTTAAATGTAATGGACCAGAATTACATTTTTATGTTCCTTTCTTAAATTCCCTGCGCTTTTATTACTTGACACCCCCTAAAACTATGCACCAAATTTCTAATAAAATATAATATGGGTATATTTGTTACGGAAATGTTTGGCCCCTTTTTTTGCAAATTATCCAACTTTTATCTCCATACAATTCTATAAATATGCTAAAATATTTTTCAAGATAAAACAAAATTAGTAGACCATTTACATTTACATCGGGTAATATGAACAACTATTTTAAAACTGTCGGTTTCAATGGCCTGTTCATTTTTTTTCCTATTTTTGCTCCCATTCAAAGAACTTCCACACATTTGAATATCCAAGGAATTTTGAGAATTTTTTGAAATCCATTTGCCTTGTGGCAGTGAAGAAAAAAAGTCATGGCATTCATTGTTTTTTGTTTCCCTCCCCACTTCTCTCCCCATCTCTACTTTGTCGTTTTATCTTTCGAACAAATGTGCAAATTTAAAGCAGTATTTGAGAGTCAATTCCCCCAAAAAAAGAAGAAAGAAAGAAAGAAACGATACGAAAAAAAACCTTTCCAATCTTTTATTGCTGAACGTGATTAAGAGTAATGGCTTAAATTAAGACAATAGCTTTTTCGGTACCCTCATCTGGGCCGAGTCTCGTATAGTTTCCCCTTTACATATACTGGCCATACATACACTCTCTCTCTCACACACACACTCTCAAACCTGGATGGCCCACTTAGCCTGATGATGCCATGCTACCATGGTGCTACTTTGAGAGTATGGTCGGCCGTTTGAGTGTGACTATGTGAGTGTGTGTTTTCGTATGAATGGGTTTTTCGGTTGTCACGATAAGTGTTAGTGTGGTCGTTGTTGGTTAGTGTGTATAGGAGATTCGGTATTTGCATTTCATTGTATTATGGATGAAATTGCATACATGTGTGTGTGTGTTCGTGTGTACATGTGTTGCAGTGCAAGTGCATTTTTGTATGTTAAGGTGTATGTGTGTGTATGTGTCCGTGTGCTGGGAATGTGTTTGCCTACATTCAGGCTATGTGTGAAAGCATCTACGCAATAATTTTATGTTCAATGAATGCTAAAATCATTGTTTAGTATGCACATATATTATGGGACAGGTAGAGTGCAAAATTAACTAAAAGACATTTTTAGAACATGTTATAAGTGCTTGAAAAATGATTAATACATATTGGTAATAACTCCACATAACTAGCAAAGACGGTCTTTAAATTAGTCCTGGAAAATTGGTTTTCATTTATAACTCCACTTTAATTTGAGTTATTTATAACTCCACACATTTGAATATCCCAGGAATTTTGAGAATTTTTCGGAATCCATTTGCCTTGTGGCAGTGGAGAAAAAAAGTCAAAGCATTCATTGTTTTTTTTTTCTCTCCCCACTTCTCTCTCCATCTCTACTTTGTCGTTTTATCTTTCGAACAAATGTGCAAGGAATGTCCTTCTACCAGTACTTATTTGAAAAATGTCCACGATAAGCGCTTTACTAGTCCCTGGAATAATTATTTACAAAATTATTCATAAAATGTTCACATTAACGGGGAAGGACCTTTTATGAGTTCCTGGAAAAATATTAAAAAATATTTCTAAGAAGCCCACGATAATTGTTGTTCAGGATCTAATGAAGGGAATCCTTTTAAATAATATTCTTAATAATCCGTATTTATTGACAGGGAGATCCTTGAAAAGAATATTCTTGATAATGCGTAGTTATCGATATTTTACGGGAGCTCCTTGAAAAAAAAATCAGTTAAAGAAATATGTTTTTCAAAAATTCACTTTTTTATGGGCTGCAAATTCCTTGAAAATATTATCTGAAAGACCCACATTTTTAGTATGGGTATTCCCTGATAAATAGGCTCAAAAAGCCAGGCTTATAGCCTGGAAGGTCCCTGATAAAATATTCCTTGTATGTCAACGTTAGCCGAAAAGTCCTTTAAAAATCCATCAAAAAAATTCTTCAAAAATCCGCTTAAAAAAACATCAAAAAAATCAAAGAAAGGACGGTCCTAAGCAATTATTTTAAAAAATCCATTTTCAAGCATCAGAAGACCTTGAAAAAATATCCTTAAAATATCACGACTTTAATAGCCCTTGAATTTTTTTCCTAAAAAAAATATCCTCAAAAATTTCACATTTGTGGCTATACATGCTAATAGAAATATTCTTAAAAATATCCATGTGCGAAAGGTCCTTGAAAAATATTCTTTGTAAACTCCATATTTATTATTTTAAAGCATAGGAAAATCTCATTCACAACTTAACTGGTTCTGGAAGAAATTTTAAATAATCCAAGGATATTGACTGGAAGATCCTTGACTTTTTTTCTTCAGAAAACCTCGTCCTTTGAATAATACCCTTAAAAATATACATTCATGACCTACAGGTCCTAAAAAAATAATCTCAAAAAATCCCTGACCAAAAGGTCTTTGGAAAATAATTTTCTAAAAAATATACGTTTTTAGGTCTTTAAAAAAAAATCTGTTGTTTAAAGAAACAGAAAAGGAAGGTCCTTAAAAAATATATTTTTAAAATATCCATTTTAAAGCATCGGAAAGCCCTGAAAAATCACATTCCCAGCATTCCTCGTTCTTTGAAAAAATATCCTTAAAAATTTACATTCATGACCCATTCCCAAAAAATTCATGTCCTAAAGTTCCTTAAAATATATTTTTTTTAAATCTATCTCCGAAAGGTTTAAAAAAATATTCTTTAAAAAATCCATGTTTACAGTTCTTGAGAAAGAAAACTTTGAAAATCTGTTTTTTGTTTAATATTATTTAAAAAAAATTAAAAAAAAAAAGAAAGTCCTTTAGGAAATATTTTTAAAAAAATAATTTTTAAGCATCGGAAGAACTTACAAAATCATCTTTAAAAATCGCATTCATAGCTTTAATGGTTCTGGGAAAAATTATCTTAAATAAACCAAGTTTACTATTTGGGAGGTTCTTGAAAATATTCCTTAAAAACTCTCGTCCTTGGAAAAGTATTTTTATAAATCCACATTCATGATCTGAAAGTTCTTGAAGAAATATTCTTTTAAAATCCATGTTTTTTGGCTCTAAATGTCATTTAAGCCCCCTTTGCTTTTTAGCAGATCTGTGTCCCTCCAATTTTTGCCATCACAGCATTCGAGTGCCGTAGTGTATGCCAGACAACCACGAACTTCTGTGGGTTTAGGCGGCAATTCTTAGATATTATACTCATAAACATCGGCAGCACTACTTGCATCTGGGAGGTGCAGAAGCAGTCATTCAGCCAGCCAGCCATACATCCGGCTAGCAATCGTTGGACATTGGCTGTGATGGTTTTTATTTCGGTTTGGCTTTCTTTGGAATCCATCCTCTTGATATACATTAAAATTGTCCAATTCAAACCGCACATTTACTAGCTGTTATTGTTGTTGTTGCTGTTCTCCTCTACATCCATGTCAATAGGTGGCAAATTGTACCTTATCTTCTACGTCGTTCATTCATTCCACCTTGCTGGCAGCCGGTCAGCCATCAGCCAGTCAACCAAAGTCAAAAGTATGAGTCTTAGTTTTCAAATGAAGTAATTGGTCTTACATTGAAGTTATTATGGCTTAAGAGTTACATGCGGGTCCAGATAGAGATTTTTGGCATAGATTTCGTTTTGGCATTTTCCATTTGCTTGCTTGTATTGGGTCATTAAAGTGTCTGTATGTGAGTGTGTGTAAGAGAGTTATGGACAAGTTTGATTTCTAGATAGGGGAAGTGGTTTCTTGTTTGGCAGAAGCCAAAAAAAAAAAAAAAAAAAAGTGAAAGACAGAAGTGATTTCTTTTTTGGGGTTCTAAACCAAGTTAAATACACATAATTGGTTTAATTAAATATGAGTTGTTTCGTAGGTTCTGTTTTTTCTTCTATCTCTCTCACACACACTCTCTGTTTTATCTATCTTCCAATCAAATCCCAGGAAACCCGAAACAAATTATCTGTTAATAGAACTTTTGTTTGTGCCGGTAAATAGGTAACCAAAAGCCAGTTCATCAGCATTGCCAATTGAATTACAAAACAATTGCAGATCTCTGTTCATTTCAGAAGTGAATGAATGACTGAAGATAACATTTTTGGCATATTTCGAAGGCTTCAGTGGAAGATCCATGAAATTCGATTAATTAAAATTTGATATTCGGCCAAGATTATTCATTCAAATCGAATTTCTGTTATCATTTACAGAGAGAGAGAGAGATAGTTTTTCAGCTCGCCTAAAATTATGCAAGGAATTTTTATTTCAAAACGCGAAACTCGTCTTAAAACATACGCCTTGCAAAGCTTTTTATTTTGTGGATTATGAAGTATATAGGAAACAAGTTTGGTTGCGCCTAAAAGTATGCACCAGACTTTGTTTTTATCATGTTGGGTAGGTCAATCTCAATTTTTTTGATTCTGATCTCATCGTGGAATTTAAAATGTCATTATTTTTAAAGAATTTTCGAGCTATAATCGTGGAATTGAAAATAATATTTCTTAAGGACCTTCCAATCTATAATCTTGGAATTTAAAAGAATATTTCTTAATGACCTTCCAAGTTATGGCCGTGAATTTTTCGGGAAAAGTTTTTCAAGGAACTTTTAAGCTGTGACCGTGAATTTTTCGGGGAAAGTTTTTCAAGAAACAACCAAGCTAAAAGCAAGTAGTTAATAAGACAATTTTTTTTTCAAAGAACTACCAAATTGCATCAAGGGATTTGTTAAAGTATTTTTCAAGGACCTTCGAAGCCATATACGTAGATTTTTTTATTTTTAACTATTTTGCAAATCTTTTTAAAAAATATTTTTTAAGAATTATTTTTGAGCCATAGACGTGAATTTGTTTTAGATGTTTTTAAGGGACTTCAGTTGTTCCTTCCAAATTTTCAAAAATATTTCATCAAGGAACTTTAAATCAAAATTTTTGTAAGGACATTTAAAGGCATTAAAGCGGATTTTATAAAAATATTTTTAAGAATTTTTTTTAATATTTTTCAAGGACCTTTCAAGCCACATACGTGGACTTTTTAAAGATATTATTTCAAGGACCTTTCAAGCCAAATACGTGTATTTTCTTAAAAATATTTTTAAGGACCTTTTAAGGCATTTACTTCGATTTTTTAAAAATATTTTTTTAAGAACCTTTTAAGCCATTTACTTGGATTTTTTAAAAATATTTTTAAGAACCTTTTAAGGCATTTACTTGGATTTTTTAAAAATATTTTTCAAGGACCTTTCAAGCCATATACGTGGATTTTTTAAAAAAATATTGTTTCAAGGACCTTTTAAGCCATATACGTGAATTTTCAAAATACATTTTTCAAGAACCTTTCAAGACATGTACGTGGATTTAAAAAAAATATTTTTTCAAGGACCTTTTAAGGCATATACGTGGATTTTTAAAAAATATTTTGTTAATGACCTTTTAAAGCATTACGTAGATTTGTAAAAATATTTTTTCAAGGACCAATTAAGCCACATACGTGGATTTTTTTAATATTTTTCAAGGACCTTACAAGCCACATACGTGGATTTTTTAAAATATTTTTCAAGGACCTTTCAAGCCACATACGTGGATTTTTTAAAATATTTTTCAAGGACCTTTCAAGCCACATACGTGGATTTTTTAAAATATTTTTCAAGGACCTTTCAAGCCACATACGTGGATTTTTTTAAATATTTTTTCAAGGACCTTTCAAACCACATACGTGGATTTTTTAAAATATTTTTCAAGGACCTTTCAAGCCACATACGTGGATTTTTTTAAATATTTTTTCAAGGACATTTCAGGCCACATACGTGGTTTTTTTATATTTTTTATGGACTTTTTAAGCCATGTAAAAAATAATAAATATTTTTTAAGCCATATGAGTGAATTTTTCAAAATACATTTTTCAAGGACCTTTCAAGCCACATACGTGGATTTTTTAAAAATATTTTTCAAGGACCTTTCAAGCCACATACGTGGATTTTTTTAAATATTTTTTCAAGGACCTTTCAAGCCACATACGTGGATTTTTTTAAATATTTTTAAAGGACCTTTTAAGCCATATAAGTGAATTTTTAAAAAATATTTTTAAGGACCTTTCAAAGCATTTACGTGGATTTTTTAAAAATATTTTAAAGGACCTTTTAAGGCATTTACTTTACATTTTTTTAAAAAAATATTTCAAGGACCTTTCAAACCACATACGTGGATTTTTTTTAAATATTTTTTCAAGGACCTTTCAAGACACATACGTGGATTTTTTTAAATATTTTTCCAGGACTTTCATGGATTTTTTAAAAATATTTCAAGGATCTTTCCAGCCATACACCTTGTTTTTCTGACAATATTTTTTCAAGGACCTTTCAAGGCTTTTTCCAAAATTCCTTCTAAGCCATGAACGTGGAGTTTTAAAAATATTTTTTCAAGGACCTTTCAAGGCATTTTCTAAAAATTCCTTCTAATCCATGAACGTGGAGTTTTAAAAATATTTTTTCAAGGACCAGAAATTGTAAATTTAAAAAAATGTTTTTTAAAAAACTAAGCCATAAGAGGAGATTTTTAAGACTAATTTTTTACTTGTTGATTTTATAAAAATATCTTTATGAACTATCAGAGATGTAAACTAGATTTTTGAAGGACAGTCGAATCGTGGATTTATTAAAGTCTTAAAATATATTAAGGGTGTTTTGCTCTTATATTTTTTTAAGATTAAAGTTAAGATGATATGTTCCTTCCGAGAGTCCTTAAACTAAAAAAAAAGTTAAATATTTTTCTCTCTCCCAAAAGTATGCACCATCAATGTTAATCTCTTCTAAGCCTTTTGTTTCCGACTATGTTCTCATGTTTATAAATTTCCCATTCTAAGAAAAAAACGGAGTAAAAATTCCCCCTTCACCAAGAAAAACCCCAAAACAACTCTGCGGAAACCATCATTCTTGGCCATTTTGCTAACATATCAACAATTATGTATTGCCCCCATCAGCGGGAAGGACATGCATGCTGATGTGTACACATGTGCATGTGTGTGTGTTGGCCAATTTCTAGGCTTCTTTTTCTCATTCTTGGAGCCATTGCCATTATTCGAAAGATAGGACCTTCTCCACATGTCTGTGTGTGTGTGCTGTGCTTTGACAAAAAGTGTCATGGTTTGGTGGCTGTGGTTGTGTGCACCAACACCAACCGAATGCCGTCACCACGGTTACCCGCCATCATGATGACCAAATGCCGCCGCCGCCGCCGTTGCCTCCATTGCAACGATTCATGACATTCACATATGAAAGTTCAATTTACGTTCACGACTATCAACAATGTGTGTTGCTGGGTGGTGGTGGGGACCCCAAAACAGATGCAAACACTCGTCAACACACACACACGCACACACTCTTTCGCATAGCCTTGGAAACATCCGGGAGGCTGGCGTTCGACCAAACGGCCAATGCTGATGCTGTCGTTTTTCTAGAAAACATTCATCATTACAAGTCGTAACATCTATTTGCCCATGTTGGTCATTGTTGTTGGCCATTCGCTGGTGGAACGGTGCAGGCCTGGACTGTGAGCAACAACAACAACAAAAAAAGAGTTGCTTCCTTCCAATCTCAAATATCCATGGAAACATTTGCCTAGTCTGCAGCAATCTCTAGTTGTGCATTTCCTTGTGTTTACATGTCTGTTGTCCAGCTACCTCTAACAACGACGTTCCGAATTCCAAGAAGCGTACAGGATGTGGCAATCACAACAGCAACAAAGCAACAACATCAGCAGCACCAGGAACATGAAGTACGTTTTAGTACAAGTGGTCATTTGTGTTTTGTTAGAGATATGGACAATTTGTGCTGGGTAATGGAAATTACTTGATGTGTACACCATCATCATCACCATCGTCATCGTCAGTTTCTTCATTTTCGTTATTGTCCTTGTTGTCATGGAATGGCATGGCATGGTCTCCTGATGCTGCTGCCTCTTCTCCTCGTTGTTGCTGTTGTTTTTGCTGCTGCATATCTTGTAACAGCCTAGAGTATTGGTCGTTTGGTCTGTCAGTTGCTTGGTCATGCCAACGTGTTGGCTATCCCTTTTGAGCCTCGGTGAGTAGCTATCAAGTGTAGGAGATCTTTACACATACCGTGGGTGGCTGGGAGGTAGGTTGAGTTGTTCAGGATATTCAAGAAAATTGCTGTCCTTGTTAAGCCAGGACAAATTGTTGTTAAGGTAAATAAGAATTTTGAAAGTTAGCCCCACAAAGCTGGCAGGCAGGCTGGCACACAGCAGATGGAAGGTTGGTCGGACGGACAAATGGTTGACTGTGGTATGGCATAACATACACCTGAGGTATGAACATGATTCTAATTTGAATCCAATCACGCATATAATAAAGTTCTGATTTTTTCTTTCGATGCGCATAGTTTATATAAGGTTTGTGGGAGGGTAAGAGATACAAACTTTAAGAGAGAAGATGGAAAATTGAAATAATGCACTAATTATTTAAGACATTCATAACAAAAATCTTTGGAAAAAAATCCTCAGGGGGATACTTGAAAGAAATTCAGAATCCTTGAAAAAAAAAACTCTCTTAAAAATTTTGGGTAAGAGAATCGTTAAAAAACGACTTTTAAAAATATAGAAATGTTATTCGAGAAGTCCCTGGAAAAATACCTTGAGAAAATGGAAAAGTTATATCACAGCGTGTCCTTGGAAAAATAATTGTAAAAAATCACGAGTACGGCTCAGGGAGTTCTTGGGGAAAACAGTAAAAAATCCTCGATTATAGCTCAAATAACCTTGGATTTTTTTTTAAATATTTGTTGGGAAAGATTTAACAAAAATGGGATATGGGTTCTCTCTACCAATATCCTTTGAAAAGTACTTTTTAAAAATCCAATCCGTGATATTGTCTTATAGGTCTTTAGAAAAATACGTTAGGATTAAGGCTCAGGGATTTGTTGTAGAAAAATACTTTATAATATCCTGGGAAAATACTGAATAAACCCAGAATATAGGTCGAGAAGTCCTTTGAAAATAATTTTACAAAATGAGAGTCCTAGAGAGTCCTGTTAAAATAGTATTTTACTATCAATTTTCATGGCTAAGTGTCACTGAAAAAAAAAAAATAATTTTAAAATATTCAACTTTTTGGCTCAAAAAGTCCTTGAAAGAAAAATTTAAAAATCTGTTAGAATGGCTTATAAAAAAATAAAATGAGCTATGATAATTACTTTAGAAAACCTTAGGAAAAACATTTACAAATCCGCTATAGGGGCCCATGAAAAACACTCCCAAAAATCTACGACTCAAGGAGTCCTTGGGAAATTATTTTTAAAAATTCACATTTTCGGCTATGATAGCATCCTGGAAAAAATATTTTTAAGAAATCCTCGTATATGGAAGTCTTGGAAAATATTTTTACATGGAAAAAATATGCCTTAGAGTGTCCTTGGGAGTTTTATGGCTCAGGGACTCGTTGAAAAAAATAATATCAAAATATTCAAGATTTTGGCTCAAAAAGTCCTTAGAAAAATTATTAAAAAATCCTTTATAACGGATTATAGAATTCTTGGAAATTTACTTTTAAAAGCACATTATAATGGCTTTAAGAGCCATTGCAAAGCAATAAAATACCAGGATAATGACTTAAGAATAGTTCCATGGAGTCGTTGGAAAAGACGCTCATTAAAATCCACGATTATGGCTCAAGTTGTCCTTGGAAAAATATTTTTAAAAGTTCACATTTTCAGGGATCCCTGTATTTAGCTATTTGCAAATACTTTAAAAAATCCTGGAAAAATACTTCTGAAGAATTCCCGAAGATGGTTCGAGAAGTCCTTGGAAAATACGTTTACATGAAAAATATTCCCTAGGGAGTCCTTGGAAAAATACTATTAGGAATCGATTTTTACGGCTCAAGGAGTCGTTAAAAAGATAATTTAAAAAATATTTAAGATTATGGCTCAAAAAGTCCCTGAAAAAAAACTTATAAATCTCTTATAATGGCTTGTAGAATCCTTGGAAAAATACTGGATTTGATATGATAATGACTTAAGGAGAAAAAAATTTTAATAAGTGATAATTGTTCAAACTGCCTTTAAAAACACATTTTGAAATCCGCTATGGAGACTCAGGCAGTCGCTGGAAAAAACACTCTTAAAAAATATACGACTGTGGCTCAAGGTGTCCTTGGAAGAATATTTATTAAAGTTCACATTTTCTTCTGTGGAACATATCCTCGTTTTCAGGTGGGACAGTGTCCTTCAAGGATCCTTGTATTTAGCTATTTGCAAATACTTTCAAAAATCCTGGAAAAACACTTTTGAAAGTTCCTCGAGTATGGTTCGAGAAGTCCTTGGAAAATACTTTAACATGGAAAATATGCCTTAGAGAGGCCTTAGAAAAATACTATTAAGGATCAATCTTTATGGCTCAAAAAGTCCTTAAAAAATTAAAAATCCGTTATAATGGCTTGTAGAATCCTTGGAAAAATACTTTTAAAAAGTACATTATAATGGTGCAAGGATTCTTTGCAAAAAAAATGAAAAACTGCCATGATAATGACTTAATGAAAAAACACTCCTAAAAATACAGGGTTATGGCTCACGGTGTCCTTGAAGAAAAAAATATATTAAAAAATCCACATTTTCTTTTGGGAAAATATCCTCATTTTAGCTGGAAAAGTGTCCTTCAAGGATTCTTGTATTTAACTACTCTCAAATATTTTCAAAAATCCTGAAAAAAAAACTTTTAAAAAATTCCCGAATATGGTTCGAGAAGTCCTTGGAAAATACTTTTACATGGAAAATATTCCCTTCGGACTCTTTGGAAAATTTTTAAAAAATAAAAAAATAAAATATTCAATATTATGGTTCAAAAAGGTCTTGAAAAAAACGTAAGAAACCCGTTATAATGGCTTATAAAAATTATAAAAGTCATGATAATTGCCTAAAGCGAAAAAAATTAAAAACGTAATAATTGTTTAGAAAGCCTTGTGATGAACATTTACAATTATGGCTAAAGGTGTCCTTGGAAAACTGCCCCTTTACAGAATATATCCTTCAGATTTTCGATTGGAAAAATCTCCTTCAAATTTTATTGTTTCTAGCTGGAAAATTGTCCTTCAAGTATCCTTCAATTTAACATCTTTCAAATTCTTTCAAAATCCTGAAAAAATACTTTTGCAAAATTCCAGAATATGGTTCAAGAAGTCCTTGGAAAGAACTTTACATGGAAAATATTCCTTTGAGAGTCCTTGGCAAATTTTGAAAAAGTCCTTGAAACAAATGTAAGAAATCCAGTATAATGGCTTAAAAAAATAAAAAAAAAATATGATAATTGCTTAAAGAGGAAAAAATGAAGTACCTGATAATTGTTTTGAAAGCCTTGGGATGAATGTTTTAAAATCTGATATAGGGGCTCAGGAGAAACACTCCTAAAATCTACAATTATGGCTTGAGGTATCCAAGAAAAAGTATTTTTAAAAATCCAAATTTGCGGCGGAGAAAATATCCTTTAAATATCCTAGTTTTTATCTGAGCAAGTGTCCTTCAAATATCTATGTATTTCGCTAGGAAAATATCCTTAATTTTTACACGGTTTTAGTCGGAATAGTATCCTAAAAATCAACGTTACCAGAAAAATGCCTTTAAAAAATCCACCCCTTTACAGGCTTAAGGTGTCCAAGGAAAAGTATTTTTAAAAATCCAAATTTTCGGCGGGGAAGATATCCTTCAAAATTCTCGTTTTTATCTGAGCAAGTGTCCTTCAAATATGCTTGTACTTCGCTAGGAAAATATCCTAAATTTTTACACGGTTTTAGCCGGAATAGTATCCATAAAAACAACGTTACCAGAAAAAATGCCCTTAAAAAATCCACCCCCTTAGAGAAAATATCCTTACGAATCCATACTTGTAGCCTTTGGAGAAATATCCTTAAGGAATGCACATTTGTAACTAGGTTGGCCCTTGGAACAAGTCCTTAAAAATTACAAAATTTATTTGGTATTAAAAAAAAAATCCTTTAAAATGTCATGTTTGTTGACCAGTTTTGATCTTTCCTTAAAGGTCAATTTTTGTTGTCCTATTGGTCCTTAAAAAATTCGTAGAAAATTCATATTTGTTGATCCTTAAAATAACATTCTTTAAAAGTCCATTGGCCTTGACAAATTTTCTTAAAAATCCACATTTGTTGTTCTGTTAGTCCTTGAAATAATATCCTTTAAAAATCCATATTTAATGTCCTGTGAGTACTCGAAAATTATTAACAAAAAATCCATTTTTGTTGGTTTGCTGATTCTTGAACGAAACACGTCCATTGCTTCTTGAAGAAAATCCGTGACTCATTGAAGTCTTCTTCAAAATTTCATTTTAGAATCTTAGTTTCACCACTCCGAAAAAAAAATATCCTTTTAAATACGAATTTTTTTGGTAGTTTTTTATGATTGAAAAATCTTTAAACCCGCCAATGTAGCTCAAACTGGTCCATGGAAAAAGTATCCACTAAAAGTTTTGTTTGATCCTTGGGAAGTATCCCCCTTCACCTCTTCCCTCTCTCCCCATTTTCTTTTCTCCTTTTCATATAAAATAAAATTTGTCCCAATCAAGAACTTCTTTGTATTTCTGAATAATAAAGGTCCACGTTTGTTGTCCTATTGATCCTTAAAAAATTCGTAGAAAATTCATATTTGTTGGTCCTTTAAATAATATTCTTATAAAGTCAATTGGCCTTAACAAATATTTTTAAAAATCCACATTCTGTTGTCCTGTTGGTCCTTGAAATAATATCCTTTAAAAATCCATATTTAATGTCTTGTGAGTGATCGAAAAATATTAATAAAACATCAATTTTTCTTGGTTTACTGATTCCTCAACGAAACCCGTCCATTGCTCCTTGAAATAATATCCTTGACTCATTGAAGTCTTCTTCAAAAATTGAATTTTAAAATCAAAGTCTACTCCCTAGGACCTCAAAAATATCATTTTAAATACAAATTTTGTTAATCGTTTTTTATGATTGAAAAATCCTTAAAACCACCTATGTAGCTCAGGCTGGTCTTTGGAAAAAGTACCCATTAAAAGTTCGAGATTTTTTTTTAGGTTGATCCTTGCAATATACCCCCTTCACCTCTTGCCCCTCTTCGCGATGAAGCTCAGACTGGTCCATGAAAAAAGTACCCATTAAAACTTCGCGATTTTTTTTGGTTGATCCTTGGAAGATATACCCCTTCACCTCTTGCCCCTCTTCCCTCTTCCCATTTTCTTTTCTCCTTTTTATTTGAAATAATATATGTTCCAATCAAGAACTTCTTTGTATTTCTGAATAATTTCCTTTGAACTACTTCTTTTTTTCCTCTATTCGTCCTGACATTGTTTTTGTTACTAGTGGTTGAATTTCCCATTACAAACACAATGGGATGAAAGAAATAGGAGCTCGTGTTCTAAGGATACCACCGGATGTGTATTGTAAGTTAGGTGTTGTTACCTTTTTGTAAATTTTAACACTTTGCCGGCTTTACTTTGTGAATATTGAAGTGTGAAAAGAAAAGAGTGAAGAATAGGCGTAGCTGGGTGTGTGTGTGCATGGGTCTAAACATATCAAAAGGATCCCAGGTCATGTCTTGCCATTTGTTGTGCGTAACATGTCATAGCTTTTATTTCACCTCTTTCTTTTATTCACTTGTTGTTTTGTTTACAATTGTTTATTTGTTCCCGTTTTGTGGGTGTGTGTGTGTGCGTTTGTGTGTATGCGAACTATGGAAATTGTGCGTAGTTTCTGTAGAGAGACGACGAGGTAGGGGGTGAAAATTTTGGGACAAGGGGAAAAGTTGGGAATTTTTATAAAAATTTAAATTTAATTCGAAAACCTATTTGTCTAGAGCGAAAAACAGGTCTATACTTACTTCAGTGTATGTCAACCAGGACATGTGGCGATCGTTTTCGCCCCAATTTCCAACCTAACCTATGAAAAGTTAAGGATTGGAAACCAAGTCCTCTTTTCCATACGAAATTCTATCTTTGAATTGAAAATTTCCCATGCTTATTGCTCCACCCCTCGTCTCTTAATACATTTACATTTCATCTATAGAATATTGCCAGCAACAACCGGTTGATGATGAAATAAAAAAAAAATAAATAAAAAAATAGCAAAAAAAGGCGACATAAAGAAGGTGTAACATTATGTCAAGTGTTTGGTTTTGTTTCTCCCATCTTCCAATATTTGCCTCTCTAAGGTCCTTAAAAAACAACAGCAGCACCAACAACAGTCATCTACTTTCTTGCCAGGCTTATCAATGGAAAGAAAATTCTATGTGAATGCAAAAAGTCCTCGTCTACATGCCATACGACGAAGTAGCAGAAGCAGAAAAAAAATTCTTATATAAATGTCAATCAAAGTAAGGTGTTTATGTTTCTATTTTCCCTTTATTTCTAAAGAAAGCACTTAAGGGGTACTTGCCATTCCGGAATGGAAAACCATACCAGAGAGGTGTGTGGCGGGGGAGGGGGGATAAATGAAAAAACAACAAAACAGAAAAACAAACAAACAAACACTAACCCTACCATTTGTGTTCTGCAACAATATGATGGTAGGAAGAAATGAAGGAAGACTAACAACTGACAGACTGCTGCTACATGGCAAGCAACACCGGTCGACCGGTTCGGTTGAAAAACTGTCCACAGGACCTATTTTGTTTACCATTGATATGGAATGAATGTTTAGAGTCTAAATATTCCTAGAATTCTCATTCTATTCAATGGCTTATTTTAATGGTTTTCTATTAGAAATGAATGCAATGGCAATTGAAGACAGACAAAAATAAATAAACTGGAGCCAGTAAATGCCAGGAATACATAGCAATGAGATCCTTGCAGGTATGAGTACATGTGTCACTCTATACCATCAACATGGAAAATCGACCCCTTTTTATGGTCGATTTTTTTATACCGGCTAGTATTTTGTTGATATTTTATTACTTCTTCAAGATTTATGTCAATACAAAGGGGATTGTTTTTAAAATTGTAAACATTGATTTAACAATTGTTCAAGTATTGTTCTGTAATTAACTGAATTCAAACAACAGGTACTTTAATACGAGGTAAAAAAATTGATAATGAATCACAGACAAACCAAAAAATTTTCCGGATAACAAATTATCTGAACAATAAGCCAACTTTACAGGACATAATTTCTAACCTACATCTTTGAAGACAATTTTCAAAAATATGGCTCTAGAATTGCTAGAGAAAATCTCCATGTTACCATTTCTTTAATTTTGTATTTTAGCCTAGGTTGTATGCTTTTGAGAACACGAAGAAAATTGCAAAAATCTTGTTTAATACCAAAGTTACAGCTAATTTTCCACTTTATGCCATAATTAATAATACTTATACGCACCAAGGACCAAATTCTTGAAAATGCGTTTTATTTACTACTTTTGTGAACTTTTCCTTTTGTTCATAAAAAAAGTTCATAATGGATCACCTACAAACCAAAAAAAAAAAACGCCTCCAAACGACCTTCACCTATTTTAAAAAATAGTCCTAACATTGCTGTAATAAACCAACTTTATAGGACATAATTTCTAAATTACATCTTTGAAGACAATTTTAAAAAGTATGGCTCCTGAATTGCTACAGAAAATCTTCACGCTGTCCTTTCGTAAATTTTGTATTTTAGCTTAGGTTGTATGCTTCTGAGAACACGAAGAAAATTGTAAAAATCTTGTTTTATACCAAAGTTACAGCTGATTTTCTAAATCATCCCACAATTAATAATACTTATACGCACTATGGGCCGTATTCTTAAAAATCCGCTTTATTTCAGCCAATGACCTACATTTGTGAACTTTTACCATCCAAATCATTCTCTATATCTTTGAGCGAAGTTATAGCTAATTTGTCAAAATATTCCATAATTATCAATACTTATACGCACTAGGGGCCACATTCTTCTAAATGAGGTTTATTTGAGCAAGTAAACTATTGTTGTGAACTATTAGTATCCAATTAATTCTCTATATCTTCGATTTGTTGCATTTTGTATTTAAATTTATAAACTATAGAATCTTCATAAAATTCCTTAGACGTTTTTATAAAACGTTGTAAAAGTATTTTCATAAATATGGACTTGAAATCACTTGAACAAATCTTAAATGTTTTCATATTTTTATTTTGTATTTTCACATAGATTGTCCTTTTCAAAATACTTCAAGAATTGGGAAAATATTTGGATAATTACGTAAGTTATGACTGATTTTTCCAAAAATCATATAATTAATAATACTTATACGCACCGGTGGACATATTTTTTAAAGCGTTATATTTCAACCAGTCATAAACGTTTAATGAATTTTTTTCTTCCATTTATAAATCGATTCCGAATTTATCGCATTTCTATATTAAAATCCGACTATCATACGTTTCTTGGAGGTTTTTTAAAATACTTTACACTAAATATATTTATTTCTATTTTGCCATTAAATATTGACTTTCCACCCAAACCCCACAAGATTCTACTTAATATTAATATATAAACTACCCTACCGCTTTTTACAACGCCTACCCAAACCCAATATGTCAGTGAACCGAAAAAAAAGTAACAAAACAATTCCCATTTATTAAAAGCCATAATAGGCTCAACAATTCTATATAATTTATTGCATGCTTTTAGGATGATGGGTCAGTCAATAATTTATGCAGATAGAATATAAATACCCAACTATGACACATTTAAGGCTTTTGAAAACAAATAAATTGTAAACACTAATATTATTATGGGGGGTGGGTGTGTGGATTGAAATGATAAATACTTGGTAATATGTTTAAGTCAGGCTGGCTGAGATAGTATGAGTCCATTAGATTTGATACTGCGTGGGTATGAATGTGTGGACAAAGCAATATTTATTTGTAGTTGGACCTTTTTTTCCCCAGTCGCCCTTATCTCACATGTCATATGTGTGTGGTGGGTGTTGTTTACATTTGTGATTGACATATCAACATTATCAAATTATAACAAATATGTCATATGTTCATAAACTGAAACGCTAGGAGTCTATAGCGTATATATTTTACCAATAATATTTTCTAGCTGGTTTATGCAAAATATCCATGGCCAGTAATCGTAAACCATAAAACTATATTGAATTTAAAACTATAATGAAGATAAGTTTCATGTAAATATTTTGGTATTTATGGTTATTGGAAATGTAACATTTTAATGTTTGGCCCTGGCAAAATTTGTTTGAAAGTCATATTGTTCGTTGTTAAAATTTTGTATTTTAGATTTAAGTGTTCTCTTTCAAACGGTATCACATTTGCTGAAAATGATTTGGAAATACCCAAGTTATGTGTAATTTTCTAAAGTTACTTCATAATTAATAATAGTCATACGCACTAGTGTTCGAAATAAAGAAAATGTTATATTGCCAAAACTAGGCATGTTATTGTTTAAATAGTTTTTGATAATGAATTTGTGGATACTAAGTTTTCTCTGTGGTCAATTCGAGCCAGTTATATGGAAGAAAAAAATATATAATCGACAATAAGTTTAGAAAGAAAAATATAAATTTTTTGGTCTCTCCTTTAAAAAAATCTTAGCATCTTTAAAAATTGCACATCCAATATACGTTTGGAGAAATATTATAATTGGCTTTAAATATTTTTAAATACCTTGTTCCTAAAAAGATGGAATATTTAATATAGATTATTTTTTTAAGAATCAATGATTATCGATCTATTGATTATCCTAATTTTGGTTTTTAATCTTAAGTGTCCTCTGTCAAAATATATCAAATATTCCAAAAACGGTTCATAAATATCCAAGTTATAGGCCATTTTCGCACACATTCCATAATTAATAATACTTATACGCACTAGTGTCCCAAATACAAAATTTTAATTTAACCAAAAATGGACAGAGTTTTTTAAAATATTTTTTCGGATATTGAAAATTTCAGTGGGGGAATACTAACTCATTCGATGTTTGATTTTTTTTGTCGCAGGAAAAAATTTGCTTTAGTTTTGTCTTTATTAAAACCTTTTATATAAGCATCCCTTTACCCTCCCTTAAGGACATCTTTTTTCCTCAAATTTTCCTTGTGCATTCTCCCAAAATTTAATGTCCACTTGATAAAACCTTCTCTTCTTCTTAACGCTTGAAAATACTCACGTCAACTCTACTTTAAGGCCCTGCTCCTCTCCCCTTCCTTTCGAACATCACTTCATTTGCATTTGTCTTCATAAGTTTTTAAAAATGTTTAAAGTTTTTCACTAAAACTTTTGCATTTTATTGAAATTTTACACGAATATTTTCGCTGCGCGTGTATGTGTGTGTTAGACAACCACACCCTATTAAAACGAATGAAGTGGAAAGATGTAAGAAAATGTCAACAACGATGATTGCCTTTAATAGTGAAATTCTCATATAGTTTTGAAGTACCTTCAAAATACCTGGCAAGTGAAATTAAAAGAAGGGCAATAATTTTTTTGGCATATTCAAATAGGTGGTTAAAGCCGTGGATAGCTGACTAACTGACTGACATGACGGTCTTGGCTTTCGCACAGTAAAAATAAAATGAAAATGGGGAAATTTGTGAAATTAATGATGCTGTTATGTGTCAAAATTGCACTTCTGCTCAGGCACGGGGGCACACTTTGCCACCTTTTTGGTGGGAAATGAAGTTTTTGGAAAACTTTTGTAATAAAAGTTGTAGTTAGACTGCCGCTGCCATTACTTTACAACACTGATGGAATTTGTGGCTGAAATGATAATGACGTTGGTAATGCTGACAAGATAAGTCTTTGGGTATTAGAATATCATTCAATGACCAGAAATTTGAAAACTTTTCAAATAAGACATTGAGTAAAATTAAAATAATTTTAAATAGAGTGTGGGAGCTATTTTGAACTCTTTTAATTTTTTGTATTAGTGGTAAGTGTGCAAATATTCCATATGAAAAAGAAATTTCACGATATTGTAAATAGTTTTGGAAATAATTAATTTTCTTAATTTGGCCTCTAGTGCGTATGATTGTTATTAATTTGGGAGTTGTTGTAGAAAAATAATCATAACTTGGGTATTTATTAAGCCATTCTGGAAAATATAATATCTTTTGGAAGAGGACATTCTACGCTTAATATAGAAATTGTAAGATAACCTCTCATAAGACTGATGGAGCATTCAATAAACCAAAATTGAGAAACTTTTCAAAGAAGACACTGACATAAATTTAAATTATTTTAACTTGAGTGTAGGTTTCATTTTGAACTCGATTAGAATTTTGTATTAATGGGTACAGAGTACATTAAAGAATACGAAAAAGAAATCTTAGAAAACTGTAAACAGTTTAAGAAATAATAAATTTTCCTAGCTTGGCCATTAGTGCGTATGATTGCTATTTATTCCGGAGTCGTTTTAGAAAATCAATCATAACTTAGGCATTTGTTAAGCGATTCTAGAAAATGATATATCTTATGAAAGAGGACACTTTACCGCAAAATTAGAAATTCTAAAATACTTCGTTCGAATTTGAGAGAGTATTTAATAAAGCAAAATGGGAAAGCTTTCTAAATAAGACACTGAATTAAAGGTTTTTTAAATTGAGTGTAGGAGTAATTTTAAGCTCTTTTAAATTTTTGTATTAGTGGGAAGTGTGCAAATATTCCTTATAAGAAAGAAATTTTACAAAACTGTAAATAGTTTTGGTAATAATTAATTTTCTTAGTTTGGCTATTAGTGCGTATGATTGTTATTAATTCGGCAGTTGTTTTAGGATATTATTCATAACTTGGGCATTTATTAAGCGATTCTAGAAAATGCTATATTCCATTCAAGAGGACCCTTCAAATAAAAAATAGAAATTACTAGAAATAAATTTTCAGATACATTTTTGGACTAGAATACCATTTAATTGTCCGAATTGCAAAATTTTTCAAATTATATCTAGACAAAAACTAAAATGATTATATATTGGGTTTAGAGTCATGATGAACTCCACTAAAATTTTTTATTATTGGTGTATCTACAAGTATTTTAAACGTAAAATTAATTTTACAAAACTGTATATATATTTTGAAATAAAAAGTGTTTTTTAATTCGGTCATTAGTGCGTATGATTGTTATAAATTCGGCAGTTGTTTCATAACTTGGGCATTTGTTAAGCGATTTTGGAAAATGCTGTATCCTATTCAAGAGGACCCTTCAAGCAAAAAATAGAAATTATTAAAAATGAATATACAGATACATTTTTGTGTTCGAATATCGTTTAATTGTAAATTTGTTCAATTTGGAAAATTGTTAAAATTGTTGAAAAATTAAAATGATTGTTTGTATATTGGGTGTAGAGCCACGAGGAACTCCACTAAAATTGTATATTACTGGTGTATGTACAAGCATTCCAAATGTGAAAAAAATTTGCAAAACAGTGAATAGTTTGTGAAAGAAAAAGGTTCCTTAAAGTCGGCCATTCGTGCGTATGATTGCTATTAATTATGTACTTGGTTTAGAAATTTATTCATAACTTTCACATTTCTTAAGATATTGTATGAAATGAGATATGCAATAAAAGAGGACACCCAAGGCTAAAAACCAAATTTAATAAATAAACATTTTAACAAATACATTTACAGCAAAAAAATAGATATGGTAAAAATAATTTTTAAGGACTTTAGGTAAATTATTATAAAATGTTTTATTTGCCTTTGTTGATACTCTGGATATAAGCCTTTTTAATTTTTGGGATCTTCGTGTCGTTCATATTCTATATGAGCAAATAAGTTCTCTAGGGCTGTGTTTACTTTTGAAAATAATGGGTTTTTGATTTTGGCCATTTGTGTGTATGATTGTTTTTAATTATGAAGTAATGTATGAAAATTGTTCATAACTTGGATATTTTTAAAGAGATTTTTAACAACGCCATAGATTATAGAACAGGGCACTCTATGCTATAAATAGAAATTAAAAAAATAAATATTCAAGGAACCTTTGAGTTACTCTCTTACTTTTTTAAAAAAAATTTCCGTAACTTTCAAACACATAATCATATTTTATTTATTTTTTGTTTTTTGCAAATGCCTTTGGATATTTAATCGTGTACTTCTTCATTGAAGACTCTCTCTTTTTGTATAACCAAAAAATTCTACAAAAACCTGGTTTGTTTTCCAATAGAGGATATTTTTAATTATGGCCATCAAAAATTGTTAAAAATTGTTAAATCTGAGTTTTTTTCAAAGGATAAAGATATAATGTTACTCTCTTATTTTTCGGTAACTTTCACACACATAATCATATTTTATTTATTTATTGTTTTTTTTTTTGCTAATCGTGTTCGCCTTCATTGAAGACTCTCTCTCTTTTGTATAACCCCAAAAATTCTACAAAAGCCTGGTTCGTTTGCCAATAGGGAGTATTTTTAATTTTGGCCATCAGTGCGTATGATTGTTATTAATTTCGGAGTTACCTAACGAATTTGCTGATAACTTGATGATTTATTAACATATTTTGGAAAATGTGACATTTTATTAAAGGAGACATTTCAGGCTAAAAGTAAAAATTGTTAAATCTGAGTTTTTTCAGAGAAATATTAAAAACAAACCTTTAGACTTAAATATTTTTTTTTCTTTTTTTTTACAAAATTTATTCAAAGGGTCTTTAGATATATTTTATCGTAGAAGACTTAGATCAATACGTGGTCTTGAAAATGTTGCAAGAATTCTTTTTTCTCCATACTCCAAGAGATTTGTTCTTTTACTCATCTCACTTCTAGCTTTTGCATTAAAGTTCCCTTTCACACTTTTATCGTATTAATTATTTCTTAAGTTTCTTTTATTTTTATTTCCCATTTAAATTAAGATATGTATCACTGATACCACCTTCCTCAGAACAATGCTTGACACACATATTTTTTCCCATTCTTTGAAACGCAATCTTATCGATTTATAAATACTTAACATTAATTTCTTCATTGCATTAAGGCGTATTCATTGAAGAGATACATTTAACTGTTAACTGAATTCCATCTGCCACAATCATCATCGTCGTCCCCATCATCAATGACCCAGTATAACATTTGCACAAATCACTTGTCCTTGCATCCAACAGGACTGGATGGCTGACTGGTTGCCTGGCAAAAAAAAACGAAACTCACCAGAAGAAGACAAGCAGCAAAACCCAATGAGAATATTTGCCGTTGATAATGAGGACACTGTCATAGCTCTTTACAATGATGACGACTCGGCTGCTGCTGTTGCTGCAGATGATGATTGCAAAAAGATAACTATAATAATGACGTCGTGAATGTGATGATCAAAAAAAAATAAAGAGCTCAACTCCCAGATACATTGTTGAAGGAGGTCATGTTTTGCACTATACATGAGTTCTATGACTTCTTGATGTAGTTGTCGTTGTTGTATCTCATTTTCTACTTCATCTGTAGCATACATACTACCAGCCAGCACACACACACCCTGATACATTTTCTATATTTTTTACGATAATTTTATGTTATCTTATTACAAATAATGCTGAATGGTAGATTAAATTTCAAATTTCATGAATTTTGTATTAGTGAAATGAAATGAGAACGAATGACGTTGTATGTGTGTGTGTAAGTGGATTTCCGTGAATTCAGGTCGTCCAGGTGAAATTTTCAATATAATGGTGGAGGAGAAAAGGAGGTGAGGACGAGAAACGGAACAATAGCATGACATTTTAAACTGATGCGAAGTTGTTGAGTTGTAATTTTTATTCGAGAATTGTAAGAAATTTTAGTAAGATGTAGCTTTTGAAACTAGACCCCACATTGGGCGCCATAAAGGTTTGGGGGACAATGACAAAAAAATATATCAAAAAAATATGACTTCTGAAACTGGACCATGCAGGTTTGGGGGACTATGACAAAAAGATATATAGCATATAGAAAGAATACATCTGAAATTGGACTCCGCGTTGGGCGCCATGTATGACTAAAAGTAGGATTATTAATGAAATATATAAAAAAATATCAAAAAGAATCCCAGATTATTACTCCACTTAGCCTTGAAAATTTTTTTGAAAAATTTTTGGACGAATTTAACGATTTCATGAACTTTGGACGGTCATTGGATCATTAAAAATATTTTAAGAAATTCCCGATTATTCAGCTGAATATTTTTGAAATTTCCACGACTCTAATTCTAACGTATATTTAAAAAGGCCAGGATTATAGCTGTTTAGAAAATATTAAAAAAAAAAAAATTCCACGAGTATTGCTACCATGAAGCTTAAAAAATATATTTAAAATAAGTAAGCAAAGGTTATAGTCGTGCGACTCCGACCATGTCATATACTATACCAACTCTATGATATATTGGAATTTTTTTTTCAATTCAAACGTATTTCGGTCGATTTGGTTTTGGAAATAATGCCATATAGTCCTGCAAAAATTTTTCCTTTGTTTTTTGACCGATAAAATTTGCCGTATATTTACCTACTCTGCCAATGACAAACTAAAATTAAAAATTTTCTAACTTTCAAAGTTTTAAATATTTTTTAATTTTTTTTTTTTTTTTTTTTTGAAAATTATAAAGAAAAATGTTTATCTTTTCCACCAAAAAAACTCCCAAAATCTTTTATTTGAGGTTTATCGATGAGGATATTAGTAAAAAAATTGCACAAAGGACTCACATCCAGTTTTGCTGTCCAAAGCTATTTTAAAGTCTCCATAATGCCATAAAGGCCTGCAGACATGTTACCTTTGGCTTTTGATAAGTGGTATTTGCAATATACTTACATCCTCTGCCGATGGCCCTCCAAAATTCAAAATTTTCAGACTTTTAAGGTTTTAAATATTTTTTCAGAACATATTTTTGTTCGAAAATTATAAAAGAAAAATGTTTATCTTTCGCACCAAAAAATCTTCCGAATCTTTCATTTTTTTATCAATGAGGATATTAGTTGAACCATTGCACAATGTGTCTACATCCGATTTTTCTGTCTAACCAAACAGTGACCAACAGTGACCTCAATATCAAATTTGAGGATTCCAGCACTATCCCTTCACCCAATGCTAAATTAATTAACATTTAGTACGCATTTACAAAATAGTCCACATATCTCTATAGTTGACAACAAACAGTGATCCAAATTTAGTATTTTTCGTACCATTCTGGGACACATTTTCAAACCCACCTACATACCTCAATTCCATATACCAACAAATACCACAAATTTGGAGATTCCAGTTCTACCCCTTCACCCAATAACAAATTAAGTACCGTATAGTACTTTTCATACTATTATAGTTGAGATTTCCAAAACAACCCCTATATCTCAATTCCAGATACCAGCAGAGACCTCAGTATCAAATTTGAGGGTTCCAGCTCTCTCCCTCAAATTCGTAAATTTCAAAATTTTATCTCTATCCCTTCACCCAATACCAAATTTAGTACCAATTAGTACTTTTCGATAAATTATAGTAAAAATTTCGATTCCAAATATCAACAGAGGCCTCAATGTCAAATTTAAGGATTTCACATCTACCCCTTCATCCAATACCAAATTTAGTACCATTTAGTACATTTCCTACAAATATAGTACACATGTCCAAAACCAACTCCAACAGAGCCGTCAATGTCAAATTTAAGGATTCCAGCCCTATCCCTTCACCCAATACCAAAATGTGTACCATTTAGTACTTTTCGTACATATATAGGGCGCCTTTTCGAACCACCGCCATCCGTAATCTAAATATTAAATTTGAGAATTTTATCTCTTGTCTTTCACCCAATACCAAATTTCGTACCATTTAGTACTTTTCGTACAGTTATAGTTCACATTTGCAAAACCATCTCAACATTTCAATTCCAGATGGAATAAAAGACCTCAATATCAAATTTAAGGATTCCAACCTATTCCTTCACTAAATACCAAATTTAGTACCATTCAGTACTTTTCGTACACAAGTTCAAAACCATAACAAATCACAAAAATAGATACAAATCTGTAATCTAAATATCAAATTTGAAAATTTTATCTCTTGCCCTTCACCTAATACCAAATTTCGTACCATTTAGTACTTTTCGTACAATTATAGTACACATCTCCAAGACCACCTCCATATCTCAATTCCAGATACCAACAGACCCCTCAATATCAAACTTGAGGATTCCAGTCCTGTCCATATATCCGTTACTAATATTAGTACCAATTAGTACGTTTCGTACAAATAAGGGGAGCATTTTCAAACCAACGCCAAATCTCAAACACAGATACCATCAATAATCTAAATATCAAATTTGAAAATTTTATCTCTTGCCCCAATCCTTTAGTACCATTTAGTACTTTTCGTACAATTATAGTACATATTTCAAAAAACACCTCTACATGCCCAGGCAATACATAAACAGCGATCCTAATACCAAATTTCAGATTTTAAGCGCCATCTGTTCACTCAATATCAAATTGTTCCACATATTTTACTATTTAGTACTTTTCGTGCACCTGCAGTGCTCTTCTCCAAAAACGAAAAAAAAATCTCTTTATCACAAACTACGACCAACAGGGATCCTAATATAAAATTTCTCTTTCATCCATTCACCCTAAACCACACTGTTCCAAAATTTGTACCATTTAGTACAATTTGCAAAACAACCTCCATATCTCAGCTCCAAATTTGGGCATTCCAGTCGTTTTCTTTACCACATTACTATTTCCGAATTTCCAAACCAAATACCAGCAATAATCAAAATATCAAATTTCACAATATTATCTCTATCCCTTCAAACGAGACCAAATTTAGTACCATTTAATACTTTTGGTACAATTATGGTACATATTTCAGAAACCACCTCCACATGGCCAGGCATAAACAGCGACGCTAATACCAAATTTCTGATTTCCAGCACAATCTACTCACCCAATACCAAATTGTACCAAATATGGTACTATTTAGTACTTTTCATACAATTAAAGTGCAACTTTCTAAAATAACCTCTTTATTACAAACCTACCACTAACAATAACCCAAATATAAAATGTTATAATTTCAGTTTCATCATTTCATCCTAAACTTAAATGTTCCGAATTTAGTACCATTTAATACTTTTCGTGCCCTTGTAGTACAGATTTCCAAAACTACCTCATATACAAAATTTAGTCTCCTAACTTGGTTCTCATACGAAATTCTCAGTTTTTAGCTCTATCCGTTCACATAATACCAAATGGTATCATTTTAGAGGTTTAGTACCATTTTTGAACTTTTCGTAACCTTAATGTTTGAATTTCTAAAAACCCTTTGGTACATCTATACTGCACTCCATCTGTGACTCTCATTCCAAGATTCTGATTTCAGATCATTCCTTTTCTCCAATACGAAATATTCAATTTTTAGTACATTTTAGTACTTATTTTACCTTTTTAGTACAAAGTATTAAATTTTTAGTACATTTTAGTGCTTTTTGTGCAAAGTATTAAATTTTCGGCACATTTCAGTGCTTTTCGTACATTTTGTTAAGAGTTTCAAAAATTCTAGCTTCTTGATTCTCGGTGAGTCACTTATTTCAGTTTTAGTGCCTGAAATATTAGCACTTAAAAATTTCCCACCTTTAAACACACTCTCTCTCTCTCCCCCTGTGCAACTACTTCAACCACAACATCTTGTTCTCTGCTAATTCCATTTAATAGGACAATTTCCAGCTTGTCTTCATTTCCCACTTTTTTTTTCTTTGTTTTCAACTGCCGCATATCTCCCCATTGTTGTTTTCGGTTCCATGTCCCCCCAAAACAAAATGTAACATTTCCGTTTCTGGCCATTCCATTCGAAGGGCTGGTGGTTCCTGGCCCTGTTTTTTGTCCCTCCATAAGGATGTGTCGTTACTGTTTAATGTTGTGTCTTACCCGGTTTTTGTTTCTTGTCTTTTGCGAATTTTTCCTGTTGTTTAACATTTCGATAGGCAGGCAGAAGTTTGTCAAGTAAAAAAAGACAGAAATGCTTGAAAATTACTTTTCACCAGAAGCGAGAAATTTGTAGGTTTTTCTTGTTTATGGTTTACCAACGACATGGTTTTTTGTTTTCGTCTATTTCTTGTTTTTCGTTGATATTTACTAGGGCTGTTTCTTGTTCTGTTCTTGGAGGTAGGTTTTGATTGCTTCTTATTTTGGGGGGAAGGAGGAAGAGTTCCAACGACGCAATAGATAGGGTATTGTCTTTTTTTGTTTTTCTTTTCCCTGTATCGGGTCTAGCACTTCAAACGACATGCCCACTTGATTCTAGGTTCCGACTTCTTCAGCAGCCTATAGTCACAAAAAAACAACAACACATCATTTGATATACTTGAACACGTAGTTTATGAGGGAGAATTGGCAACTGAAATAGAGAGCAAGAAAAATAGACAGCCAGCCAACCAACCAGCCCACCCGCATCTAACTGTCATAAACAATTGGCCGGCATCACAACTCACAATGGGAGCCAGTGTTGAGATCATTCTTCTCCCTTTCTTTTCTTAAATTGCTTGAATTTCCTGTTTATTGTCCTGGCCGTTAGTTCCTCTATTTTTTGCCTTTCAGTAGAATAAGCCTACTTTAATCTTATTTTCAGTGTCGTTTGATAAAAAGGTGCGGTGCGTATTTCCTTTTTACATATCCGTTAGTATTTCCGTATCCTTGTTTTTAGATCCATTGCAGACTTTTCTTTTGGGGAAATAAGGTGGTTTAAGGATCTCAATTGGGAGTAGATTTATGGATTGTTACTATTTGTTGTCTAGTAAAACTGAAACTGAATAAGGAAAGTTTTCCTTTGGAAATGGAATTATGAAGAAAAACATTTTTTTTTTTTCGAATTCTATTGGAATCGTGAATTTTTGTATGAAATATTTTTATTAAGTTATTGAAAATATTGAGTATATATTTTTAATGATACAGAAATCTTACTGCAGAAAATAAGCTCACAAGAATTTATTGAAGAAAAATTAAAACAGCCTTACTGAAGAAAATAAACCCACAATTATTTATTTAAACAAATATTTTTTAAAAAAGTCACAATTAATTAGTAATTTTTTTTAATTCACTACTATTTCTTAAAAAAAAAAAATTAAAATTCACGATTATTTATTAAAAAAAGATTTTTATAAAAACTCACGACTATTTATTAAAAAATATTTTTATAAAAATCCATGATTATTTATTAAAAAATATTTTCATAAAATTCACAATTATTTATTATTTTTATAAAAACTCGCGACGATTATTTATTTAAAAATACTTTTATAGAAATCCACGATTATTTATTTTTTTTTTTAAATCCAAAAATATTTTTTTTTATTATTTATTGACAATTATTATTTCTTCTAAATCCACGATTATTTATTTATCAAAAATATTTGTTCTAAAAATCCAAAAATATTTTTTTCAAAAAAATGTACGTTTATTTATTTATCAAAAATATTTTTTCCACTATTTATGCTCTATTTTTTTATTATCAGAAAATTGTTTTATCTTTCTGAAGAAAATAAACCAACAATTATTTATTTAAAAAAAAATATTTTTTAAAAAAGCCGCCATTAATATATTTTTTTTAATTCACTACTGTTTCTTAAAAATTATATTTTCTTAAATTCACGTTTATTTATTATTTATTATTTTTTTCACGACGATTATTTATAAAAAAAATATTTTTATAAAAATTCACAATGATAAATTATTAAAAAAAAATATTTTTAAAAAAATTCACGACGATTATTTTTTTAAAAAAATTTTTTATTAAAATCCACGATTATTTATTAAAAATATTTTTATAAAAATCCACGATTATTTATTAAAAAAATATTTTTTTAAATCCAAAAATATTTTTTTTTATTATTTATTGAAAATATTTATTTTTTAAACCCACGATCATTTATTTATCAAAAGTATTTATCCACTATTTTTTTTATTACCAAAAATATTTTTTTAATCTTACTGAAGAAAATAAACCAACAATTATTTATTTAAAAAATATTAAAAAAACACCATTATTTTTTTTTTAATTCACTACTGTTTCTTAAAAATATATTTTTATAAAAAGTCACGACGATTATTTATTTAAAAAAATATTTTTATAAAAATACCCGATTATTTATTAAAAATGTTTTTTTTTAAATCCAAAAATATTTTTTTATTATTTATTGAAAATATTTATTTTTTAAATCCACGATTATTTATTTACCAAAAATATTTTTTCCCAATATTTATCCACTATTATTTTATTACCAAAATATTTTATTTTTTAAATTCACGTGTATTTATTAGTCAAAAGTATTTGTTTTAAAATCCATGATTATTTAATTATCAAAAATATTATTTTTAAAAAATCCACAATTATTTATTTATAAAAATAAATATTTTTAAAATATTTGTTAAAAATTCACAATTATTTATTAAACGAAATATTTTCTAAAAAATCAATGATTACTTATTCAAAGATATATATCTAAAAAATCCACAATTGTTTATTTAAAAAAAAATTATTAAAAATCCACATTTATATATTAAAAGAGATATTTTTAAAAAATCCGCGATTATTTATTAAAAAAAATATTTATTAAAAATCCAGGACTATTTATTTAAAAATATATTTTTGTAAACATCCAGGACTATTAAAAATAATATTTTTAAAAAATCCACAGTTCTTAAAAATCTTTTGTTATTTATAAAAAATATTTTTTTTTAAAAAAAATCCCGGATTTAAAAAATATATTTTACATAAAATCTACGGTCACATTTAAAAAACATTTAAAAATTCACGGATATTTATTAAAAAATATTTTTATAAATTCACGATTAGTTTTGAAAAAAAAAAATAAATAAAAATATTATGTAAAAAACCCACAATTAGTTATTAAAATTTCTTTTAAATATATAATATTATATTTCTTTTTTTAATTTACGTGTTTTTACGTAAAATATGTCGTTAATCTAAAATTATTTTTAGAAAGTATTTAAAAAATCCGGTTATTTATATATTTTTTTAATCCACGATTATTTATAAAAATCATTAAAAAATCCACAATTATTTATTTCTAAAAGTATATTTTAAAAAATATACTATTATATATTTAAAATATTTTTTTAAAAATCTACGTGTTTTCCCAAAAATTATTTTTTTGATCCACAATTAATTAAAAAAGTTTTTTTTTTTAAATCCACTATTGTTTTTTTTTTTTTTTTTGCTTTTTTTATATCCACCATTATTTTTCATAAAATATTAAAAAATACAATTTTTATTTTTATTAAGAAAATATTTTAAAAAAATCCACGATTATTCATAAAAAAATCCTTAAATCCACGATTATTTGGTAAAGTAACAATAGTTTATTACGAAAATATATATTTAAAAAAATCCATGATTATTTATTAAAAAAAATATTTTCTTAAAAAACTCCACAATTATTCATTAACAAATATTTAAAAAATACAGTTAGTTATTAAAAATATTGGTTATAAAAATAATTTTTCTTAAATAAATTCCGCGATTTTTTATGTAGATTTTTTTTTTTCAAAAAAAAAAAATGTTTCAATACTTTTTAACGAATCTGCGATTATAAGAATTCATGATGTTTTTTTTTAATGTACGATTACAGTTATTGTAGTTTTTGAAATTGTTAAAGCTTATAAAAGCTTAAGCTTCTTTAAATTTCAGAAATTTAAGACAGACAAAATATTAAATTTCATCTTCCCCCACCTGTCAACCTGGCTGTTTGTGAAAAATTTTGACAAGCCCGTCCATCCGTTCGCCCGTCAGCTATCCAAACAGGCAGCCATCCAGCCAACCATTCAACCCAGTCATGTCTGTACCGAAACTCGTTAACAAGACTGGAAGGTAAATATCACGTCACACACCACCAACACACATCATGGCCAACATCATCAGTAGCAGTAGCAGCAACAATAACAACAAACATATTTCAATAATGGTCTTAACACGTTCCGTATGTGTTCATACACATGAATAACAACAACATCAACAACAAAAAATAATGTTTGATGTTGTTACCTTTTGTTTCTTTGGCAATAAAGATCAAAGGGTTTGTTTGGCCTCTAGTGAACCGTAGCAACACAACAGCGGCAATAACACGAATAACGTTTATCGACGGGACTGGCTATAGCCTCCGAAGAGATTCAATCATCAAAGAAGAAGAAGAGAAGAGCATGCGATTAAAAAATGAACAAATAAGTTCAAACCGTTTAATTGATAATTGTTGTTGTTGTTGTTTGGGGATCTTTTAATCTGAAATTAAACGCTTTAGATTTAGCCTTTGAAAATTTTAAAATGGAAGCAAAATATATGTATTTTATATAAAGGACCTCGCCATAAAATAAAGCATTTTTAAATTGTATTTCTCATATCTCATAGGTATTCTTTCTGTACAAAGACCGACATTTTATTATGTCAACGGGAGCAAGACTGTTTGTGCTCTACTGAAGGCCTTTTAATTAGAAAACATTACTATATTTGGTACAACTTGTTATTGGATGAACAGATAGTGTTTGAAATCTGATATTTGGTATTGGGTGAAGGGATAGAGATGCAATTCTAAAATTCGATATTTATATATCTATTTGTGTCTGAGGTTGAGATTATGGGGTGGTTCGAAAAGTACTAAATTGAACTGATAAACATTTTTTAAAAATCCACGCTCCACAATAATTTTTAAAAATCGCAGTCTCTGAGAGTCATTGAAAAACTAATTCAAAAAATCCACGTCTCTGAAAGGCATTGAAAAACTATTTTTTAAAAATCCACGTCTCTGAGAGTCCTTGAAAAATTAATTTTTAAAAATCCACGTCTCTGAGAGTCCTTGAAAAATTAATTTTTAAAAATCCACGTCTCTGAGAGTCCTTGAAAAATTAATTTTTAAAAATCCACGTCTCTGAGAGTCCTTGAAAAATTAATTTTTAAAAATCCACGTCTCTGAGAGTCCTTGAAAAATTAATTTTTAAAAATCCACGTCTCTGAGAGTCCTTGAAAAATTAATTTTTAAAAATCCACGTCTCTGGGAGCCTTTTAAAATTTAATTTTTAAAAAATCCAAGTTTTATTGAAGGTCCTTGAAAAAATATTATTCTTGAAATCTACGTCTCTAAAAGTCATTGAAAACCTTATTTTTAAAAATCCACCCTTTGTCGAAGTTCCTTGAAGGATATTATTCTAAAAATCCATATTTCGAAGGTCCTTGAAAAAGTAATTTGTAAAAAATCCACATTTTGTCCTAGGTCCTTGTAAAACAAATTTTTACAAAATTTACGTTTCATCGAAGGTCCTCGAAAAACTAATTTTTAAAAAAATCCTCGTTTCTGTTGATCCTTAAAGAAATATTCTTGAAAAAATCCACAATTTGTCCTAGGTCCTTAAAAAACTAATTTTTAAAAATTTGTCCACAATTTGTCCTAGGTCCTTAAAAAACTAATTTTTAAAAATTTGTCCACAATTTGTCCTAGGTCCTTAAAAACTAATTTTTAAAAATTTGTCCACAATTTGTCCTAGGTCCTTAAAAAACTAATTTTTAAAAATTTGTCCACAATTTGTCCTAGGTCCTTAAAAACTAATTTTTAAAAAATCCACGATTTGTCCTAGGTCCTTAAAAACTAATTTTTAAAAAATCCACGATTTGTGGGTCCTTGAAAAATATTTTTTAAAAATCCACGTTTTGTGGGTCCTTGAAAAATATTTTTTTAAAAATCCACGTTTTGTGGGTCCTTGAAAATTTTTTTTTTTAAATCCACGTTTTGTGGGTCCTTGAAAAATATTTTTTTAAAAATCAACGTTTTGTGGGTCCTTGAAAATTTTTTTTTTTAAATCCACGTTTTGTGGGTCCTTGAAAAATATTTTTTTAAAAATCCACGTTTTGTGGGTCCTTGAAAAATATTTTTTTTTAAATCCACGTTTTGTGGGTCCTTGAAAAATATTTTTTTTTTAAATCCACGTTTTGTGGGTCCTTGAAAAATATTTTTTTAAAAATCCACGTTTTGTGGGTCCTTGAAAAATATTTTTTTAAAAATCCACGTTTTGTGGGTCCTTGAAAAATATTTTTTTAAAAATCCACGTTTTGTGGGTCCTTGAAAAAATTTTTTTTAAATCCACGTTTTGTGGGTCCTTGAAAAATATTTTTTTAAAAATCCACGTTTTGTGGGTCCTTGAAAAAATATTCTTTAAAAAATCTCCACGTTTTGTAAGGTCCTTGAAAAATATTCCTTAAAAAGTCCACATTTTGTAAGGTCCTTGAAAAAATATTCTTTAAAAAATCCACGTTTTTGTTGTTGGTTGAAAAAATATTCTTTAAAAAATCCACGTTTTTGTTGTTGGTTGAAAAAAATATTCGTTAAAAAATCCACGTTTCTGTTGATCCTTGAAAAACGATTATACACACCTCTCATGTCTTCTATCCATTACATACCTCCTTTGTCTTCTATCCATGAAGGACCTTCCAGATCTTTCACTCCCTCTTAATATTGACAAATTTATTAAAAACTTGACTTTCATGTTCATAAATCAATAATTTTTCAATTTGTCATTATTTCGTATTTGTTTGTGTGTGTGTTTGTGTCCCCAAGATTATTTCATTTCTTGCTATTGATTAAAAAAAGAAAACACATGAAACAATACATACGTATTTTGTTGAGGAAATTGATAATGGATTATAAGACAGAAGAGGAGGATCCATAGATGCCAACACCGACAAATACTCAAAACCAGATGTCATCATTCTCTGTTGTTGGAGGAAAAACCAATACAAACACAATCAAATGGTTAACACACACACACATATTTATTTAACAAATAGAGTAACCTACTTTGTTGCTGTTGTCGTCTGTGCTGATGCTGTTTCCAATCATTTCCGATTTCGCCGCCATTCTTCATGCAAACATCAATGATTTCAACGTCGAACAAACAGGGCCAGTCGTATCTAACGATATGATGACGTTGTTGTTTTTTCAGCAGTGTTGAATTTGTTTTTCGTTTTTTTGTTGTTGTTTTTTTTTTTTTTTTTTTTTTGGGAGGAAAAATGATGATGACTACAGGTTCATTTTGCCTGCACTTGAGTTTGGGGATTTTTTTGCCTCACTTTTTTTTCCATTTTTATGTGTGTGTATTTGTGTTTGTATTTTTTGTTTTGGTATTGCGTTCCATTCCATTTTACCAGTGCTGACAATACAAACGGATTTGCAATGATTTATTATAGCATTAAATTGAATTCATACAGGAAACGGATAGAAAAGAAAGCACCGACATGAAAAACCCATCTCTCCCCTCACCCACCTGGGTGACCACCGGGGAGAGAGAGAAGGGGAAAAACTAATGGAAATTGTAAAAAACAGCAACAGTCTCTCCCTGCAAATCAAATATATAAAAAATACATAAAAAATAGGAGACAAAAATAAAAAAATAAAAACGACGAAGAAGGATATGAAGATGAAATATCCTGCAACAATATGATTTAAATCAAATATAAAACTTACACACACACACAAAAATGAAAATAAAACCTGCACACAAATCTTCTCTACAAATGTGAATACAATAAACAAATACTCTCTCCCTCTCTCACACACACGCACTCACTCACATGAAGCAGATTTTTAAAACGGAAACGGAAAAATAAGTTTTATATTACAACAACGCCCCGCCACAACCAAACTAAACACCCACACCCACACAACAAATTTCCCTAAGACGACCCATCTTCCTCATGTCTCTCACATTTAGACTATTTCTAGTAGCACTAAGAAATCATACAACAGCAACAAGAAAAACTGCAGCAAACAAGAAATGAAATTAAATTATAAATGCCGTACATAACCCAGCAAAACTTGCCGTGAACTACAAAATGCAAAAAAAAAAAAAAAAAAAAAAAAAAAAAATTGTCGAAGAAGAAAAAAATAATAATAAAAATGAAAACTACATTTAAATTCCAAACTATCAAGTTTCTATATTCGCCATCATATTGGCATAGCTTGGTAATGGAGATGACATGTCGTAAAATAATAGTATTTGACATTTTAGACATAAAACTCAAAACAAAAAAAGTTTTCAAAACAAAAAAAATTTCCGAAAATAATTGTCGAAAAATCCATAAAATAAACCATATCTCAAAAATATGGAAAAATTCGAAATTAAAAAATATTCTTATTAAATCATAAAAATACAACCCCTTGAAGACAACGCTTCAAAACATTTTTAAAATAAAATTTAAAAAATCTCAACTTAAAGGTTCTTAAAACTCTTTAAAATAATTTTTTGGATCTAAAAAATGTCCTAAAAAATCCACCTTAGAAAAAAAAACCCACTTAAGGATAACCCTCAATCAATTTTCTTTTTGAAGTAATCCAAAATAGTAAAAAAATCCTAAAGGAATGCCCCTAACATTCCGTAAAAAATTCTATGAAAACTCCTTTTTAATGTCAAAAATAAAAAACTTAATAGTCCTTGAAAACAAAAATTAATTGCCTAGGTAGTGCTAAAAAATCTATACATATTCGTCGAAAATTGTAAAAAAAAACTCCTTTATTTTTTATTGAGAAAAATTTCCAGAAATTACACTTGATTAATAAGCTAGCCAGTGCTAAAAAAACCTCTACATATTCGTCGAAAATTGTACAAAAAATTTCTTTTATTTTTTTATTGAGAAAAATTTCCAGAAATTACACTTGATCCTTAAGGAACTTGGAAAAAATACACAAGACCTTTAAAAATTCGTCGAAAAAAAACTCCTTCTAAAAATATTTTTAATTTTTTGGGAAAAAAGGTTGATAAAAATCCAAAAAATAATCCTGTAAAAATATCGCTAAAAACCTAAATTTAAGACTTTCGAGGACGGACTTTTATACATCCTTTTCCCAAAAAATATCGCAAACTGTTAATGGTCTTCGAAAAAATACAAAAGATCATCAAAAATTCATCGAAAATTATTAAAAAAAAAAAAAACTATTTATAAAAATATCTTTTAATTTTTGAGAAAAAAATTTTGATAAAAATAAACAAAATAAAAATCCTGTAAAAATATCACTAAAAACTTCAAAAAATATTTAAAACTTAAATTTATGGCTTTTAGCAAAGACCTTTACATTCCAAAGAGATCTTTAAAATATGCATATAGGCTTTGCGGTGGTAGAAAAAACTACAAAGAGGAGTCGGAAATGATACAAGAGCTCCTTTAAAAAATATCCTAAATTCTTGAAAAAAATAATAATTTAAAAAATTCTTTAAAAATAAATAAAAGTTTATCTTTAAGAGTTCTTCAAAAACAAAAAAAAAATAAATAGAAAATATATCTTTAAAAATTCGTCAAAAAAAAAAACATATATTTAAAATGGGTCAATTTAACTTTTAACTTTTAAAAGATCCTTAAACTTCTTGAGACAAATAAAAAAGCCATTTAAATTTATCTCCACAGGTCTCTAAAGAAATCGTTTCAAAATCACATTTTAAGCTTATGAGTATACTTAAAATCCACGCTTATTGCTTCAAAGGTCCTTGAAAACTATTCTCTAAAAAATCCACGTTTATTGCTTGAAAGGTCTTGAAAACTATTCTCAAAAAAAAAAAACGTTGTTTGCTTGAAAGGACTTTGAAAATTATTCTTTAAAAAATTCACGTTTATTGCATGAAAGGTCCTTGAAAACTATTTTAAAAAATACACGATTATAGCTTGAAAGGTCCTTGAAAAATACTTTTTAAAATATCCAAGTTCGTAGCCTAGAAAGTCCTTAAAAAATATTTTTTAAAAAATTCAAGTTTATAGCTTACAAAGTCCTTGAAAATTATTCTTTAAAAAAACCACGTTTATTGCCTGAAAGGTCGTTGAAAACTATTCTTTTAAAAATCCACGTTTATTGCTTGAAAGGTCCTTGAATACTATTCTTTAAAAAATACACGTTTATAGTTTAGAAGTTCCTTGAAAAATACTTTTTAAAAACCCCAAGTTCGTAGCCTAGAAAGCCCTCAGAAAATATTATTTTAAAAATCCACGTTTATAGTTTAGAAGTTCCTTGAAAAATACTTTTTAAAAAACCCACGTTCGTAGCCTAGAAAGTCCTTAGAAAATATTATTTTAAAAATCCACGTTTATAGCTTAGAAGGTCCTTGAAATTTATTCTTTAAAAATCCACTTTTATTGTTGGAAAGGTCCTTGAAAAACATTATTTTAAAAATCCTCGTTTGTGGCAAAGAAGTCTTTGAAAAATATTATTTTAAAAATTCTACGTTTATAGCTCAGAAGGTCCTGTAAAAATATTTTAAAAATCCACTTCTTTTCTTTGAAAGATCCTTGAAAAATATTATTTAAAAATCCTCGTTTATAGCTAAGAACGTCCTTGAAAAATATTATTTTAAAAATCCACGTTTATAGTTTAGAAGCTCCTTGAAAAATACTTTTAAAATATCCAAATTTGTAGCCTAGAAAGTCCTTAAAAAATATTTTTTAAAAAATCCAAGTTTGTAGCCTAGAAAGTCCTTAAAAAATATTTTTTAAAAAATCCACTTTTATTGCTTGAAAGGTCTTTGAAAACTATTCTTTAAAAAATCCACTTTTATAGCTTAGAAGGTCCTTGAAAAATATTTCTAAAAAATCCACGTTTATTGCTTGAAAGGTCCTTGAAAACTATAATTTTAAAAATCCACGTTTATTGCTTGAAAGGTCCTTGAAAATATTATTTCCAAAATACCACGTTTATAGCTTAGAAGGTCCTCGAAAAATATTATTTTAAAAATACACGTTTATAGCTTAGAAGGTCCTTGAAAAACACTTTTGAAAATATCCAAGTTCGTAGCCTAGAAAGTCCTTAAAAAGTATTTTTTAAAAAATCCACGTTTATAGCTCAGTAGACTCCGGAAAAATATTATTTCAAAATTCCACGTTTATAGCTCAGAAGGTCCTTGAAAAATATTATTTTAAAAATCCACTTTTTTTCCTTGAAAGGTCCTTGAAAAATAATATTTTAAAAATCCTCGTTTATAGCTAAGAACGTCCTTGAAAAATATTATTTTAAAAATCCACGTTTATAGTTTAGAAGTTTCATGAAAAATACTTTTTAAAAAACCCAAGTTCGTAGCCTAGAAAGTCCTTAGAAAATATTACTTTAAAAATCCACGTTTATGGCTCAGTAGACCCCGGAAAAATATTATTTCGAAATTCCACGTTTATAGCTCAGAAGGTCCTGGAAAAATATTATTTTAAAAATTCTCTTTTTTCCTTGAAAGGTCCTTGTAAAATATTATTTTAAAAATCGGCCTTTATAGCTAAGAACGTCCTTGAAAAATATTATTTTAAAAATCCACGTTTATAGTTTAGAAGTTCCTTACAAAATCCTTTTTAAAAATTCAAGTTCGTACCCTAGAAAGTCCTTAAAAAATATTTTTTAAAAAATCCACATTTATAGCTTACAAAGTCCTTGAAAATTATTTTTTAAAAATCCACGTTTATAGCTTAGAAAGCCCTTGAAAATTATTCTTTAAAAAATCCGCGTTTAATGCTTGAAAGTTCCTTTAAAACTATTCGTTAAGAAATCCACGTTTATTGCTAAAAAGGTCCTTAAGAACTGTTCTTCAAAAAATCCACGTTTATTGCTTTAAAGGTCCTTGAAAAATATTATTTCGAAAATACCACGTTTATACCTTAGAAGGTCCTCGAAATATATTATTTTAAAAATACACGTTTATAGCATGAAATGTCCTTGAAAATTTTTCTTTAAAAAATCCATGTTTTTATCGTTATAGGTCCTTGAAAAAATAATTCTTTAGAAAATCCACATTTATCCGTGATATTTTTTAGAAAATCCATGTTTGTTGCTTTGAAGGTCCTTGAAAAATATTCTTTAAAAATCTACCTTTTATGCTTGAAATTTCCATAAAAATATATATATTTTTTAAAAAATCAACGTTTGTGTCATGGGCATTGCCCATAAAAATATTTTTTTACAAAATTCTCGATTCTGAAATGAAGATTTCAAAATATTCTTTAAAAACTCCATGTATAATCCTCAAATAAATAGTACTCCTCCCCATTTTATTTTCATATAAGTTTAGTACATTTTATACAAGTATCTGACATTTTGACAGTGCCATCGCTCCTTCCAACTCATATTTCTGTATCTCTTACACCATCATCAGTAGCACCAGGCAATAAACATAAAACTCAAAAATCTTCCTTTATTTGTATTAACAACAACAACAGCATTACAATTCTATCCTACAAAACCGACAACAACAACATCTGAAAGTGAACATTCTTTACTAGATATTTCTTTCATTTGAAGTATATTTAAATATTAATAAACCATGTTTTTCTTGTGCTGCTTCTGCTGCTGCAGCATCATTTTCAAAATTGCAAAACGCTAAACTGGTTGGAAATTCTCGAAAAATGGGGAGAGGGAGGGTAGGGGAAAAAACTACTTAAAAATGTGTAGTATTTGTAATACTACCGCCACCACTACTGCTTCTTCTTCTTCTACTTCTGCATTTTAAATAAGGAACGAAAGCAAAAAAAAAGAACTTTCGAAAACGAAGAAATTGCCAAGTAACATGAATCTCTGGAAAATTAAACAAAATACTCTGGTAGATAAACAGGGAAAACCTACGACAGCAGCAGTGGCAGCTCACAGAATCATACGCCCATTTTTTTAATCATTCTCCAATGCAAACCAGTTGAGAGCTTTGAGAAAAAAAGAAGAAGGCAGATGTGCTGCAGAAGGTACAAGCCCGACCATGTTGCTGGTGGCACATGCCAGGCAAGGCATCATAAGTTGCTTCCTGCAGCTGCAATTATCGTTCCTGTTGCCGCCACTGCTGCGGCAGCTGCACTTGCAACTGAGTAGAAAACGCTGGCAGACGTCATCTTTTTGAAGTTTTTTTCTTTTCTTCCAAACTGAAATTAAATTAAATTGCTACTACAATACATACTTAGGAAAACTATCATAGACTCTCAGGAGATATGTAAAAAGGAATATGAAAAACATGAGTGGAAATGGAAGTTATTTGTGGGAGGAGGAAAGAGGCCAAAGAAATCATCACCGGTTTTAGATTTGAAAAAAAAAATATATATTTATAACTAAAGAGCATTAATCCGACTTTAGGGAAGGGGGAGAGGCATTCATTGAAAACTATTTGTAAAAATCCACATTTATGGATAAAATTCTCCTTAGAAAAACTGTTATTGAAAAATCGTTTATTGTGGATTAGATTGTCCTCGGAAAAAAATGATAAAAAAATTTGTTCTTTTCCGGAAAATCCCAGAGTTATTTATTCTTTTTTTAATTTAATTTTATAGTTCTGTAAAAAATCTTAAAAAATCTAAATTTTGAGGGCAGATAATCCTTACAAAAATACCTCAAATTCCTGAGAGAAACTTTTATTGAAAAATCGAATGTTGTAGGTTAGATTGTCCTCTGAAATAATTCTAAAAAATCTTCTTATTTTTTTCGGAAAATCTTATAATTTTTTTTTTTTTTTTTTGAAAATTTAATTTTGTAGATAGTCCTGTGAAAAATCTTAATAAAGCAAACTTTAAGGGCAGATAATCCCTAAAAAATTCTTTAAAATTTACATTTATATGTGAAAGGGTCTTGAAAAATCGAGTATTGTAGGTTAGATTGTCCTCTCAAATAACTGAATAAAATGTTCTTGTTTTTTATTCGAAAAATCCTTTATTTATTTATTTAAAAAAAATATTTTAAAATCCTAATTTTAAGGATAGATAATTCTTTAAAAACCCCTAAAAACTTCAAAAAAATACCTTGCTTATAGTTCAGATGGTCTTTGAAAAATGCCGTAAAAAATGACACATTTTGGACAAAAATGTCTTTAGTAAATATCGTAAAAGGTCTTCGAAAAATATTCCTTAAAAATCCACGTTTTTAGCTCAGAAGGTCCTGGAAGGATATTGTCTTAAAAATCCACGTTTATAGCATAGAAGGTGCTTGATATACTTTATTGAAAAACTCCGCTATTATAGCTTAGAAAGTCCTTGAAAAATATTATTTCCAACATGCCACGTTAATAGCTTAGTAGGTCCTTGAAAAATATTATTTCCAAAATGCCATGTTTATAGCTTAGTAGGTCCTTGAAAAACATTCCATAAAAAATCCACGTTTATTGCTTGAAAGGTCCTTGAAAAATATTATTTCCAAAATGCTATGTTTATAGCTTAGTAGGTCCTTGAAAAATATTCCATAAAAAATCCACGTTTATTGCTTGAAAGGTCCTTGAAGAATATGTTTAAAAAATCCACGTTTATTGGTTGAAAGATCCTTGCAAAATATTTTTTAAAAAATCCACGTTTATTGGTTGAAAGGTCCTTGCAAAATATTTTTTAAAAAATTGGCAATTATTGCCCGAATGGTCCTTGAAAAATATTTTTTAAAAAATCCACGTTTATTGGTTGAAAGGTCCTTGCAAAATATTTTTTGAAAAATCCACGTTTTTCTTTGAAAGGTCTTTAGAAAATATTTTTTAAAAATCCACGTTTATTGCTTAAAAGGTCCTTGAAAAATATTTTTTAAAAATTTCACGTTTATTGTTTGAAAGGTCCTTGAAAAATATTCCTTAATAACTTCAAGTTTATTGCTTGAAAGGTCCTTGAAAAATATTTTTTAAAAAATCCACATTTATTGCTTGAAAGGTCCTCGAAAAATATTCCTTAAAAAATCCACGTTTATTGCTTGAAAGGTCCTTGAAAAACATTCTTTAAAAAATACACGTTTATAGCTAGAAAGGTCCTTGAAAAATATTCTTTAAAAAAATAAACGTTTATTGCTTGAAAGGTCCTTGAAAACCATTCCTTAAAAAAATAAGCGTTTATTGCTTGAAAGGTCCTTGAAAACCATTCCTTAAAAAAATAAGCGTTTATTGCCTGAAAAGTCCTTGAAAAACATTCCTTAAATAATCCACGTTTATTGCCTGAAAGTTTTTTGAAAAATATTCCTTAAATAATCCACGTTTATTGCCTGAAAGTTTTTTGAAAAATATTCCTTAAAAAATTCACATTTATTGCTTGAAAGGTCCTTGTAAAATATTCCTTTAAAAATCCACGTTTATTGGTTGAAAGGTCCTTGAAAAATATTCCATAAAAATCGAGGTTTATTGCTTAAAAGGTCCTTCAAAAATATTCCTTAAAAAAATTCACGTTCATTAGTTAAAAGGTCCTTTAAATTTTTTTTTAAATCCACGTTTATTGCTTGAAAGGTTCTTGAAAAATATTCCTTAAAAAATCCACGTTTATTGCTTGAAAGGTTCTTGAAAAATATTCCTCAAAAAAATCCAAGTTTATTGCCTGAAAGGGTCTTAAAAAATATTCTTTAAAAAATCCACGTTTATTGTCTGGAAGATCCTTAAAAAATATTCTTTGAAAAATCCACGTTTATTGCCTGGAAGATCCTTAAAAAATATTCTTTAAAAAATCCACGTTTGTTGCTCGAAAGGTCCTTGAAAAATATTCTTTAAAAGATCCACGTTTATTGCGTGAAAGGTCCTTGAAAAATATTCTTTAAAAAATCCACGTTTATTGCTTGAAAGGTCCTTGATAAATATTCTTTTTAAAATACACGTTTATTGCTTGAAATGTCCTTGAAAAACATTCCTTAAAAAGTCCACGTTTATTGCTTGAAAAGTCCTTAAAAATATTCCTTAAAAAATCCAAGTTTAGTGCTTCACAGGTCCTTGAAAAATATTCCTTAAAAAATCCACGTATATTCCTTGAAAGGTCCTTGAAAAATATTCCTTAAAAAATCCACGTTTATTGCTTGAAAGGTCCTTGAAAAATGTTTGATTTTTTTTTCAAAGTCTTTAATGGATTTGTAAAATATTGTTTTATTTGTAAGCTTACATTGAGCAAAAAAATAGAGTAATTTTAGAGATTCAGCCTAAATATAGGCCACATTTTTTTAAATTAAAAAAATTAAATTAAAAAAAATGTGATAGAAGTAGCTTCTTTCCCTTACTTTTACGCCTTCTCCTGGCATTTCTCCAACTGGAGTTCTAAACCCCATAAGAACTCAAAACATCTCCATAAAAATTTATATTCAATTAGCACTCTAAGATTATCAGTTACAGTTCCCAGAATAGTTGTTTTTATTTTCCTATTCACAATTAAATTGAAATTTATCTGTAAAATAGCTGCAGGCGATATCATATCTGTCTACAGCATTTCTAAATAACAAAATGAAAAACCAGACTTGCACTGACAAACTGTAAATAAAATCCAAGATGAAAATCTCTTAGCTGGAAAAATAATTCAAAGTGAAAAACAATATGGAAAATATAACCCGTAGCAATTGCATCTATTTAAGAATGCAGAAAGAAGACAGATAAAGAAAAAAAACTACTAATGCAAATGGGAAATATGAGAATATGAAAAAAATAATTGAAAAACAAAAATAGATGGAAAAATAAGTAATCTATTGTCAATACAATTTCACACACACACACTCTCACACAAGTCACTCGCATGCTGAGTGAGTGCCAAATGAAAGAGATAGATAAATGTGAGGGTGTGAAAGACAGAGTAAAAACAACATCTTATTAAGCTTTAATGCAAATGGATAATGGCAGGCTAGTATATGTGTTTGTGTGTGTGTCTGTCGTTAAAAAAGTTCTTAGAAGTGTCAGTGTCGATAGCAATATTCCAAATAGGATATAGAAATCTATATTCCATCTACCTCTAGGAACATATTGATCGTACATACATATGTACACATATGTGGTAGTGGAGAACATTAAAAACACACAAGTAGTAGGAATGGAAAAAGGAATAAAAAATTCAATACCATTGCATGGAATATTGAGGCAGCTAGAGATAGAAATATTAAAAAATAATTTTTGAAGAATATTTTCCAAAGGAATTTCCCAGAAAAAAATGGAGTTTCGAAGAATATATTTTTTAAATGTTTTTTTTTGAAAGAAGCACGTCTAATGCCAGCTCACTGTAGGAATATTCTCCAAAGAACAATCTAATGAAAAAATGTGGATATTTAAAAAAAAATTCCAGGATTTTAAGACATTTTTTGTAAGTTCCTATGATGACGTACAATTGAGATGAGTTCAAATAACACATAATATAGTGCATATGTTTAGGCGTTAATATTTTATTATTAAAATTTTGGTTTTGAATGAGTCCAAATAACACATAATATAGTGCATATGTTTAGGCGTTAATTATTTTATTAATAAAATTTTGGTTTATACTTCTATAATTGCTACCAGCTCCCAAGCCTAGATACGAATACAGAAAAAAAAATAATTTCTTTTATAAGCTTGCCTTTATCAAGAAGGCATTCTTCACCTGAGCCAGAAATTATGCTTTTAAAAAAATATGATATGATTTTTAAAAGTCTGGATTAGAGTTATTTTACCCTACACCACAAGGTGGTCGGGGTATTATGTCTTTGTGTACTTGTTTGTAACAGGCAAAAGTAAACGACATAGACCCATAGATCCTTTTGATGATCTGCATAGAATCACATTCTGAGTCGATTTATGCATATCCGTCCGTCCGTCTGTCCATGTATTTTTGTAAACAAAGTACAGTTTGCATTTATTGTCCTATCCAGATAAAATTTTGCACAAATCATTTGTTTGGCCCAAGGACGAACCCTATTGAAATTGGATATAATCGGTCAAAATTAAGATATAGCTCTCATACATATCTTCGTCCGATTTGTCTTTTATTGTGCACCTAACGTGTAATATCAGGCCGAATGGTATAGAATTTTGCACGCACAACCAGATTAGGTCTGAAAATAAGTATGCCAAATTTTATCGAAATCGGTTCAGATATAGCTATAGCTCCCATGTATATATTGTTCATCCGATTTGTTATTTTTGTCCTCCGCAGCCGTAATATGCACTCTGTAACAACAATATTTTGGGAAATATATCAAATACAACTCAGAAATACCTTTGCTAAATTTTATCAAAATTGGTTCAGATTTGGATATAGCTCCCACACATAACTTCGTACGATTTACCTTTTATTGTGCACCAAACGTCTAATATTTGTCCAAATGGGATGGAATTTGGCACATGCGACCGAATTGAGTCTAGAAGCTAGTATGTCAAATTTGGTGAAGATCGGTTCAGTTATAGCTATAGCTCCCATATATATTGTTCATCCGATTTGTTATATTTGTTACCCACAGCCGTAATATGCACTCTGTAACAACAATATTTGGGGAATTGATATCAAATACAACTCAGAAATACCTTTGCTAAATTTTATCGAGATCGGTTCAGATTTGGATATAGCTCCCATACATAACTTCGTCCGATTTACCTTTTATTGTGCACCAAACGTCTATTATTTGTCCAAATGGGATGGAATTTGGCACTTACGGCCGAATTGAGTCGAGAAGCTAGTATGTCAAATTTGGTCAATATCGGTTCAGATAAAGCTATAGCTCCCACATATACTCTTCATCCGATTTGTTATATTTGTTATCCACATCTGTAATATGCACTCCGTAACAACGATATTCAGGGAAATATATCAAAAACAGCTCAGAAATATATTTGCCAAATTTTATCGAGATCGGTTTCGATTTGGATATAGCTCCCATATATATCTTTATCCGATTTCAATTTAATTGTGCACCAAATTCGTTCCAAATGTTGGAAGGTATTCGGCCGGGCCGAACTTACTACTTTTTAACTTGTTTTAGTTTATTTTGTCTTAAAATATATGTCTTTCTGCTATTTTTTTTTATTTTTTTTAAAAAAGTGTTGCCTATATTTAGGCTCAATTTATGTAAGCCTTAATGCATTGCATACTTTCGGGGGAAATTATGTCAAAAGTGTATATTTTCCATTTTTTCTATATTTTTCACCCTTTCTCAAACCAAAATGGGACAAAAGAAAAAAATCTGTATCAATTATAAGCTTACTTTACCTTAAAAGTAACTTTACTTGACCTACCCCTGAGAGTATGCTTCTGAAAAATTGATGTGACTTTTTGTTCAAAGTCTGTATGTAACTTAATTTTTTTATTTATTTTCCTTTCTTTTATTTATGATTCATTTTTTCAATTTGAATTTTTCTCATTTTTTTTCATATTCAGTATTCCCACACACACACACACATACAGAAACTAAGTAGAAACAGGTTAAATCAATATTTATGCAAAGTCTTTGCCAATCCAGGTGATTCAGATGTGATTTTTTGTTTTTTTCCTCCTTTTGTGGTTCACATTTATGCACATACATATTGCAATTGAATATTGGGTTTGTTGGAAATACAAAAAAAAAAACTAAAAAAAAGTATTTTGAATATGACCATAAAACAGAATCAAAATCATTTTCATTTAAGGTACTCAGGCTTATTTACACATTTCAATTAAATCCTTTTACTGTATTGTTAATAATTTTTTTATTTATTTTTTGAATATTTCCGGTATTCTTATTTTCCATATGGATGGCTGGCAGGCTGACTAACTGTGTGCATGTGTTTGTGTGCGTGTGTGTGACCATATGTAAATGCAATTTTTCATATTTTTCCCCTGTTGTGCTGTGTTTGTTCCTTTTTGCCTTTGTTTTATTGTTGTTGTTGTTATTATTATCATTATCGTCATCGTCGTATTTACCCAATACACTTGTCTACACATTTACCATTATAACGAGCGCCGAATACAATGGCAAAAATTGAAAAATGGCATTGGCATTTCTGACACTCGATTGTCTGTTTTGGCTGTAGTGTCAGCTTTTTGGCGGAAATGCTCACACACACCAACATGTATTTATATGAACTAAAAATTGACTCACATGCCATTGCCAAGTGTTAAAATATTTTGATGGTATTTTCCGCCAGATTCTTGCTATTGGAAAAGAGTGGGTGGGGTGTCGTTATACCCCAAACAAAGAATTTCCAAAACAAAAACCTTTGATTCTCCCCCAACAAGTTAGTAACGAACTTCGAACATATGCATTCATACATGTATTTATGCATTTAAACGAAATGCAAAACAGAAAAAGAGAAAAGAATAACTGAACAAAACAACTGCATGAAATCGAAAACAAGAGCCATATACAGAATAACAATGGCCTGTTAAAGGACTCTTTTAAAGGGGTATTCAAAAATCACTTTTTAACGACATTTTTAAAAATTAACATCATATTTTGTAAAAAAAAAATAAATAAATCAAGGACTCAACCTGGATATTCAATAAATCGAATTTAAACTTTAGCTGACCAACAAACGAAGACCAAACGAGGATATTCAAAAAGGACTTTTTAAGGACATTTTTAAAATTATCATCATATTTTGAAAAAAAAAAAAATAAAATAAAATAAATCAAGGACTCAACCTGGATACTCACTGAATCGATTTCAAGGATAAGCTGACCAACAAACGAGGACCAAACGAGGGTATTCAAAAATCACTTTTTAAGGACATTTTTAAAAATCATCATCATATTTTGAAAAAAGAAAATAATTCAAGGACTCAACCTGGATACTCAATGAATCGATTTCAATGATAAGCTGACCAACAAACGAGGACCTTTCAAAAAATAATTTTCAAGGAACAAATGTGGACTTTTTTAAATATATATTTCAGGCATTACATGTCATTTTAGAAATAATGCATTTACTAGACAAGAATTTTATGAAAATGGTTTTTTCGAGGACCAAAGTGGAATTTTTTTGAAATCAAACTTGGTTTTTTAAGAAAAATTTTCAAGAGTCAAACGTTAATTTTTTAAAAAATTTAATTTTTTTAAAACATATTTGTCAATGATCAATCTTAGATCAAACGTGGATTAAAAAAATCAAGGACAAAATGCTAATTATAAAAAAAAAACAAAAATATTTATCAATCGTGGATTGAAAAAAAATGCCATGGATCAAACACAATTTTTTTTAAATAATTTTTTCGAGGACCAAACGTGGAGCTTTTTGAACGTGGATTTTTTAAGAAAAATTTTCAAGAGTCAAACGTGAATTTTTTAATATTTTTTTTTAAAAAAAATTAATTTTTTTAAAACATATTTGTCAAGGATCAATCTTAGATCAAACGTGGATTAAAAAAAATCAAGGACAAAATTCTAATTATAAAAAAAAAACCAAAAATATTTTTCAATCGTGGATTGAAAAAAACTACCAAGGACCAACAACAAATAAAAAAAAAAAAATATTTTTAAGGACCGAACGTAGATTTTTTAGAATATTTTAAAAGGATCAAACATGGATTTTTAAAGAATATTTTTTCAAGGACCAAATGTGGATTTTTAAAGAATATTTTTTCAAGGATCACATGTGGATTTTTGCGAATATTTTTTCAAGGACCAAATGTGGATTTCTAAAGATAAACAGTAGGTTAAAAGAAAGAGTTCAAAGGCCACACGTAGATTTAAAAAAAATTGCAAGTACCAATCATCGATTTTTTACGAACTATTTTTAAAGGACCAAAAAATAACTTTAAAGAAAAATTTTCAAGGAACCAACGAGGACTTCAAAGGGAATTAAAAATAATTTTCAAGGATCAAACTTGGATTTTTTTTAAAATAATTTACAAAGACTTTTCAATCCAGAAGCCTGATTTTTTAAATGATTTTTTCTAGGACCATCCAAGCCAAAAGCCTGAGTTTTTTATAGATTTTTTTTTTTCAATGACTAACCAAGCTATAGACGTGTTTTTTTCAAGACAAATCGTGGATTTTTTAAAGAATATTTTTCCAAGGACCTTTTGACCATTAAACGTGGATTTGTTAAAGAATACTTTTTCCAAGGACCTTTAGTCCGACAAACGTGGATTTTTAAAGAATACTTTTTCCAAGGACCTTAAGACCACTAAAACTGAATTTCTTAAGAATATTTTAAGGACCTTTGCATCTTCAAAAATTAGTTATTTTAACCTTTTTTCAAGGAGATTAGGACATCAATCTTTGACTTTAATAGAATAGTTGTTCAAGTAAAATTTGGAGATCGAACGTTGATTTGACTCTTTTTCAGGGACCATATGATCAAAAAATTTTCTGGATTGTTTTAACATCAACAAGGCTTTTGATTGGAATTTTTTTATTTTATTTGTTCAAAGATCTGCAGAACTGGAGTTTATATATAATTTTCGCAAGGACCTACAGAGCTGTAAACATGGATTTTTTCTAAAAAAAGTCCATGGACCAATAGCGCCACTAGCTTGATTTTTTCACGTGTTAACAAATCAATTAAAGTAGATTTTTTAAGAAATACACATACTTTAACTTAATTTACAAAAAAAAAATCAGGAATAAAGAGGCCTATCAACTTGGAATTGTTAAGGGTCCCTGGGCCCCTGTTGGTCAATGTAGTTTTTTTTTTAAACATATCGTCAGGGAGTAACCAAGCTTTAGACAGAATTTTTGAGGAGTTTTTTCTCATTGAGTAGCAGAGCTCTCGCAGTGTTTTTTTTTTTTTTTTTTAAAGGATCTTTTCAAGGGCCAACAAAGCTGTCGACCTGGGTTTTAAGGATTTTTTCAGGTACTAACAGAGCTGGTTTTTAAAGGGTTTTTTCAGGAAGGATTTTTTCAGGAACAATTGGGCTATCAACGTGGAATTTTTATGGATTTATTTGAAGGACCAACAGAAAGTAAAAGAACTACCATTGCTGATTTCTTAAATATTTTTGTAGGACCAGATTTTTTAAACATTTTCTTCAAGGACGAACAGAACTGTCTACGAGCATTTTTCATAGGATTTTTCCAGAGAATAACAGAGCGGTCGTCGTAAATATTTTATAGATTTTTTCAATGTCTAATAGGATTGGATTTTTTTCAAGAACTATAAGAGTTGCCGACGTGAATTTATCAGGGACTAAAAAAACTGTCGATCTGTATTTTTGTACAATTTTTTTGGAGGCTGTTGACGTGAATTTTTTTAGGATTTTTAGAGACTGTTGACGTGATTTTTTTTAGCGAATATTTTCGGGGACATACAGAACTGTCGACGTGAATTTTTTTAATTTTTTTTAGAGGCTGTTGACGTTGATTTTTTTAGGATTTTTTAGGGGCTATTGACGTGGATTTTTATAGGATTTTTAAGGGCTGTTGACGTGGTTTTTAGAGACTGTTGACGTGATTTTTTTTAGCGAATATTTTCGGGGACATACAGAACTGTCGACGTGAATTTTTTTAATTTTTTTTAGAGGCTGTTGACGTTGATTTTTTTAGGATTTTTTAGGGGCTATTGACGTGGATTTTTATAGGATTTTTTAAGGGCTGTTGACGTGGTTTTTTTTAATTTTTTTAGAGACTGTTGACGCGGATTTTTTTGTATGATTTTTTAGGGGCAGTTGACGTGAATTTTTAAATTTTTTTCGGCGACTAAAAGAACCGTCGACGTGAATTTTTTTAAATTTTTTTAGAGTCTTTTGACGTGGATTTTTTAATTTTTTTCAGGGACTAACAGAACTGTCGACGTGATTTTTTTTAAAAATTGTTTTAGAGGCTGTTGACGTTTTTTTTTTTTTTTTTTAATTTGTTCAGGGACTTACAGAATTGTCGATGTTTGTTTTTTTTTAGAAGTTTTTTTATGACTGTCGACGGGGATTTTTAAACGATTTTTGAAGAACCAACAGTGTCTTAATGTGGATTAAAATCAAGAGAGCAGTTACTGTGAGTTTTTGAAGATTCCTTTTTAGTAGTCTTGGTGGGACGTTTTTTATACCCCTTCAAATGTGTGTGTATATGTGTGTGAGGAGCCCACTTGCTGTATTAAGCCTTTTATGTATGCGGTTTTTATGCATATGCATTATGAACTTATTTCGTTTGGTCCTGTTGTGTGCCCGTCTGTGTCTATGTGGGTATTGGTGGGCGAGGACAATATTTATAATAAAACGTGTCTGGTGTGAAATTAAAATAATGCCAACCAATACCCACACACAGACTGAGCACATACATACACAGTAACAATAACAATCATTGAAAGAAAAAAGGAATCGTTTTTTGTTTGGATTTCCTGAATTGCTGTTGAATCAACAGCGGTTTGTTTCCCGCTATAAGCCTGGGCTTTGGTCTCTGGTTGACGGACTATAGAAGTTATGGAGAAATGCTATTAGTGGTTACATGGTGAAGTCTTCCACATTGAAGGGGGAGATGAAGGTTGGTATTTGGAATTAATTTTTTTTTTTTTTTTTTGATTATGGAAAAAATACAAATTATGAAAAATAAATATTTATAGCTCGAAGAGACAAATGCGAATCAATGAATTGACTTGTGGAAATATGAGAAAGGATTTCAATCCACAATTCACCCTCAAACGTGGTATATTGTGTGGGGGGTGTATTCGATACATATATATTTTCAAATTTGACCTAATTGTTAATAATGAAATGAGAAAAAATGTGGTGGACCAATTAGGGGCTACTTTTCTAAAGAAAACCTTTAAAATTTTCAAAATATATATACCGATATTAAAAACTCTTATTGCCAAAATATAGTATTTTCGGAGCTCCGTTTGAAGACAGCATTTTCACTCTTAATAATTAAAACTATTTTTTTATATTTTTTAATTTTATATTCGTAAAAAAAAAATGATACGATTATTTCTTACCCTAACCTTTTGATCTTCTCTTCTCTCTTCCAGTTGACAAACCACCACCAGGCTTCCCCGTCATCATCCAGCATCCCAGTTTGCGCGTCATTGAAGTGGGCCACACGGCCACGATGCAGTGCAAGGCAACCGGTAATCCAACACCTCTAATATATTGGATTAAGAATCAGACAAGAGTCGACATGACTAATCCACGATATTCGCTGAAAGACGGTAAGTGTGTTAATGAAACCCCTTTTTTTGGTGTCCATATCAATTTCAGTTCAGTTCAGTTTTTTTCTCTTTGTGAACTTCACAAAGACCAAGAAGGCCAAAACGAAATGGTTAAAGGATAATGTTCGATGCTTTTAGCGGCAGTACTTCCCACAGGGAATATCAAAGGAAAAACGCATTTAAATATTTACAACAACAAAAAAAAAACGAGAAGATAATATAAGAACGCGAGAGAGAGTAAATGAAAATGGCTTTTAAAATATTAAATGGAAACCTTGACACACAGACGCTCTGATAATTTTTAAACAGCAACGGCAGATTATGAAATGTAGAATAAAAGGATTAAGGAAAAATATTTTTTTACGGCAAAAAGTCCTCACAAAAGAAAACATTGATTTTTTATAGGAAAACGTTACAAGAAGATCGGAAATTTTTTTCAAAAAATATTTAAAAGTTGAGGTAAAATTTAATTTAAGAATGAGAAAAAAAATTAGTTTTAAAATATAATAACTTATTTTTTCAGAATAAAAATTCCATTTCCATTTTTGATAGAATAAGTCGCAATGTCAAACATCCGAATTTATATATTCCTGTGAAAAGAAACACCTCGCCAGTTCTATGAAATTGTTTTCTGCTGCAAAAATCGGTCCTCAACTATAAGTATTTTTTATACCCCCACCACACAGAGTATGGTGGGTATATTAAGTTCGTCATTTTGTTTGTAACTCATCGGAATAATTTTAGACCTATAAAATTATATGTATTCTTGATCAGCGAAAAATTCTAAGACGATTTAGACCTGTCTGTCTGTTCGTCGGTCGGTCTGTCTGTTGCAATCATGCTAGAGTCGAAACGATTTAAGAGCGGAAGCTAAAATTTTGCACAGATCAGTCTTTTGTCTGCAGGCAGGTCAAGTTCGAAGATGGCCTATATCGGTCCACGATATCATATAGCCCCCATATAACGGAACCCCCGATCTTCGGCATTTTGATGGTTGTAGTCAAATTTTTCAATGAAATTGTCGGAAAATCCACACAAAAAGTTCCTTCTGAGTACTTTAACCCCTGGAAGAGAAATGTCTATATAGGTCCACGATATCGTATAGGCCCCATAACCTCCGATATTCAGTATTTTGATTATTGTAGCCAAATTTTTCAATGAAATTGGCTGAAAATCCACACAAGAAGTTCTTTCTAAGCACTTGACCCCCTGTGAGAGTACTGTCTGTATAGGTCCACGATATCGTATAGCCCCCATACAAGTGTATCCTCCGATATTCGGTATTTTGATGATTTTAAAGACAGTATTCACCGGAGTTGTTTCAAATTTCGTATTTAGAGTTCATAATGGGTACTGCAGTCTGTGACAGAAAATTGTTTATTCATGTCCAGGTCTTCATATAAGCCCATACATCGGCACCCTTCGATATTCGGTATTTTGAAGATTTTAGAGACATTATTTACCGGAATTGTTTCAAATTTCGTATTTAGACTTCCTAATGGGTAGTACAGCCTATGACAAAAAATTGAGTATGCAGACCTACGTGTTCGAATAAGTTCCATTTATCGGTACCTCCCTATATTCGGTATTTTGATGATTTTAGGTACACTATTCACCGGAATTGTTTCAAACTTTGTATTTAAAGTTCCGAATAGGTATTACAGTCTATGACAGAAAATTGTCTATGCAGGTCCACGTCTTCATATAGGCCCCATACATCGGTACCTCTTTATATTCGGTATTTTGGCCATTTTAGGTACAATATTCTCCGAAATTGTTTGAAATTTCGTATTTAGAGTTTGTAATGGGTAGTACAGCCTATGACAGAAAATTGTATATGCAGGTCCACGTCTTCGTATAACCCCCATATAACGCGAACTCCCCATATTCGGTATTTTGACGATTTTAGCGGCATTATTCACCGGAATTGTTTCAAATTTCGTACTTGAAGTTCCAAATAGGTACTACAGCTTATGACAGAAAATTGTAAATGGAGGTCCAGGTCTTTGTATAGGCCCCATATATCGATACCCCACAATATTCGGTATTTTGACGATTTTAGATACAACATTCACCTGAATTGTTTCAAATTGCGTATTTGAAGTTCCAATTAGGTACTGCAGCCTATGTCAGAAAAGTGTTTATGCAGGTCAAGGTCTTCGCATAGTCTCCATACATCGGTACCTCCTTATATGCGGTATTTTGATAATTTTAACAGAATTTTTAACGGATTTTATTCTTTTAAATCTTCCAAATTCATTCCAAATGGTGGAGGGCCGCCCAAATTTACTTGTTTTTCTATTATAATAAAAATTGAACCTGATCTTAAAGCCCATTTTTCAATAAAAAAAAAAACGATTCTCAGATATTAATATTTTTTAACATTATTTTTTGGGGTAAAAAAATACTCCTCATGTCTGGGAAATTTTTTTCTATAGAACTAGTTGAACTCCAAATCTGAAAAGTCGATTTCTAGGCATAAGTAATATTCTTCTATAGCGGTAGTCAGGCCTTAAAAAAAGTGTCTCCAATTGTAAGAATGTTCTCTAAAAATTAGCTCTTGTCAAGTTTTCAGAGGCGTATTTTTGCTACAAAAAAAATCTAACCTCAGTTCTGCGGTATTTTGATGATTTTAACAGAATTATTAACGGATTTTATTTTTTTTTTAATCCTTCAAATTCGTTCCAAATGATGGAGGACCGACCGAACTTACTTGTTTTTTCTACTGTAGTTAAAACTTGAACCTTTTTTTAAGCTATTTTTCAATAATGAATCGGTCCTCAGATATTAAGATTTTTAAAGTTTTTGTTAATTTTTATTATTATTTTTTTTTTTTTTTTTGGGTAAAGAAAAATTTGGTCTCAAGTCCGAGAGATTTTGTTATAGAACTAGTTGGTGTCCAAATCTGAAAATTCGGTTTCCAGGCATAAGTAATATTTTTCCATAGCGGTAGGATGGCCTTAAAAAAGTGTCTCCAATTGAAAGAATTTTCCCCAAAAATGAGCTTTTGTTAACTGTAGGAAATTTTTCTTAAAAAAAATCAGTACTCAGTTCAGAGGCATATTTTTGCTACAAAAAAATCCAAACTCAGTTCTGAGGCATATTTTTTCCATAGAAAAAAAAGCGACATCAGTTCTCCATAGCCAAATTCAGTCGTCTGCCTTTAAAGCCTATGAAATTGTATGAATCCTACATCAGTTCTGAGAATTTTTTTTCTACAGAGAAAATCTGAACTCAGTTCTGAGGCATATTGTTTCTATAGAAAAAAATTCGACCTGAGTTCTACATAGCCAAATTTGGTCGTCGCCTTTAAAGCCCATGAAATTTTATGAATTTTTCCGTAAATAAGAGCAACTAAGGGAAATGATTTTTTTAAAAAAGAACAGTACTCAGTTCAGAGCAAAAGTTTTCAGTTTTGGTGGCCAATAAACCACCCCACGTCCTTAAAAATTCCCACTTTAAAATTCCAAAGCTCAATTGTCGTAATCCCCCGAAAATAACCATGGATTTTGTTTATGGCAACAACTTGCTAAGCTGATGAGATCATCTGCCTTAAATAAACTTTATCCCAGAGATTTTTGGAGAGTAGTCTTTGTTGTTGTTGTTTTTGGCTGCATCTTACAGGTAATGACCATAAAAAAGCAACTTTGTCCAGTTGTTATACGCCAAAAGTTATTTTCGGGGGTTCTACGACAAAAAGGGCCAAGTTTTTTTTTCCAAACTCCCCACTGGATGTTTGCATTTTGTTTGGCGGATTTCGACAGTGGACAATTTTCATTCCCTTTCCCCTTTGGAAGTTGCATTTGTCCTGAGTTTAAGTTCATGTCCAAGTTGCGTTGTAACTGTAGTCGGAGTTGTTGTCTCGTTTTTTTTTTTTTTTTTGTCTTTTCCGTAGTCTTGTAATTTTATTGCTATTGTTATGTCCATGTCCAGCAGAATACAAGAAGAAGAAAAGTTTGTTCTCCATGTCATGGACCATCATTATGGAAGAGCATCGAGTAGAACAACTGTAGAACTATTCTACGAAGAGCCAAGAAATTCTTTGGAGAGTCTTTAATCATTAAGTTTATGGCAAATTTTAGAATTTTTCGCAACAACAAACTTCCAAACACACATACACCCACACACACACATAAAATAAAGGACATTGTTTATTTAGATGATAATGCTGGTGGCAGCAACAACAACAACATCTAGGGGAAATATTCCCTCCTTGGAAAAAAAAATTCCCGAAAAGACTTAAAGTTTTACAAAACTTGGTAATCATCTTGTTGTTTATGATTTTCTTTTTATATTCCGCATGGAAAGCATACTCCCCCGGAATTTCCTAACCATCCCCCCCCCCCCCCTCCAATCTGATAGATTGTTAAAGAAGGCAAACAAAAACAAAGAAAGAAACTTTGACAAATATTATAATAGATCATCATCAACATCGTCATCATCAGAAGCATATCAAAATAAAACAAAATACGATTTTAACGAAAACGCTCAAAAGTATGCAGGGATTTATGGTGTTAACACAAAAGCTAAATACTAAGGGTCTTATGCTGGTCTTATAGGGGCTTCATGTAAAAAAAAACGAACTTGGAGTGACAAATTGTGGCGCTTCAGGCACCAACAATGGCGCCATCTTCCCCTCTTGCATATAAACTAAGTTCAACACTGAACTTATAATCCCTAAAAGTATGCATGTTTTATTATGAATATAACTTTTTCACCATAGGGATTTTGTTATTCAAGTGAGAAAACACAAGAATTACATATATTGTAAATAGATTGAGATAAATAATAGACTAGATTCCCCCTTGGTTTAATAGGATAATCAGAAAATTTTCTATACCTCCTTGAAGTATGCTTTGATAAAATTAAAAATAAATAAAAAATAAGTAAATACTTGAACATTATCTCTCATACATATGTACGTAATTGATACAAAGGATGCCTATGATAAAAAGAAAACCCTAATGAGAATGGTCTCTCTGGGGGGAGATAAAAATCGGAAAGGTAAAGGGGAAATTTCATATATTTATATACAAACGCCTCAAAGTATGCAGCAAAGGGTATTTATTTGCGGCGTTGTCTTTTTTAATTTTCTTTGAACTGAGGTCGAATTTTTTTTCCATAGCAAAAAATATGCCTTGCAACTGAGGTCGGATTTTTTTTTTTTCTATAGAAAAAATTTGCCTCAGAGCTGAGGTCGGATTTTTTTTCTATAGAAAAAAAGCACCTCAGAGCTGAGGTCGAATTTTTTTCTATAGAAAAAAATGCTCAGAGCGGAAGTCGGATTTTTTTCTATAGAAAAAAATATGCCTCAGAAGTGAGGTCGAATTTCTTTCTATAGAAGAAAATATGCCTCAGAACTGAGTTTGGATTTTTTTCTATAGAAAAACATATGCCTCAGAACTGAGTTTGGATTTTTTTCTATAGAAAAACATATGCCTCAGAACTGAGGTCGAATTTTTTTCTATAGAAAAAAAATGTGCCATAGAAATGAGGTCGGATTTTTTATCCATAGAAAAAAATGTATATATTGGAAAAAATCCGAACTCAGCTCTGAGCTTCTTTTTTTCTATAGAAAAAAATCCGACCTCAGTTCTGAGGTTCTTTTTTTCTATAGAAAAAAAGAAGCTCAGAGCTGAGGTCGGATTTTTTCCAATATATACATTTTTTTCTATGGATAAAAAATCCGACCTCATTTCTATGGCACATTCGACCTCAGTTCTGAGGTTCCGACCTCAGTTCTGAGGTATTTTTTGTAGAAATTATCTTTTGCCCAAAAATAGGCTACAATATTCAAGCTCAAATTCAACAGAAAATTTGAATTTTCTACGAAAAATTAATTAAGAATAATTTAAATAATTTAAAAATTCCAGTTCTAACAGTAGAGTATTTATTTAGTACCTTTCAGGGAACAAAATTACAATTTGATTAATAAAGGCAATGAATTCTCAAAAGTAATCAAATACCTTATACACTGCCTAAAAATCGGTGATGTATTTACAAAAAAACAACTTCTGCCCAAAAATAGTCTAAAATTTTTGAGAAAATTTAAATTTTGTTAGACAAATTAATTAAGAATAATTTAAATAATTAAAGAATTGTAGTTCTAACGTCAGAGTATTTAAATAATTTCTTTCAGGACACATTTACGAAAACGCCACCTTACGCGCAAACATTCACAATTTAAAAATTCTTGTTCTGAATAAAAAACTACAATAAAAGCCAGGCAATAAAATATAAAATTTTTTCTTCATCGTCTGCCTAAAGGTAGGCAATAAAAATTGAAAATTCCACTGAAAATAAATTTCAGCTAAAATCTATTTCAGTGTTAGTGCCTTTAAGTCCAAGATTTCAAGACACATTCGAAATACCAAGAATATTTGCTTCAAAATTAAAATCTCAATTACGCCAGGCAAAGAGTTCCTTAAAAATTCCCCCACCCCCTGTCCAAAAAAATATCCCATGAATTTACAAAAATAGAAACCTTGCCCAAAAATATGCCACATATTTTTTCCCCAAACAATTGCAAATCAATTTGAAAACTTTATCAATTAACATAGCTTTCAACAGGCCTTCCCCGCTAAAATTACTACATTTTTCATTTCCACTTAATTTTAGGTATTAATTACTTTGAACTCCATTTGGCAAACACGACACGTGTTGTATATTGCGCCCTAGTTATATGCTACATAATTTTTGCCTTCATTATAATCATATTCACGGACGGTTATGTTTATTAGTTAGCTCCCTCTCTCTCTCTCTCTCTCCCTGGCGGCGTACTTATTTCTTTTGCCATAGAATTGTTAAAAGAAAATATTATTTTTATGAGAAGGAAAGGAAGTGAAAAAAATGCGAAAAGAAATGAAACCTAGCTAATTGAATAAAGTCAAGAAAAATTTTTCTAACCCAAAGAAAGTAAGAAAAGCTGGGAAAAAAACTTGAGCACATTAAAGGGAATTTTCTAAGGTAGGTAGGGGACTTTTGGATTTTTATTAGCACTTTGTTAGTTTTGCTGGCATTCTGGGTACCCCTTGACATGACTGGAATTTTAAATGGCAAAAATTATTAACGTTATTTCATTTGCCTGCCATGCCAATAATAAAAACTCAACCATAAACCTTTAGTATGGCTTTTTGATAAGGCCAAGGGTTTGAGGCCTGCTGCGAAGGCAGGGGAGTTGAAAATCTTGCTTACAAGATTTTTGCCAGGAAGACATTCTTGGAATAACTGTGCCATTTTGTAGTTGTGGTCCTGTGTTTCTTTTTTTCTTCTGGCAAATGGCCTTTCATCCTTTTTTCTGTTTTTCATCTTTCCTGCCATCCTGCTTTGTTCCTACCTTGGCTATGCATAATTCATAAATTAAAGCTTATTTCCTTAACGGTGTTAACTTTCCATTTTGGCATGGCATCATTCCGTTTTGATGCGTACAATTTTTCGCCTCTAGACTGGCGTTTATGTCGTTGAGTGTTTGGCTGCCAGCCGTTCGCATTGTTGTTTCTTTTTCTCCCGAACACAGCGGTACTCCAAGGACACGGGAAGTGGCAAATATGACAACAAAACCTTGGCGGGGATGACTGTGGCGGTGGTGGTGTTGGTAAATATTTTCACGACTCGTTTAAGACATTACCTGGCTTGCATATTAATTGTCTTAAGGAAAGTTGAGTTCTCGAACAACAACATTGTTAAAACAAAGCCAGAAAGTAGCCCCTCCTTTTCCACTTAGCAAGAAGTGGGTATTGTTCGAATGATGAGCCACATTTCTTAGGAGGTTTACTTTTAGCTTCAATATAAATATCCCAATATTCTTAAATAATTCAAAAGGGTAGAGTTACTAAAAAAATTATAAAAAAATAAATTGTTTGCCTAAAAGTATGCAGCTCATTATGTTTTAAATTTTGTTGAAATAACAACCCAAAATTATGCTAAACAAACGAACAGATTTTCTTACAACAAAACATTAGAATGGAGAAAAAGGAAAGAAAAATTAAAAAATCGGGATATCAGACCTCAGCTCCAAGTCTTTTATTTTTCTATAGAAAAAAATCCGACTAAACTCTACGACAGAGAATTGTCTATGCAGGTCCAGGTATCGGTACCTCCCTAATTTCGGTATTTTGCTGATTTCAGCCACATTATTACCCGAAATTATTTCAAATTTCGTATTTGAACTTTGTAATGGGTGCTACAGCCTACGACATAGAATTGTCTATGCAGGTCCAAGTCTTCGTATAGCCCCTAAACCTGTACCAAGTGTTTAGTAATTAAGTTTTCTTCGGATTTTTAAGCATCTAAATTAAATTGTAACTTATCCTAAAATTATCCTACATTTTTTTCCATATCTGAAATTTATTTCCAAACTTTCTCTTTTTATATCCTCCACCTTGGCAAGGAGGGTATATTAACTTTGATGATTTTTGCCACATTTTTTCAGGGATTTGTCTAAAAATTGGTATTTATGGGCCATAATTGGTCCTAGTTCGTGTGGAAAAATATCTTATGTATGAGTCCACGCTTTGGTATAGCCCCCATATATATAGCCTTCCGATTTTTGGTATTTTGATGATTTTTGCCATATTTTTTACGGGTTTGTCTAAAAATTGGTATTTGTTGGTCATAATGGGTTCTGGCTGCGGTGGCGAAACAGTGTATGTGTGGGTCCACGTTTTGGTATAGCTCCCATATAACGGTATCTCCAGATTTTTCGGTATTTCGGTGATTTTTGCCACATTTCTTCGTGGATTTGTCTAAAAATTGTTATTTGTTGGTCATAATGGGATCTAGCTCCGGTGGCGAAATATTCCATATATAGGTGCACGTTTTCGTATAGTCCCCATATAACGGTACCTCCCGATATTCTGTATTTTGATGATTTTTGCCACATTTCTTCGCGTATTTGTCTAAAAATTGGTAGTTATGTGTCCTAACGGGTTCTAGCTCCGTTGCCGAAACATTGTATGTATAGGTTTACGGTATCTCCCGATATTCGATATTTTGATGATTTTTGCCACATTTTCCCTCGAATATGTCTAAAAATTGGTAATTGTGGGACACAATGGGTTGGAATGTTTCCCTTACCCTAAGGTGGAGGATATTAAAAGGTATATTTTGCTGGACATATTTAATTAATATTTTTATTTATTTATTTTTTTATTTATTTTTTTTTTTTATTTATTTATTTTTTTTTTTTTTTGGAAAAGCTACAAAAACCTCCTAAATGTATGCTCTATTTTTAACAAAGAAATAGTTTTATAATTTATTATTACATTTATTTTTTATGCCCTTCACCACAAAGTGGTAAGGGTATTATGTATTTGTGCATTTGTTTGTAACATGGAGAAGGAAGCGAGATAGACCGATAGTTCCTTTTGATGATCTGCATAGAATCACATTCTGAGTCGATTTATGCATGTCCGTCCGTCCGTCTGTCCATGTATTCTTGTGAACAAAATTCAGGTCGCATTTATTATCCGATTGAGATGAAATTTTCTAAACAACATTTGTTTGGCCCAAGGACGAACCCTATTAAAATTGGAGATAATCGGTAAAAATTTAGATGTAGCTCCCATATATATCTTCGTCCGATTTGTTTTTTATTGTGCACCAAACGTACAATATCAGCCCGAATATTATGGAACTTTGCACATACAACCAAATTAGGCCTCAAAATGGGTATGACAAATTTGATCGAAATCGGTTCATTCATAGCTATAGCTCCCATATATATTGTTCATCCGATTTGTTATTTTAGTCCTCCGCTGCCGTAATATGTACTCTGTAACAACAATATTTGGGGAAATATATCAAATACAGCTCAGAAATACATTGGCTAAATTTTATCGAGATCGGTTCAGATTTGGATATAGCTCCCATATATAACTTCGTCCGATTTACATGTTATTTTGCCCCAAACGTCTAATATTTGTCCAAATGGGATGAAATTTGGCACATACGACCGAATTGAGTGTAGAAGCTAGTATGTCAAATTTGGTGAAGATCGGTTCATATATAGCTATAGCTTCCATATATATTGTTCATCCGATTTGTTATATTTGTTACCCACAGCCGTAATATGCACTCCGTAACAACGATATTCAGGGACTTATATCAAATACAGCTCAGAAATATTTTTGCCGAATTTTATCGAGATCGATTAAGATTTGGATATAGCTCCCATATATATCTTTATCCGATTTCAAATTAATTTTGCACCAATTGGGCAATACAAGTCGGAATTTAAAAGATACAAATGCTTCGGCATATTTAGTCCTTTGAACTTTAAATTACAATTATAATCATAGCGTGTATGATTAAATTCTCCCATAAAAACTTCTAATTGTTATGCGGAGCTCTACTAAATTAGCAAAGTGGTGTAGGGTATCATAAAGTCGGCCCCGCCCGACTTTAGGACTTGCTTTACTGGTTTTATTTTATTATTATTATTATTATTATTATTATTATATTTTTTTTTTGGAGAACCTACAAAAACATCCTAAATGTATGCTCTATTTTTAACAAGGAACCAGTTTTATAATTTGTTATTATATTTTTTTAATTTTTTTCAATTGGATTATCTATTTGTATTTTGTAGGGAAGCTCCTCTCATTCTTGTTATCACTAGCATTTGAAAAGAGCAGGTCATCCTAAATGTATGCTACATTTTAATTGAGTTTCTTGTATAAATTTACGATTAATTTCATTTTTAATATTTTTTTCCTGGATTTTAAATCTCTTTGTATAGTTTTGTTTTTTTATATTTTCTATTCCACATAAATCCTTGGAATGCCTTTGCCTTTTGTGCTGTATTGTATTTTTATGACTTCATAGCCATTGTGTATGCATAAAAAACTAATATTATTGTAACAACGGATTCTTTTGTTCTTGTTGTTGTTGTTGTTTGTTCATGTGTATGTTTTTGCATATAAATGTGAATATGCAAAACACTAGCAGACTGAATGGTTGGCTGACTGACTGACAGACTATCCTTCCATTCATCGAGGTGCTGGGCTGGGCCGTGTATACGGTCTTTGTCGCACCATTTTTCCGAGGATAGACAATTTGTTGTTAAGCCTTGAACCAAATGTATTCCTGTTTCTGTTTTTCCGTTTTTTTTTTCTTCTCTGCCTTCTTCTTTCATTTTGCAAACTTGTAAAAGTTTGCCATCGTGTCTGGAGGCAACACCTCTCTTTATACACCATTCAAATGAAATTGAGTTGATTGAAACACAGGGCATGGTTGGGGGGGGGGGGGGTTGTTGGCTTCAGACCCAGCCGTAAGAAGTGGAAGAAAGGCGTTTTATTTGTAATCTTAAAGTTTTTGCTTTCTTCAGGATTTCTTTCGTTTTTCATATTCGAAAGCATAAAAAGCAAAGGGTGAGGTGGAGGAGGGTATGGTGAATGGAAATTTTTCTTAAGAAATCGTTTGTCTTCCTGTAAATGTTATCACCTTTTGGCTGGATGGCTGAACACCCAACCCCCCAGTCCCCCCTCACACCCATTTACCTTTTACTGATATTTGTCTTTGGTTTATTATGTGGCAAAGATTGTCTTATAACTCTTTTTTGTTTTGTTTCAAATTGTTGTTGTTGCTTTTGTTGTCGTTATATTTTTTGTTCAACTTCCAAGGACCACACCAACACAAAGTCAATATGTCTTTTGTGCTACCACATAAAACACAATTTGTTGTCGTTGTTGTTGCTGTTGTTGTTTTCAGTTGCTTTGTTTGTTATATTGCAATTTAAAAGAAAGATTAATGTTGTTGCCTCACCCAACAAGATGAATGTCAGACATATGAGTCTGAAGTCTCTTCACATATTTTTTGTTGTCGTTGTTGTTATATATTCCTCAAAGAATTTCAAAGGCATTTTCGAAATTAAGAAGGCGTATTTCTCATCGTCGTCGTCATCATTATCAAGGTGTTATTGGCCTAAAAATAGGCAACAATTTGAAAATGATACGTTTTACACAAAGTCATCTCGACGGCTTATCTGGTATCTCTGGCAGTAGGTATTGGTGTAATGTAGCAGTAGGCACATAATCAACGTAAATATTTGCCTTAATATAGACATGACTTATCATGAAGTTTTTCATTAGAATTGGGTAGACAGATTTTTATTAAGATTTTGAGAGACTGGAAAATTTCAGGAATGGGTAATAAAGACGATGAAATTTGATTTTTTTTTTGCCTAAAAGTATGCAACAAATTTTGTTATACATTTCAAATATTTTTGAAGGATATTTAAGAGGAACATTTTTTAATTATATATTTTTAAAGAGATAGTAGGCGTGGATTTTTTAAAAATATTTTTATAAGGAGATAATAGGAGTGGATTTTAAAAAATATTTTTTTTATGACGTAAAGGCGTGGATTTTTTATTGTCCTAAAAATAGGCAATATTTTTTAAAGAGATAATAGTCGTGGAGTTTTTGGCCTAAAAATAGGCAATATTTTTTAAAGATATGATAGGCGTGGATTTTTATTGGCCTAAAAATAGGCAATATTTTTTAAAGATATGATAGGCGTGGATTTTTATTGGCCTAAAAAAAGGCAATGTTTTTTAAAGAGTTAATAGGAAGGGTGTTTTTTTTAACAATTTTAAGGCTTGGACTTTTTAAAAAATATTTTTTAGACGTGGATTTTTTAAAAAAATATTTTTTCAGGCATTGTTTTTTTTTAATTTTTTTAGGCGTGGAATTTTTTAAATATTTTTTCGGCTTGGATTTTTTAAATATTTTTTAGGCGTGGTTTTTTTAATATTTCTTAAGCTTCAATTTTTTTGAAAATTTTTAGCCGTTGATTTTTTTAAATATTTTTTCGGCTTGGATTTTTTAAATATTTTTAGACGTTGATTTTTTTAAATATTTTATATGCTTAGATTTTTTCCAATATTTTTTAGGCATGGATTTTTAGGAGATGATTTTTTTAAATATTTTTAGCCGTGGTTTTTTTAAATATATTTTAGGCGTAACATTTTTTTAAATATTTTTCGGCGTGGATTTTTTTAAAAAATTTTTAGGCGTGGATTTTTTTAAATATATTTTAGGCGTGGATTTTTTAGATATTTTAAAAGCGTGGATTTTTTAAATATTTTAAAAGCGTGTTTTTTTAGATATTTTTTTGGCGTGTTTTTTTAAATATTTTTTAGGCGTGGATTTTTTAAACATTTTTTTATGCGTGGATTTTTTAAATATTTTTTAGGCGTGGTTTTTTAATAAATATTTTCTAGGCGTGGAATTTTTAAGATATTTTTTTGGCGTATATTTTTTTAAATATATTTAGGCGTGGATTTTTTTTAAATATTTTTTTTAGACGTGGATTTTTTTTAAATATTTTTTTAGGCGTGGATTTTTTTTAAATATTTTTTAGGCGTGGATTTTTTTAAAATATTTTTTTAGGCGTGGATTTTTTTTAAATATTTTTAGGCGTGGATTTTTTTTAAATATTTTTTAGGCGTGGATTTTTTTTAAATATTTTTTTAGGCGTGGATTTTTTTAAATATTTTTTAGGCGTGGATTTTTTTAAAATATTTTTTTAGGCGTGGATTTTTTTTAAATATTTTTAGGCGTGGATTTTTAATATTTTTTAGGCGTGATTTTTTTTTTAAATTTTTTTGGGCGTGATTTTTTTTTTAAATTTTTTTGGGCGTGATTTTTTTAAAATATTTTTAGGTGTGATTTTTTTTTTAAATTTTTTTGGGCGTGATTTTTTTTTAATTTTTTTGGGCGTGATTTTTTTAAAATATTTTTAGGTGTGTTTTTTTTAATAAATATTTTGTTTAGGCTTGGATTTTTCAAATATTTTTAGGCGCTGTGTTTTTAAATATTTTAAAAAAAATAATTAGAAACAACTTTTTTTGAAATATTTTTAAAGAAATAATTAGAGATGACTTTTTTTAAATATTTTTTTATTTTTTTTAATTTTTTAATTTTTTATGGAGCTAATAGGAGTTGATTTTTAAAATATGATTAAGGAGATAGTAGGTGCAGACTTTAATTCAAAAAATGTTCAAGGAAATAATAGGCAACGATTTTTTAAGGAAAAAGTAGAAGGATTTTTTTAAATAATTTTAATGGCGGGAATTCTTTTAAAAAATATTTTTGGTTATAGACCTGAATTTTTTTTTAAATAGTTTTCTTGGAAGTTTATGGATGTTTTTTTAAACATTTTTTAGGAAGTTTATGGGTGTGGTTTTTTTCAAAATATTTTTTTTTTCAACTAAATAATAAACATGGATTTTGTTCAAAATATTATTTTCAAATTAGTAATAAACGTGGTTTTTGAGTTTTGCCTTGTTAAGGCGAAGATCATATGTTTTATGATTTAAGTGTTTGTTTTCTCTTTCGAGACGAGCTTAATGATCTGAAATTTGCAGTGAAAAGGAAAGCCAGATAGACACTGTCACATTTTGTCCAAAATATTTTTTTAAATGTGGAGGAGATAATGCATTTTTTTAATAAGAAGGAGATAATACGCTTGGGTTTTTAAAATATTTTTTACAGATTATAGGCGTGCATTAAAAAAATTTAAGGAAGTAGTAGGCGTTAATTTTTTAAAAATAGGCTTTCATTTTTTTAAGAAATAATAGGCAAGAATTTCATTAAAAATATTTTTTTTAAATAGAAATATATGGATTACTCTTTAAAAAAATAAAAATTTAAAGATTTTTTAAGGATGGATTTGTTTAAAAACAATTTTTTTAACTTTTTTTGAGGTATGCTTTTTGAAAATATATTTTATTCTAATTCAGGTTCTGCAATGAATTGAACCGTGAATTTATTAAATATGTTTTCTTTGCGGCCAATTCAAAAAATTTTTTTTTTGACAACCAATTGATTCTTGGATTTGTAAAAAAATATTTGTTTTGTGAATTTTTTTCATATATTTTTTTCCATGATTTGATACTTCATTTAAAATATCTTTTCTTCCTTATAATCATTCCTGGCAAATAAATTGTCTTCAAAGATTTTTTTAGATTTTTGGTCACCATAAATGAAATATCCTCGCCTCATGCTAAATGTATGCTATACATTCTTATAGACAATTATATTTCTTCTTTGATATTAATTTTCTTTTCCCACCACAAGTAGAAAATCACAACTTATCCTAAATGTATGCAGCAATTTTCAAGGGAGACCTTATAAAGCTGCTCGTTTTATAGAAGACCTATCGGAGATATTTTGTATGTAGGACGCCTATTAAAAGCCCTATGTCTATAGAATACCTATCAAAGTTCTTCTTTGCCCCTAAAAATCCCTTCTATCCATAAAAGTCGTTTATATTATTATTTATATAATTTTTTAGTTGCTCATTTTATTTATGCCCTTTACAAAATTTAAATTAATTAATTTTGAAATTTATGAAAAACACTTTCTAGACAAACAGTGTTTGTGTGTAAACAATCTTGTTAATTAAATTACGGAACAATTCTCCAACTATGCCTTCCTTTCGATAGCTCCACACATGCAAGGACTCCATGGATCCCATGGTTGGAGGTTTTAGAATATTTTATAATTCACAAAATTACTCAATTGTTTACAAAACTAGGCATTAAATTATTAGTACAAATATGCCGCAAGGTATGCTACACATAATATTTTGTTTAAATATTTAACACAATGGGTGTAGGAGGCACCACGGCAGATGGAGAAGGGTAATTTTATGAATAGCAGGTAATTTAAAATAATGTAAATGCAGCCTATATGGATTAGGGTGGTGGCAGGTGGATTAGGATGGTTGGTAGGAGTTGGGTTTTGTGGAAAAATATAATAAATGGAGAATAAAAGAGGAGCCCAGTGTATATTGTTTATTTAAGCCAATTTGTTTAAGTTCCCGTCTTTTATTTCATCTTTTTCATAGTTACCCTATTTTGTAAAGCATACTTTCAGGAGCAATGCTTATTAAATTGACTAACTTTCATAATGCTCGTTATAATGCACAAGTTTTGCAATGTTTTTTCTCCGTTTTTTTTTTTTTTTTTTTTTTTTTTGTTAAAACCCATGAAAAACGAAACGAAGGTAAAAACAATTTTCCTTTAACGATAATAACATTACACAGTTTTCCATTTTATAGTAAATGGAAAATTTCGTGTTTTTCCATTCATTCATTTGTTCGTTCGTTCTTTTCTATATCCTCCACCATTGTATGGAGGGTATATTGAGTTTGTCATTCCGTTTGTAACTCCTCGAAATATACATTTTAGACCCCATCTATGTCGATTTAGCGATGTCCGTCCGTCTTCCGAACGAATTTGAAGTAGATTGATAAAATTTTACTCAAATGTATGTTATGCCTGCAGGACTTTTGTTATTCAAAATGGGCTATGTAGGTCCACGTTTTGGTAGAGCCCCCATATAACGGTACGTCCTGATATTCGGTATTTTGATGATTTTAGCGAATTAATTCACCGGAATTGTTTCAAGTTTGGTATTTGAAGTTCGGAATGGATGCTACAGCCTATGACAGAAAATTGTCTGTGCAGGTCCACGTCTTCGTAGAGCCTCCCGATATTCGGTATTTTGATGATTTTAGCGACATTTTTCACCAGAATTGTTTCAAATTTAGTATTTGAAGTTCATAATGGATAGTACAGCCTATGACAGAAAATTGTCGGTGCAGCTCCACGTCTTCGTATAGCCCCCATATAACGGTACCTCCCGATATTCGGTATATTGATGATATTAGCGACAATTTTCAACGGCATTATTTCAAATTTAGTATTTGAAGTTCGTAATGGATGCTACAGCCTACGACAGAAAATTGTCTATGCAGGTCCACGTCTTCCTATAGCCCCCATATAACGGTATCTTCCGATATTCGGTATTTTGATGATTTTAGCGAATTTCTTAACCGAAATTATTTTAAATTTAGTATTTGAAGTTCATAATGGATACTACAGCCTAAGACAGAAAATTGTCTATGCACGTCCACGTCTTCGTATAGCCCCCATATAACGTTACCTCCCGATATTCGGTATTTTGATGATTTTAGCGAATGTATTCACCGGAATTGTTTCAAATTTGATATTTGAAGTTCGAAATGGATACTACAGCCAAAGACAGAAAATTGTCTGTGCAGGTCCTCGTCTTCGTAGAGCCCCCATACAACGGTACCTCCCTATATTCGGTATTTTAATAATTTTAGCGACATTTTTCACTGGAATTGTTTCAAATTTGGCACTTGAAGTTTGTAATGGGTGCTACAGCCTATGACAGAAAATTGTCTGTGCACGTCCACGTCTTCGTAGAGCTCCCATATAAGGGTACCTCCCGATTTTCGGTATTTTAATGATTTTAGCGACACTATTCACCGGAATTGTTTCAAATTTGGTATTTGAAGTTCGTAATAGATACTAGAGCCTAAGACAGAAAATTGTCTGTGCAGCTCCAAGTCTTCGTATAGCCCCCATAGAACGGTACCTCCCGATTTTCGGTATTTTGATGATTTTAGTGAATTTCTTCACCGGAATTATTTCAAATTTGGTATTTGAAGTTCGTAATGGATACTACAGCCTATGACAGAAAATTGTCTGTGCAGGTCCAAGTCTTCGTATAGCCCCCGTATAACGGTACCTCCCGATATTCGGTATTTTGATGATTTTAGCGAATTTATTCACCGGAATTATTTCAAATTTGGTATTTGAAGTTTGTAATGGAGGCTACAGCCTATGACGGAAAATTGTCTGTGCAGGCGCACGTCATCGTATAGCTCCCATATATCGGTACCTCCCGATATTCGGTATTTTGATGATTTTAGCGAATCTATTCACCGGAATTGTTTCAAATTTGGTATTTAAAGTTCGTAATGGATACTACAGCCAAAGACAGAGAATTGCCTGTGCAGGTCCACGTCTTCGCTCCATCGTCGCTTCGGTCCATGTCGTCGTATAGACCCTAATATAGCAGCTAAATTCGCCATTTTTAAGATTTTAACATAATTTTTAAGGGATTTTATTGTTTTTGAGAATGGCCAAATTCGTTCCAAAGGGTGGAGGGTATTCAAAGTTCGGCCCGGCCGAACTTACAGCTTTTTTACTTTACTTTACTTTTTTTTTGTTGTGTTTTATGTTTCCCCAGTTAAAGGTTAAGGCTAAATAGTGTGTGTATATATATTTTTTGTTGTTGTTGTTGTTGTTGCATGACGACAACAACAACATGGAAAAAGTAAAACAAAAAAGAGCAGAACATCATACGAAAAGTTAATGACCACTGGGAAAGAGAGTAAATGGTGGCGTGGGTCGAAGGGCGGTTAGCAGAAGGTAATCGATGGCGTTGGTGGACGTGTACGTTAAATGAAATAACCGGAATGGAAACCCGTACCGGCAGCAGCATTGGCAGTGGTGGCGGTAGTGGTAAATGAAAGAGAAACCCTTTTCTTTCCACTGCTACAAATTCGTTTATAAATAATTTATAACGAAAATTACCAAAGGGTATTGATATTTACTCTTTACGGTTTCAGTTACTTAATACACGTCGTCCGTTGATTCGTACATTCGACGTCTGTCGTAGCGATAAATGACTTACTGGCAGCCACGTTTGTTCGAAGAAGTTTTTCCCTTTTTCGGAAAAGAAAATAACAAGAAAATAAGCGAAATAAACTGTTTTTAGCAATTTTCTTTTGGATGTTGTTTTTTTCTTCCATTGCTTCCATTGCTAAAGGGGTTTTTGCAAAAAAAAAAAAAAAAACTCCTCTCCCAAGACTCTGAAGGGCTTGATAAAGGCAAAACATAACAAACAAGCTTAATAACAATTGCACCAGGGGAATTGGGAAGGTAGCATCTATGGAAAAAAATAAACTAGTTTAAAAAACTGGGGCAGTTAATGTTTGAAAAATATTGGTAATTGGAAGGGGATATATTTTGAGTTAATATTTCTCGTTCTTTTTTTTTAATATTTTCTCCTAATAAACTGGGAAATGGGTTAATGGAAAAAGTATGGGCTATGTCCCGGGGGAAATTATATGTTAAAAATTAAAGTGTAACCTAAAAAAATAAATAAGGGAAATATGAGTGATGTATAGGCATTTTGATCACTTTGTTAATTTCCGAATTTATATAACATGTCGGGTTCGAATGACAACATTTTTAATCAAAAAAATTATATTTTTAGCCTTTCGAAGAGGGTGTGTAATTCTGAATTTTACACATCCTGTTTGAAAGACTAAATTAAAATAATTTGCTTCATTAAAAATTTTTCAAAATAAAAAATTAAATAATTACGAAAAACAGGCTCAATTTTCCAGATCTCCTCCCCTGGAGAAAAATTCAAAAATCCCTTATGAGAAACAATAAAAAAATTCCCACTAGTAACACAAAATTGTATTCTGGTATTTGTGCGACCTCTTTAATTCAATTCATTTAAAATAAAACAAACTTTGAGTCAATAATTATTATTCAAGTGTAGATGGCGCTCGAAAAATATTGATTATAACAGGATGAATATAAGATATACGTTGATCTTTTGAATTATCACTTTTACATTTTCTTTAGCGCCATCTACATGAGGTTCAATGAGTTTTATTGAGGCTATCGGTTTATCGAATTGTAAATGACATGTCCGTTTCGCTTGACGAATTTTTAAGTCGAACAAATAATTCCAAAAAAAAAAAAAAAAAACAATTTTTATAAGTAAAAAATCACTAAGTTCGGTCGGGCCGAACTTTGAATACCCTCCACCATTTGGAGCAAATTTGGAAATTTTCAAAAAAAAATAAAATCCGCAAAAAACTGTGTTGAAATATTAAAAATACCGAATATGGCCGTTATATTTGGGTCCATATGAAGACCTGTGGGCTATAAAAAGACCTGGATCTGCATAGACAATTTTCTGGCATAGGCTGTAGAATTCATTACGAACTTCAAATACCAAATTTGAAACAATTCCGGTGAATAAATTCGCTAAAATCATCAATATACCGAATATCGGGAGGTACCGTTATATGGGAGCTATACGAAGACGTGGACCTGCAGAGACAATTTTCTGTCTTTGGCTGAAGTATCCCTTACGAACTTCAAATACCAAATTTGAAACAATTGAGGTGAACAGTGTCGCTAAAATCATCAAAATACCGAATCCGGAGTGGTACTGATATATGGGGGCTTTTCGAAGACAAAGATCTGGAAAGACAATTTTTTGTAATAGGCTGTAGTATCCATTACGAACTTCAAATACCAAATTTGAAACAATTCCGGTGAAAAGTGTCGCTAAAATCATTAAAATACCGAATATTGGGAGTTACCGTTATATGGGAGCTATACCTGGACCTGCATGGAAAATTTCTATCACAGGCTGTTGTATCCATTACGAATCCCAAATTGCAAATTTGAAAAAATTCGGGTGAATAATGTAGCTAAAATTATTACAATTCCGAATATAGGGAAATACCGTTATAACGGGGCTATACGAAGACCTGGACCTACTGAATATATATACTATTCGATATCGTGGACCTATAGAGAAATTTCTCTTCCAAGGGGTAAAGTGCTAAGAAAGAACTCCTAGTGTGGATTTTTAGGCAATTCCATTGAAATATGTAGCTAAAATCATCAAAGTACTAAGAAGGCTTTTCAGACAATTTCATTGAAAAAATTGGCTACAATCAGCAAAATATTAACGGGGGGCTAACGATATCGCGGACCGATATAGCCCATCTTCGAACTTGTCTGAAGACAAAAGAATGATCTACGCAAAAAGTTAGCTTCCTATCTTTATTCGCTTTGACTCTAGCGTGATTAGAAGAGACGGGCAGGCGGACAGACAGGGCTAAATCGTCTTAGAATTTTCCGTTGATCAAGAATATATATACTCTGTTTAAAATTCTTATTTCGATGAGTTACAAACTTAATATACCCTCCATACTAAATATGGTGGAGGGTATAAAAAGGGCTTTTTCCAGAACAATAATTATCTTTAAAAATATATACTTTAAAAAATTAATATTAATTATTAAATATTAATAAAAAATAATTCTTTATGTCCCCTTACAATGTGAAAATTAAAAACTCAAAACATCCTCAAGAGATTAAATAATAATACTCACCAGCAGCCTAATATTTTGTTTTAGCATTTAGGCGACATCTTTACTTTAAATTTAAAATTAAACAAATTGTGTATCAATCTGTATATAGTCAAGTGTAGATGGCGCTCAAAAATTGTACATTTTTAATTCATGATTTCAAGATTCAAATATGTCTTCAATGGATTGAATATGTTTTATTGAGGTTGAGGTCTGCAGCTAATTTGCCGAAGGTATTATCACCCGCTAATTATTATAAACAAAATTTAAATGTAGATGGCGTTCAACTACATAAATTCTTTAATTCCATTAAATTATCTAAATACTTTCGGTCGGGTGTGTTAAATTTTTGAGTTTTCCCTTCATCTTAGAAAAATTTATGGGCAATTAGATGAGGCGTACAAATTAAACATTAAAAAAACTTATGTAAAGATGGCGTTGTGGCAACTAGGCACAGACTATAATTTCGACGCAAAGGAATTTATCTGAAACATATATTAATAGATCCTATTCTAATCTTTAAAAGCATTAGTCTTTCTGGTTTAATTTATTTTGATTTAATGTTTGAAATCCATATTGATTTTTTCAACCTTTGACCCCCAGGCAAAAAGGTTAAGCACTCTCGCATGTATTTTTCTTGTTAGCGATTTTTTCCTTTCTTGCGACAGATTGACGTACCGACAATCATATGTTCATTAATATCAAACAGGGCCAGACAAACAACCTGTTTTTTTTTTTTTTTGTCAGTGGGCTCACTTTTTTTTGGTGCAATGTTGTTGGATATTTTATTTTTCCTGCCTTTGCTACCATTCCCATAACAACATCACTGAAATGAACAATCACTCACTTATATCAAGTAAAAGTGAATGTGACGTTTGACATGTCATGTTCATGTGTACGAATGGATGGTACATGTGTAGTAAATGAGTGTATTGTCATGGACAGTGTGTCCCAAAAGGTTTTGAGACAAATTGTTGTGTAACTTTAATATTCAAAGGTTTTAAAGCAGAGCTTAGACTAGGAATTTAATTTTAAAATTCCTACTTGAGGGACCAGGTACAGAACATGGAATAAAACAATGATTTTAAAAATTTACATGTGGGTAGAATATTTCTTTAAAAAATCCACGTTTAGAGAGAGCAATGTCTAGAATAGAAAATAAGGAGTAGAGGACAGAATCTAGGGTTAATTTTAAAATACATCAAAAGCGGGCAGAGTGTCGGAGCCTAGAATACAAAATTGATTTTAATAATCCAAAAGAGGAGGTTGGAAAATTTATTTCAAATATCCAAAGGGCGGAGGATTTGTTTCAAATATCCACTAATAGAGTGCTGATCACAGGCTAGAAATTTGATTCTTTGATTCAGTGTCTGAGCGAGAAATTTGATTTTCAAAATACCCGAGTAGAGGGCGGGATCAATATTCCTGATTTTACAGAGAACTTAATGTAAACAATTAATTTTAAAGACCATTTAATATATGGCGGAGCATGAGCTAGAACATTGATTTAATAGTCTACATATAGAGAGCGGATCATTAAGTAGAACATTTCCTAAAAAAAAAAAAAAAAAAACACGAGTAGCGAGAGGAAGATTTAGGATAATAATTCAAGAATCTAGGGTAGAAAATGTAAAAATCCTGGAAAATGTATGCTAAAAATTTTCGAGCAGATGTCGGAGCCTAGAATACAAAATTGATTTTAATAATCCAAAAGAGGAGGTCAGATCGCTTATTTTGAATATCCATTGGGATAGAAAATTTATTTTAAATATCCACAAGTAGAGGGCGGAGGGCTACAAAACTAACTTTTTAAATCCAAAAGTAGGGACAGTGTCTAAGCGAGAAATTTAATTTTAAAAATAACCGAGTAGGGGACAGGTTCAAAAGTCACGATTTTATCGAGAACTTAGTGTAAACAATTAATTTTAAAGACCCTTAAATAGAGGGCAGAGCATGAGCTAGAACATTGATTTTAAAGTCTGCATGTAGATGGCGGATTATCAGGTAGAAAATTAAAAAAAAATATTACGAGTATAGAGAACAAAGTCTGGGATAAAAAAATTATTTAAAAATTCACGGTTCGAGGGCAGAGTGTAACATTTAAAATGTATGCAAAAAAAATATCCAAATAGATGTCGGAGTCTAGAATACAAAATTGATTTTAATAATCCAAAAGAGGAAGATAGATAATTTATTTTAAATATCTGTTATGGCAGAGAATTTATTTTAATCACACAAGTTAGAAATTTAATTCTTACAATTCACAGGTAGAGGAGGGCAGTGTCTTACATAGACATTTTATTATAAAAATGCCCGAATTGGGGACAGGTTTAAAAGTCATGATTTTATCGAGAACTTAGTATAAACAATTAATTTTAAAGACCATTAAACAGAGGGCAGAGCATGAACTAGAACATTGATTTAAAAGTCAACATGTAGATGGCGGATCATTAAGTAGAACATTTCCTTAAAAAACAGATCTAGGATAATAATTCACGAATATAGGGTAGAAAATGTATAAATCCTGGAAAATGTATGCTAAAAATTTTCGAGCAGATGTCGGAGCCTAGAATACAAAATTGATTTTAATAATCCAAAGGATGAATTTAGATAATTTATTTGAATATCCATTAGCACAGAAAATGTATTTTAAATATCCACGAAATGTGATTCTTAAAATTCGCAGGTAGGGGCAGTGTCTTACATAGAAATTAGATTTTAAAAATACTTGAATAGGGGATAGGTATAAACAATTTATTTTAAAGACCCTTAAATAGAGGGCAGACCATGAGCTAGAACATTGATTTAGAAATCTACATGTAGTTGGCTGAGCATTAGGTAGAACATTTCTTACAAAAAAAAGGACGAGTAGAGAGAGAAAGATCTAAGATAAAAATTTAATTTAAAAATTCACGAGTAGAGGGCATAATCTGGGTAGAAAGTTAATTTTAAAATCCTGGAATAAAGGGCAGAGTGTAGACTTGAAAATGTATGCTAAAAATTTCCGAGGAGATGTTGGAGCGTAGAATACAAAATTGATTTTAATAATCCAAAAGAAGAGGTTAGATAATTTATTTAAAATATCCGCTAGGGCAGGGAATTTATTTTAAATATCCACGATTAAAGAGTAGATCATGTCCTAGAAATTTGATTTTTAAAATTTACAGATAGGGGGCAGTGTCTTACATAGAAATTTGATCTTAAATATCCACGAAAAGGGCAGATAAAAGGCTAGAAATTTAATTTTTAAGATTCACAAGCAGAGGCAGTATCTAGAAATGTTATTTTGAAAATCTACGATTAGTGGACGGAAGGAATAGTCCAACGAAGAGGAGGGCAGCCCCAGGCTATAAGTTTTATTTTAAAAATTCACAAGTAGGGGGCAGTGTCTTACATGGACATTTGATTTTAAATATCTACAAAAGGAGGGCAGATCATGGGCCAGAAATTTGATTTTTAAGATTCACAAGTTGGGTATCCAAGCAGGAAATTTAATCTTAAATATCCACGAATAGAGGTCACATCATAAGCTACAAATTAGGATTTTAATATTCACAAGTAGGGGGCAGCATCTAGGTAGAAATTTGATTTTAAAAATCCATAAGTAGGGGACGGAAGGAAGAGTAGGGCATCAATATCCATGATTTTGAAGCCGGGCTTTATCCCGAGAAATTTTTTTATTTATTGCTATAGGGGAAATATAAGAAAATGTCGTATTATGATCTTCGTAATTTCCCCAAAAATAAGTTTTTTTTGAAAGTGTCACAAAATCATTTTTCTGACCCCCTGTATGAACACACATTTATCTGTATCAAACCGCGCATCCTTATTGTCGTTGTTGTTACTTTTTCCACACACACCGAGAGCAAAATACAAACAGAACAACAGGAAAAAAACAAAAATGTTGTAATTTCTGCCACAAGTAAATGCATTTTTGCTGTTGTGTTTATTTGGACTTTTTTTCCATGGCTTTGCCGCTGCCGCAGTTGTTGTTGCTGCTGTTTACGGTTTTTCTTTGTCTATATTTATTCAGTGTTCCTTTCTTACCAAACCAACTACAATGTTGGATTGTTTCTTCTTTAGTGGAACTTGTGTAGACATGAAGTGCGTATATGCTTGGCGGTTTGGTTTCGATGTGGGTATGAGTGTGTGTGTGTTCGAAGGAGAAAAAAGGATTGGAAGTGAAAGGGAAGGAAATGTGTGTGTGTGCTTGTGTAGGGGCATAAAAATGACTGCACCACGGAAGTGCAGTGTTGTTTAAAAGTTAACATTCAATGTTTTGAGCAACTGCTTTTATAAAATACTAGATTAGGGAGCATTCTGCGTTTTTTTTTTTTTTTTTTTTTTTTTTTGTTGAGCAGGGAGAAGAGGTAAAATGCCTTTTTGGTTTGGGGATAAGAGAGAGGGAGGGAGAGAAGTAAATTCTGGATAGCTCGTATCTAAAGAGTAGAGTATCTACAAGATATGCTGCTAAAAGTAAAACAATCTGTAGTGTGGGTTGTGAGTTATTTTGAAAATAATATTTTTGCAATTTTATGGTCCTTGCAGGTCCTTGAAACCCGCAATAATAAAATAAAGTACAACTCTTTGAGTTGATAATTCCACAATTTCTTTAAACAGATTAAAACACATTATCTCATTTAAGGACAATACAACATTGTCATCATTCGTCCTCGAAACTCACACCACTTTTTTACTACGTTTTTCTCCAACAGGTTCTGCAACATAACATTGTGGAGTTATATATGTGCTTTTCTACATATGGCCATGTGTGTGTGATCTCTCATTATTTTATTATGTGTAAAGTTCGCTGTTTTTCTTTATTGGGTGTGTGTGTGTATGCGGTCCTCTTTCTCTCTCTCCCTTTGTGTGTGTGTCTTTATTTTTTTTTTTAATTTCCTTGCAAATTATCACAGCTTTTTGCAGTGTAGCATATTTTTCGGCGTATGTTTCTGGTTTCCATAAAGTCATTGTCATTATTCTTTCCTGGTTTTTGTTGAACCGGTTTTTTTAAACATATTGTCTTGCGGTTTTCTCCACGCTTTTTTTTCTCCACAACGTAGCGATTTTTCTTCTTTCTCTTCTTGTTGCATAGGCTTTTGTGGTCTTTCATTATAGCTTTATTAACCATCAACAGTGGCAAGGATGAAAAACCACCAAATGTAAAAAAAAAAATTAACTTTTCTTTGGTTGTAATTAAAAAAAAAAATCCGTTTGGCTCTTTAGACGGTGGCTCAAGCTGCGAGAAACATTATTTAAGACCGCTAAACGTAACGAAGACTAGAAAAAAAATATAATGGGAATAAAGAGAGGATGTGATTCTGTTAATCAGTTACTTGGCTGGGGAAATAATGGAGACGGAAATAGTTGCGAAAACCTTTATTTTTATAAAAAAAGAGTCCTTTAAGCGGTTTTCTAAAAACAAAGAAATTAAGAAATATATTTATAGTTAGAAGTCCCCTCTATATTAAAACACGGCGATCAAAGAGCTCATCCTATACTAGACAAATTTTGAGGAGGTTAGATAATATTATCCATTAGGGCACAAAATTTATTTTAAATATCTACAAAGGCTAGAAATTTGATTTTTTAATTCTGTAGGTAGGGGGCAGTGCCTATGCTAGAAATTAGATTTTAAATATACCCGAATAGAGGGGCAGGTCATAGGCTGGAATTTGATTTTCAATATTCACAAGTAGGGGGCAGTACCTAAAATCTTCTATATTTTATTTAAAAAATTCTAATAGACCAAGAAATAATTTTTAAAATTCATAGGTAGGTGGCAGTGCCTGAACCAGAAATTAGATTTTAAATATACCCGAATAAAGGGCAGATCATGGGCTAGAAATTGATTTTTGATTTTATTTACAAGTAGGGGGCAGTATCTTGAATTTTCTAGATTTTTTTTAAAAAAAATCTAATGGACCAAAAATTAATTTTGAAAAAATAGTGACCCAGGCTTTTGGTAGAACATAAATTAAAAAAAATTCACAAGCAGAGGGCCAAAAGTAGAGAATTTATTTAAGAAATCCTCTAGTAGATGGCAGAACATATGTTATAAAAAAAGAAGAAAACAATTGTAGGCCATAGCCTAGGCTAGAATATTGACTTTAAAAATCCGCGAGTAAGGTAGCCCAAGGCTAGAAAATGTAGTATAATAATCCACATGTAGATGGCAGTGTTTATGTCAGAAAAAGCTAGACAATTCATTTTATTTATTTATTTTTTTTTTCTTTTTTGGTTAGAGAGGTTAACATACACATCCAGAAGTAGATGGCAGAGCATGGACTATAATATTGATTTTAAAAATCCAGAAGTAGATGGCAGAGCATGGGCTATAATATTGATTTTAAAAATCCACGAGTAGAGAACATAGCCTAGGGTAGAACATTGACTTAAAAAATCCACGAGTAGATGGCAGAACATGGGCTATAATGCTGATTTTAAAAATCCACGAGTAGAGAACATAGCCTAGGGTAGAACATTGACTTTAAGAATCTACGAGTAGAGAACATAGCCTAGGGTAGAACATTGACTTTAAAAATCCACGAGTAGGGAACAGAGTCTAAGGTAGTACCCAGGCTAGGATTGTAATTATCCACAAGTAGAGGACAGAGTCTAGGGTAGATAATGAATTGTAATAATCCAAAAGTAGAGGGCAGAGGCTAGGCTGAAAACTAATTTTACAATCCACTAGCAGACAGCAGATCCTAGGTTAGAAAATTACTTTTGTAGAAAACTAAGTTCAGAGAAGTTCATAAAATAATAAAAAGCAATATCGGAGTTAAAACAATTATTCAAAATATTTATAAGTTTTGGGCACCGCTTAGGTTTGAAAATTAATTATAAAAATCCATTGATAGACCAGAGCCTTAACTCTTAAAATCTACCAGTGGGGGCTAGTGCTAAAAGTAGAAATTTGATTTTTAAAATTAACGAGATGAGGTCAGTGTCAAGAGTAGAGAAATGATATAAGAAATCTACGAGTAGATGGCAGAGCTAAGCAATCACTGGGTTGGAAAATGGATCTAGGCTAAAAAACGAATTTAAATAATACCACCAGTAGAGGGCAGATCTTAGATTAGAAAATTACTTTTTTGGAAGGATAAGCTATTTCCCAATCCATGTGTGGAGGAAAAATCTAGGCTTAAAATAACATTTTAAGAATCCCCATGTATTTTTAAAATCCCTCCGTTTCTTAAGCAGAATGTAGCCTTGAGAATTTATTTGAAAATAAATATGGAAAATTAATTCCTAATATTCACGGCGCCTCCTATAGACTTTTAAGAAGCTTTCTATAAATAAAAGTGAGATAAGGCCTTAGAACTTCAGAAAAAAGGGCGCCTTCAATGGATGGATCTAAGAGGTTGACTAGACCTCAGCAAAACTGCGATAAAATGGAAAATCCCTCTCTCCTCAACAGTTATTTCCAAAGAGAGGTCCTTTAACGTCACAAGGCTTGTATCGCACGATAAGATCTAAAACATAGCCTTCACGAAAAGTCTAAGTCCATAAAGTTGGACGATTTCTACAGAGAAGGAAATATTCTAGGAGAACTGCTTGAGTGGCTGGGAGTTGCATAACATTTTAGATGGCTTTAATGGTCCTCTATCTCTACACAAGACTTTTGTCAATATGAAGCCTTCAATGTTTTCCTATATTTTTGGAATACCTCCCTAAGAAACCTTCCGGGGTCTTCTATGTCTATAGGAGACCTCCAAGGGTCTAATGCGTTGAGCTGTCCGAATATTGAAATTTGAAATATTTTTTTTAATGTTTGTAATTTAAGTGTAGAAGGAATACAATTCTGGCAATTTTACCTCTATAAACATCTTCTATGTCAAAATGATATTCAAATGAATGGCATTAAAGACCTAAATACTCTTTCTGGAAACTTCACATGCACATATCCTTCTCATTCACCCCTTTTACATTACGTCCACATTTTAACTTACTTAAGCAGTTATTATCATTTACTAGTTTCTATAATTTTTGACTTGAGTTTTTGTTGTTTTTCCTTTAGTTTTGCTTTTCTCACATTTTTGTCATTTTTAGTTTTTTTTTTTTTGTGCTCCATAAAGACAAGCCAACATTAAAATAATGACTTAACTTAAAATGTTTAAATTATGAGCTCTTAACGCTTCCGCTTTACATCATCATTTTAGGAGGTGTTTTGTTTTTGCTCCACTCGTTTCTTTCACTTTTTCTCCTTCTTCTCCTCCGCCATATTTTTTGCCATCATCTCGCTGGCTGTTAGTATTTTTCTTTATGCTCTTCAAAAGTAATTGTCACTTTTCTTATTTCATGATGACACTTTTGACTTGGAGCCATGAAGAGAAAAAAAAATGGAACAAAAACAGCAAAAAAAGACAAAAGCCAAAGTAAGAACCTAAAATAGACGCCTAGTACGTCGTTGCCTTCTTTTGGGAAATGTTCCGGAATAATAGTGAAATAAGTGCCAGGAAGATGTTGGGCAATGGTAGGAGAACAAAAAAAAGGAAAAAAACACCCTACAACAATAACCACTAGGCAAAAAATTGAAATGTTTAAAGTGTTGTCTTATGTCAGTTAAGTGACAGTTGAAAGGGTAGATATTTTAGTCGTTTTTTCGTGTTTTATTTCTTAGGTGTTTTTTTTATCTTGAGATATGAGTGACTTGGATATGACAGACAATTTTCAGATGGAGGCTTGAGTGGGAAATATTAAATTTTAAATGGCAAAATTTTGCTAGGAAAAATGGTGGAGGACCAAGACTCTCAGAGAGCCATATTGAAGGTATTCTATGCCTATATGAGAACTTCTAAAAAAAAACCTCTCTATGAAAGTCCCGCAAAAATTTTACGCTTTATGGAAAGCCCTCATATATTAGTCCTTTTTGAGATCTTTCAAGGTCTAGTTTACCATTTAGTAACGTTTATCACATTTTGAATCCATTGGGGTAGATATTTAATTTTTTTTTTTCGTGTTTTATTTCTTAGTTTTTTTTTTTTTTTGGGGGGGGGGGGGGGGTTGGGTTTATCTTGAGATATGAGTGACTTGGATATGACAGACAATTTTCAGATGCAGGCTTGAGTGGGAAATATTAAATTTTAAATGGCAAAATTTTTCTACGAAAATTGGTGGAGGAACAAGACTCTCAGATAGCCACATTGAATGTGTTCTAGGTCTATAAGAGAACTTTAAAAAAATCTTTTCCTATAAAAGACCCATAAAGAGTTTAAGTTTTATTAAAAGCTCTCATATATTAGTTCCTTTTGAGACCTTCCAAGTTCTAGTAGACCATTTAGTACCGTTTAGTACATTTTAAATCTATTTGAGTACACTTTTGAGTTCATCATACAATATTTGGTACATTTTCGCACTTTTCGCACTCTATTAAATAGAATTCTTTTAGAACCTCTAGGAGTCTTTATTAATCTCAATAATAAGCTTTAGGCTCCAGACATTGCCTCTTACCAATTGTACATTATTTTGTACATTTTTGTTCGACTTTTTAAGACCTTCAAATTCCGAATAGACCATTTAGTACCGTTTAGTACTTTTTAAATTTATTTGGGTACATTCTTGAGTTCAATTCAATCCGAATTTTTTTAGACCCTCTATAATAAAGCCTTCCATATTAATCTATTAAAGATTATCACATATAAAAGTCAGGACATTGGCTCTTACCAGTGGTACAATATTTAATACATTTCTGTACGACTCTCCAAAATTTGTTTTTGGTAAATATTTTTGATTGTCAAATATTTAATCTAACCATAAACATTTGGACCAACCTTAATCTCTCTGCACTTATTCTGTCAGATTTAGTACCTTTTGTACCGAATTCGTACAAAAAAATCAATATTTTATTCAGCAGATCCCTGGTCCTGCAATATTTAATACTTTTCGTATATCTTTTTTTCGAAATTTCCACGACTAGCCTAGGAAGATATTTAGTCTATCATAGGCTAAGCCATATATAAAATGTGGTGCTCAGTTTTTTTTTTTTTTGAATCGTTCTGATCAGCGGTGTAATATTTTGTACATTTTCGAACATTTTTTTGTACTTTTTGTACCTTTTTATCCCTTATTTCACATTAAGTACCATTTGTACCGGATTTTTACCAACAATTCTATATTATATTCCATTCTACGACTCTAGCTTCACCGAACGCTAATTGTACAATATTTAGTACTTCTCGTACGTTTTTATTTCGAGATATCCAAGATTACCTAAAGGTCCTTTAATCTATCATAGGTTGAGCCGTATATGATTTTTCTGAATCGCTCAGGCCAGTGGTACAATATTTAGTATATTTTCGTACATTTTCCAGTCTGCGGTGTTAGCTTTACCAGATAGCTAATTGTGCAATATTTGATGCCCTTCGTACACTTTTATTTCGAAATTTCCACGACTAGCCTGGTAGGCCATTTAGTCTAGTGCTCTGATTTTTCTGAATCTCTCTGACCAGTGGTACAATATTTAGTACATTTTCGAACCTTTTTTTGTACATGTTTATTCCTAATTTTACATTAAGTACCATTTGTACCGAATTCATACCAAAAATTCTATATCATATTTCAGTATATGGCTGTAGCTTCTTATGATCGCTAATTACACAATATTTTGTACTTTTCGTACGACTCAATTTTCAAAGACTGTCAACTCTACAGTATTTAGTACTTTTCGTTCGCTTTTAGGTCGAAATATCCCAGACTCACCCAGGGGACTATTTAGTATATCATAGGCTAAGTCATATACAATATGTAGTTCTCTGAATTTTCAGAATCGCTCAGGCCAATTGTACATTATTTAGTACATTTCCGTACACTTTTGTACTTTTTCATACTTTTTATACATTTTCACCCGAATATTAAGAAACTCGTCGTTAAAAAGTTTGATGAGAATCAAACTACATTTCGGACCTTCATGAACTTTTCGTAAACTCTTGGTACGAGTTTTCAAAAATCCAGCCTTCAAAGGTTCTAACGTTACAAACTTGATTCCAAAAATGCTTAAACTGTTCCAATTAAATAAGAATATTTAAAAAGTAAAAAAGCACCTAAGTTCTTCCAAACTTTTAATACCCTCCACCATTTGGAAGAAACTTGAAAATTCTTCGAAAGATATCATTTAAATGAAAACTGTTATATGAGGGCTATACGAAGACAAGGACCTGCCGTTGCATTTTTTGTCATAAACTGTAGTACCCAATAGGACCTTCAAATACAAAATTTGAAACAAATCCGGTGAATAATGTCGCTAAAATCATCAAATTACCGAATATCGGAAGGTATTGTTACAGGGTGGCTATACGAAGACGTGGACCTGCATACGCAAATTTTTGTCATAGGCTGAAGTGCCCATTGCGAACTTTAAATGCGAAATTTAAAACAATTCCGGTGGATAATTTCTCTAATACCATAAAAAATACCGAATATCGGGAGGTCCCGTTATATGGTGGCTATACGAAGACGTGGACCTGCATGTACAATTTTCCGTCATAGGTTGAAGCATCCACTACGAACTTCAAATACTAAATTTGAAACATATCTGGTCGATAATGTCTCGAATACCATAAAAAATACCGAATATTGGGAGGTACCATTATATAGGGTACCATTTTTTGTCATAGGCTGTAGTACCCATTACGAACTTTAAATACGAAATTTGAAACATGTCTGGTCGATAATGTCTCGAATACCATAAACAATGCCGAATATAGGGAGGCATCGTTACATGGTGGCTATACGAAGACTTGGACCTGCATACACAATTTTTTGTCATAGGCTGTAATACTAGTTAAGATCTTCCAAAACGAAATTTGAAACAATTCCGATCTATAATGTCTCTAAAATCATCAAAATACCGAAAATCGGAAGGTATCGTTATATCATAGCTATACGAAGATGTAGACCTGCTTAGGCAATTTTTTGTCATAGGCTTTAGTACCCATTACGAACTTGAAATACGAAATTTGAAACAAATCTGGTGAATAATGTCGCTAAAATCATCAAAATACCAAATTTTGAGAGATACCGTTAAATGGGGGCTATACGAAAACATGGACCGACATGACCCATTTACGAACCTAACTTGCCTACTGGTAAAATATACATGTGTGCAAAATTTTAGCCTTTTATCTCAAATCGCTCGAAAGATAGCGTAATTAAAACAGATAGATGATAGACGGACATGGGTAAATCGACTTAGAATTTTACGCTGATCAAGAATATATGGACTTAGGTTGGGTCTGAGATGACTATTTCGAGGAGTCACAAGCGAAATGGCAACGTTTATATACTCCCCATATAAAATCTCAAGGAAATCCTAAAAGTATGCTTCATTTTTTCTCCATAAAAATTAATAATTACGTATTTCAACCACATTTTTTGCCAAATCGGCTGAAGAAAATCCTAAAAGTATGCTTAATTTTTTCCTCTATAAAAATTAACAATTACGAATTTCTATTTTTTGCCAAATCGGCTGAAGAAAATCCTAAAAGTATGCTTCATTTTTTCTCTATAAAAATTAATAATTACCAATTTTTAAAAGAACCACATTTTTTGCCAAATCGGCTGAAGAAAATCCTAAAAGTATGCTTCATTTTTCTCTATAAAAATTAAAACATTACGAATTTCTGAAAAGAACCACAATTTTCGTTTTTTTTCTTTTTGTTGCCAAATCGGATAGCAAAAACGTGCCTATAATCCTAAGTTCTACAAACGAACAAGAAAAAAACCCAAAGCTATTCATTACAGTTTTTTTCTGTTTGTATGTATGTATCGGAATCAACATCCACATACATACATTATTACTTGTGCGGATATAAAAATTAAATTATAATTTCCGTTTAAGAAACCTTATGATATGCACAAAAGACCAGAAATGAAATTAAGCCTGAATCCGGCTAGAAAAGATGGGCAAATAATACAGGCTGGAGTGCGGCTGATGCCACCGCCTCCGCCGCTAATGTTGGCTGTGGGCCAACAAAGATGACGTTGCAGTGAATAAGTAGGCATTTTTTTTAAACATGCCTTCGAAAAGAAGTAATAGATGAGAGCGAAGGGGTGGGGGGAGCGGGATGAATGCTGGAAAACTTCCGCAAATAAAATCAATTGATTTTTGTGAATATACTTTTCGTCGCTTTAGCAGTTTCATGTTGATGTTGGTTTTTTGCTGGTGAGCTGGCTATATTCCCAGCTTTTGCCTGCTGTCTGCTAGTTTTTATGCACCGCCTTTTTTCTCTTGCCCTATACAAAACCATTGGAGAAATGGTAAATGGAGCGCAAGGAAAAGGGATACAAATGGATGAATGTTCACTTCCCCACAGGATGCGAACGTTGCGAACACAGAGATAGTTATCGGCCAATCTCTCTTTGTAGCAAATGATGCTGATGATGAGGCTGCTGCCGCTTCGTGTAGCAACAAAAAAAGCTTAAGGCTGATTTTGTCGTAAATTGGTATTTTAATTGTCTAAATGGCATTCAATGCACGTCCACACAACCCGCAGCAGCATTATGCTCACTCAGCTGGCTCAATGGATTCTGGCGGTATAATTTTTTTATTCCTCTCACTCCCCTCCCCTCCCTTTCTCCCTCCTTCACCAAACAATTCGAGCCAGTCAGCCAGCCAGCAATGCAAAAATCTGCAATTTGCAAAACGAATTTAATACAACACCAACCATCCAACCAACCAGCCAGCCAACGAAAAAAAAAAAAAACGGAAAGCATATTTTTGAGAAAACCATCCCACCACCAGACCACCATTACCGCCAAAACCATGGCAAAAATGCTTACCATAAAATTTAATCAAAGTATACTTTTAAGTGCAATTCATTTTAATGAATTTAATTAAAGCATACTTTTTTGCGCCGGCCTGCGGAAGTGTGAAAAATAAATGAGTGGAACTCCATCACCGGCCAAGTCGGAGAATAAAAGTCAGGTTTAATTGCTCATTGCAGGGCAACAAGAGAAAAACGATATTGGCCACAATTGTATGGAAAGTGGAAGGTGTTAAAATGTATTTAAGAAAATTGTTAGCATACCTTAAGGAGTTGTATTACCACAGACAAATTGAAGAATCAAAAAATTGAAGTGATTTTTGTTTTTTTTTTTTTTTTTTTTTTTTTTGAAGGACATTTAGGGAAGAAAGGGATTTTTAGGCCTTGTGTTTATTTATGGAAAACCATAAAGTAGACTATTCTACTGAACCCCATGAAGAGCTATTTTACAAATACGTGAACTATTATTTACTACCTAGTCATAAAAAGCCATTTGAAGGATTGTGTGGTTTTATAGGTTCCATAGGATATTCTGTCCAAATAAACTCTTTTCAATTTCTTCTATCTCTAAAAAGCCCTTTAGTGGTACATACTTTTATTAGTGAATTAAAATTGTGGGGAACGCCTAAAAGTATGTCGTAACAATCCTTAACAGAAATGTGGAAAGAGTCACTTTGCATTTGACACCTACGTGATAAGCAGACTAGGCCTTAAATTATTTCGGAAAAATATTACTGATTGATAATATAGGGTGAGGTGTAAAAACTGCTACCAATTTCAGACTGCTGTCATTTTGGTGAGAATTTTCCGTAAAGAATTTATTCGTGGCGGAATTCAAGCTTGAATTTGTGTGATTTCTTTATATTTGGCTGGAAAACCACAAGTGGCTATCGTTAGAGTAGTTCAGCATTTAAATGTGAATAAAACCTTTGGGTCTCGTACCATCGCTCGTTACCGTGATACTCCATAGCGTAGCCCGATCCAAAGGAAGTGGACGGAAAAAAACAGCAACATCACCTGAAATGGTTCCAAAAGTAAAGAAGCCACTTGATCGAAACCCACGTCGCAGTGGCCGAAAAATGGCTCGTGAGTTGAACATATCGCAATATTCCATTCGGCAAATTTTGAAATGTGAGCTCGGGGTAAAGCCATTGAAGTTCTAATTCCAAAAAGTGCAAGAACTTACACCGCAGCAGGAAGAAAATAGAGTGAAAAGAGCTAAAGAGTTGCTTCGCTTGGCCGAAAGTGGTGAACTGCCGAATTTGGTTGTCTCCGCTCTCCGATGAGAAAACATTCGTTGTCCAGCAGTTTGTAGACAAACAAAATGTTTACTTGCCGCCAAAGAGGTCAGCTGAAAATATGCACCTTCGGTTGGCCACCAAAACTCAAGCGCCGGCCATGGTTATGGGGTGGCCCTCCATAGCAGCCGATGGTCGCTCTCCGCTCGTATTAATCGACCATCGCATCAGAATGAATGCCGAATATGGGCCGCCATAACAGCCGATGGTCGCTCTTCGCTCGTATAAATCGGCCGACCGTGGCATCAGAATAAATGCCGAACATTATCGCGAAAATATTCTGGAGGGTGTATTTAAACCTTGGGCACGAAAATATTTTGCCCGCAGACCTTGGATATTCCAACAGGACTCAGCACCATTGCACTCAGCATGCGCCACCCAAGAATGGTTGTAAAATGAGGTCGTCATTTCCAGCGTCCAAAGGCTACCAAAATCTCCGGATACCAATCGTACTATTGTGTCTGCAGTATTTTGGAAAGCAAGGTTGTCACTAAAAAATACCAAAGTGTCGATCACCTTAAGCTAGCGCTTCGCCGGGAATGGGTTAAAATACCGCAGAGAAACATTTGGGCAGCGTTTGACAGTTTCATTGGTCGTTTGAAGGCCATAATTCGTGCCAAAGGTGACCAAATCGAAAAAATCTAAACTTATTTTAAAATTTGACGCCATCTCCGACATTTTTTGCTTTCATTCAATAAAATTAAAAAAAAAAATTAAAAATCATGGGGTTTGACTTTTTTGCAGTTTTTTTTTATCTCACCCTGTATACTCTACATAGAAAATCTCTCTCTATAGACTTTGTAGCTGGCCATTTTAATCGGTACACCATTTACAAAAATTCTTTAAACTTTCTTCTACCGTTAATTACCCTTTCCAAATTTATCCTTTTTCCAAAAATTCAAAAACCAAAATTTCCATTTTAATATTTCAAAATTTTAGAACGCTCAATCTTATTTGGTTTAAAATAAATTTCCAAGAAAGCCAATAAACCAAGAATTTATTACGTTTTGAGTAAGTCAAGCAAGCCGGTCTAATCCTTTTATGTTTGGGGGGGGGGAGTATGCTTCCTTTGCGGGTCATTTACTCTGGTGTCCTTGGACATTTGTTTGGCAAATCCAGTCCCTGGCTGGCTTAGCAGCAGCAAACATTAACCTTATACACGTTATGCATTTTAAAAATGTAATAATTTATTTAAAATCCTGGACTCTCGCAAATGTCTTGCAAAGTGAGTTGGATGTTTATTCCAACCTCTATTTCTCCACCCCTCAGTTTGGCATGGCTTTGCTGGAAAAGTACTTCATCTAAAATGTCTCAAAATAAAATGCCATAAAATTGTCATAAAGACAAAATGTATGGCACGTGAAGAAGGTAAGATGGTACAATATTTTTCGGCACTCTGTCTTATATTATCCTTCTGCCTCCTCCCACCTCTCCTTTTGTCTGTGTGTGTGTTTTGGCATTTACAAAAATTGCCAAGAAGAAGTCATAGCCATTGTCATGGCCTACACCATCATTGCCGTAATTATCACGGGCAGTTATCAACGTGATTGCCATTAATATTAGCAAATAACAACAAACACCTTCCACCCTCCTTAAGGATAACACCATGTTTTTCTACTTAGACATGGGCGTGGAAAAAAAATTCCTGTACTCTTTTCATCCTCCTAGAAAATTTTTGGTTTCTAAGAAAATCTCCAGCCTAAAAATGAAGATTTAGTGAAAATCTTCTACCCCACCCTTGTCCTTCTTCTTTGTCCCACTATCCTGCACTAAGTCCTTTATGAACATATATTTTATGGCCTGGCATCTTGGCATCAGCATGTGATGATATACAACCCGAAATACTTGGCAAAGCCTTTAACACTAAATCCTCTTTAATGCCGCAAAAACTTACTTCCTCGCAACCCCTTCCCCCTGGCTCTTCTTTGGCTTCTCTCCCAGCCACAACAAATTTCCTCAAATTCTACCACGAAAAGACCTGTATCTTTGTTAACATGATGCTACATCATACGTGTTTTATGGCCATTATAAGCCGAAGACAGTTAGCCAGGTGAATGTGGGGGGAGGGGATTGGCGGTAGTGTAAGTTTGGGGGGAGTGAGTATGGATTTCCAGTTTTTTTTTATAGTTTAGCCAACAAAGTGACATGATTTGGCTTTTGATGATGGCCATGATTTGGTTAATATTGGTATATGGGATTTGAGCAAACAATCCGAACCCCTCCCCCAACCTCTTACCTTTATCACATATCCTTCTTACACCATTACCATTATCCTGTTTCATTCCTTTTTCGTGATATGGGGCAGCACGATGACATTTAGTCATGTAATCCGTTTGCCAGTTTCCTTTCTCCACCTTCTCTCTCTCTCTCTCTCTCTTCAGCTTTTCTTCGTAACGTCATGGCCAATTTGCCTTCGTCTTGGTGTTGTTATGGTTGTTGTTACAACAACTGCCATGTATCAATGTTAGTTAATCAAATATTGTGTCTCTTTGTTGTTGTTGTTCTACATGTGGTTAAATGTAACTTTTTTCCTAATTGCCGAACAAAAGTGCTAATGGTCCAGAGGCAAAAGGGAAAGAGAGAGAGCGAGAGGGTTAGCTAACAAAACTCCACATGACTTTGGGGTTTTTCCTGTGGCTTTCATCGTTTTGCCTTTTGACCCAAAGAGATCCACCAAGACCACAGGCAAAACAAGTAAAAAAGCTGTAAGTTCGGCCGGGCCGAACTTTTAATACCCTCCACCATTTGGTACAAATTTGGCAATTTCCAAAAAATAAAACCCATTAAAAATTCTGTTAAAATCATAAAAATACCGAATGCTTATACGACGACGTGGGCCTGCATAGGCAACTTTTGTCATAAATTATTACAATATTTAAATGCGAAACTTGAAGAGAAATCTGTTTATAATGTAGCTAAAATCATAAAAATACCGAATATGGGGGGTACCGTTATATGGGGGCTATACGAAGACGTGGACCTGCACAGACAATTTTCTGGCATGGGCTGAAGTATCCATTACGAACTTCACATGCGAAATTTGAAACAATCACTGTAAATAATGTCGCTAAAATCATCAAAATACCGAATATCGGGGGGATACCGTTATATGAGGGCTATATGAAGACGTGGACCTACATGGCACATTTTTTGACTTTGGATGTAGTATCCATTACGAACTTCAAATACCAAATTTGAAACGATTCCGGTAAACAATGTCGCTAAAATCATCAAAATACCGAATATCGGGGGTACCGTTATATGGGGGCTATATGAAGACGTGGACCTATATGGCTCATTTTTTGATTTAGGATATAGTATCCACTACGAACTTTAAATACCAAATTTGAAACGATTCCGGTAAACAATGTCGCTAAAATCATCAAAATACCGAATATCGGGGGTACTGTTATATGGGGCCTACACGAAGACGTGGACCTGCACATATAATTTTCTGTCTTAGGCTGTAGTATCCGTTACGAACTTCAAATGCCAAATTTGAAATAATTCCGGTGAAAAATGTCGCTAAAATCATCAAAATACCGAATATCGGGAGGTACCGTTATATGGGGGCTATATGATAACTTGGACCTACATGGCCCATTTACGAACTTAACCTGCCTACTGGGAAAATATACAAGTGTGCAAAATTTTAGCCTTCTATCTCAATTTGTTCGAAAGATAGCGTGATTACAACAGACAGACAGACAGACAGACAGACGGACAGACAGACAGACAGACACACAGACAGACAGACGGACATGGCTAAATCGTCTTAGAATTTTACGCGGATCAAGAATATATATACTTTGTTGGGTCTGACATGACTATTTCGAGGAGTTACAAACGGAATGACAAAATTAATATACCCTCCATAGTATGGTGGAGGGTATAAAAATCAAGATATGGCCAACACAAAAGCGTGACAATTGTAAAATTAATTGCCCAAAATCCATAGTCTAATGAAATGGCATTGTCTTTTTAGTTTTTGGTTTTGTAATCTCAGCAGAAAATCCTTCCAAACCTCATCGAAATCTTTTCAAAAATTTCCCCAAAGACTTTTCCTTCTTGGGTTGTGAGGGTAGGGGGCCGAGGGCGTTTCATGAAAACCCAAAGAATTAATAAGGATTAAGTGTTGGCAAAATTGTGCCCATAAAACCTCATAGATTGATGGGAGCCAACATTTTGGGTAAACTTTTCACCACATTTCCTTGCATATCTTTTGGGGATTGATATTCTAACATTTAAAGCCTATTTTAAGGCGGAAATATTATTTTACATATTCACAATGAATACTTAAAGGCATTGTCTTGTCAGAAATTATTTAGATTCACACATAGCAGTCTTTTAGTACGTATAAATGATAGTTTATTCACAAAATGTGGCATACATTTAGGCTCATTTGAGTGTAGGCCATATCTTTTGAAGGCATGTGACAATGATATGTTACTTCTTAAATATCAATTTTAATTTAAAGAATATCTACGACAAGTAAATTAAAAGTAGGTCATTGTGTAAGTAATCCGTATATATTATTGAGTATTAAATTAAACACAGCATACCCCGTGGCGCTGCATGTAAGATAAATTACAAACATAAGCAAAAAGGCAATTCTTTACATAAAAACAGGTCCCCGGGGTAAACGATTTTATTTACAAAGAAAACTGAACCACGAGGGATTACACATATTTTTATATACAAAAAATCGAAGCGAAAATTTTGAAATCATTTTTAAAGCGAAATAATTTGGAGAAATTTAGAAAATGAAGATGTTTTAAAAAATAATTAAACCGTTTTTTTAAGAACACAAAATGAATGAAACAAAAAAAGGAAAAATTAAAATTAAAAAAAAAATAAAAAAGAATGGAAGAGATATTTAAAAAAAAGCCAAAAAAATCGGATTCTCTTCCGATACAAAAAATAAATGAATGAATGAAATAAATAAAATAATTTCAGGGACTAAAAAATCCGTTAATCAAAAAATATTTTTTTAATCAAAAAATAAAATCCAAGTACTATTGTTTTCCATACAAAGAAAAACTCCAGGACTACAAATGTTTTCTAGCAAATTTTTTTCTATACAGGAAATAACCGCTCCTAATGACTGAGAATATTAAAAAAAAAAAAAAACAAAAACATTGATGATGAATATTTATAAATCGTGTACCAATAAAAATGGCCAGATACACAGTCCTTGGACGCAAATTTTTTCTATAGAAAATACATTTCTAAGTCCTCAAGGACTACATTGTTGAGAACAATCAAAAATTTTAAGTCTTCAAGGACTTTTTCAAAGTTTAAAAATACAGAGTTTGCATTTGATATTTATATTTTCTTAACTCAAAATTTTTTTTAATAAAAATGTCCTCAGGGACCCAATTCTTCCTTTTCCATTTTTTTTTTGTTTTGGATTTTTTGAGTATAGAAAGACTTCAAGGATTAAATTTTTGAAAACTATAAAAAAATTGTAAGTCTTCAAGGACATTTTCAGTGTTTAAAAATGCAGTGCTTGCATTCCATATCCAGATTCTGTCAACTCAAGAATGACCAGTCTTTAGATATTAATTGTTTCCATTAAAAATATCCTCAAGGACCCAATTTTCCCTAATAGAAAAAAATGATGAAATTTTAAATGAAAATTTTATTTTGAGTTTTTGAAAGATTTACAGAAATTAACGGGAAGAAGAAGTCTAAAGCATTTTGTGAATTATGTACCGATTAAAATGACCAGCTACACAGTCTATAGATACTGATGTTTTCTATGGAGAATATATTTCCAAATCCTCTAGGACTAAATTTTTGAGAATAATGCAAAAAAGTCCTCAATGACCTTTTCAATGTTTAAAATGATTTTTTTCGCATTCTGTCAACTCAAACACGGTCACTCTTTAAAATACCAGTTTTTTACATTAAAAATGTTCTGAAGGACCCAATTTTTCCGAATCGGCAAAAATTTGAAAGTCCTCAAGGTCCTTTTCCTTTATCAAAAAGCCATTTTTCCATTTGTCATTCCCCTTTCTAAACTTCAAGGAATTGTCTTGTCAAAAAGTTATTTAAATTCTCACAAAGCAGTATAAATTCACATATATAAATGATGAGTTATCCATAATGTGTGGCATACATTTAGGCTCACTGCCGGGTTCATCGTATCTTCCACTACATGTGACACTGACAATTTTGGGTTAAACATCAATTTCAATTTAAAGAAATATTTGGCAAGTAAATAGAAGTAGGTCATTGTGTAAATAATCTATGCATTATGAGATATTATATTAAACATAGCATACCCCAAGGCGTTACATGTAAGAAAATTGACAGGTGGATTAAAATAACGCAAAAAATAGGTTTTTGGATTTTGAAAGTGAAAATGTCACCGGCCTTTCATTCTATAAAAAATATTACAAAACTCGGGGGCTTCTGAAATGTCTTCCTTTAAATAATCACAACCCTTGAGTAATTTAAAAATTGTTCTAGAAAAAACTTAAGTAGTACTCGAAGACTCTAAAATATTATGTATTCAAAGAATAATGAAATTCACACCAAGGATATTGCTATTCTGTGGAAAAATAAAAATATAGGGATATTCTTTGGGAAAGTATTATGAAAAAATGAAAGCGTTGGTTACATTCTTGTTCTATGGAAATATGATTAGAGTCATATTTATACTTTATTTATTCTAGATTTTTTTTCGGGAAACTGTAGATTACAGAAATATTCTAGATCAAATTTTACATTAAATCTCTGATCAAAACAAATTTTTATATTCAATATCTAGCATGAAAAAATAGCATTAATTAAAAGCTTATTTCTTAAAAAAAAAAAATGAAAAAAAAAAAACATTTTAAAAATTTTCTTTGAAAAAATATTTCTAAATAAAAATCCATAATTTTCATTGGAAAAAGTATTTAAAAAATTTCTATATTTCGGCATGTATCTTGAGAAATGCTTTTAAAAAATCCAATATCACAGATTCCCGGAAAAAGTATTTTTAAGAAAATCCACTATTTTGGGTTGGGTATTCTTCAAAAGTATTTTGAAGAAATATTTTTCAAAATCCCAGATCATGTATTCCTTGAATGAATATTTTTGGAAATCAACGTCTACGAATACAGCTCTTCTGTGATCTAAAATTTTTCCGAATTTTGCTCTGGTATTGTTTGGAGTAATATCAAAAAATGCGGACTTGGCGACATTTCGAGGGGTAATATTAAAAAAAAAATATAAGAAAATCCACTATTTTGGGTTGGGTATTATTTGAAAAAATATTTTTTAAATACCCAACATTTTTAAATAATAGATTCATGGAAAAAGTATTTTTAGGAAAATCATTTTAAATTATTCACGATTACTGCGCACATTTTTCTCGGGTTAATATTTTTGCGAAGAATTACAAGGAAATTATTTCTCAACTATCGTTTAAAAAAAAAAATTGTTAAAACCTCAACACTCGTAAATAATTTTATTGAATTCGCCTAAAAGTATGCACCACACATTCAATCAGTAAAATTTTTTCTTCATATAAAAAATCAGAAATCTTCGTGGAATTTTTCTTGCCATTGAAAAAATCCTTCCCAATCCTCCCCAAGCCTTTTTTGTTGCATGGAAATGTACTCCGCTGATTCTAAGCTTTTCCATGTGCATTCTGATTTGCATTTCGCCTAAAAGTATGCACCACACACAGCCATTCAAAGAAAAAAAAATCCAAAACAAAACAAAAAACCCAATATAAAAATCCCATAAAATTTTGCAACTAAAAAATTCATCATCACTTTTACAATGCAATCAACTATCTTTGGCAATTTTATTGGAGATTTTATTTTTTTTCGCCTCTTACTTTTCAAACATTTCACCTTCGAAGCCCGTTCCCGCACATATAGCTCTTAAAAAAATTCAATGAATATTTAAAATACGGTTTCCTGAAATCCCCAAAGGCAAGTGATGGATTTAACTGAAAAAAATAACCATAAACGACGACCACTTGTTAAAACATTTGCTAGATAGCTGTGGGGGATAGGTGATGGGAGAGGCAGGAGGCAGGGGTTTTATTGTGCAAAAAAATAAAAACAATCGCTTGACAAATAAAAATAAAACAATGGGAAAAAAATCGCCGACCAACCAAACTAGGTTATTGATGTCTAAACAAGAACAAAAGTATTCAACCGTGACAGTAAAGATGAACAAATCAATCCGGTTAAAATCCGGACGACAGCAGCAGCAGTGGCAACAACAGCAATCGAAAATAAAATGTTTTTATTTTTATCTTTGCTGGTTTTTATTTTTTACGTCACCATGGGTTTGGAAAGCGTTTGGCGCGTGGCAGATAGCAGCGGTCATGCTGCCATTGTCGTCGTAACATTGATATGCCGTTTTCGAAATGCTGGCTGGCTGGGTGTTACATTGATGCCCTGACGGTGACGGTGATGATGATGGCATTTTCGGAAACAAAACTTAACACATCAATGGTCACAACAATTTTAGGGGGGTGTGTGTGTGAGAGACAGATACATAGATGTCAATAATGGTGTGATATTGGTGAGGCGTTGTAAACTATTACCAATCTAACATCGATGCTCTTCCCTTTCCTCTGCGCCTTAGATTTTTATGCGAAACGTGGTATGTTTTGTTGCAGAAGGAAATAAAAATAAAACAAATGTTAGTAAAAAAAAAAATAAAAAAAATTACACCTAGGTTCCGTTAGGGATCGGAATCGATATCAGCTGGGTAGATATGCCATTAAAATGATTTAAAAGGTCATCGTTAAAATTGTTATAAATTGTGGAGAAACAATCAAATGTTGCGGGACTCCCATGCCACATTCCACTGAAGAAGAAGAAGATGGGAAATCAATCACCAACCAATGACCATTTTTCATCTTTCTCTCCCTCTCTCTCTCTCCCCCCTCCCTGGTTCGCCATTAAATTTATATGTGGATTTTACAATGTATCACATAATGTTGCATATTTTAGGGGGTCACAATAAATACCACTCCAATGTCCAGCATGTGAATAAAATCAATACGGCATGGAACACATTATCCCTGCCCATGGCGTGTAAACATAATAAAAATGTGTTTACGTTTTACGTGTTGCCATTACAGTACTGCGGAATTTTGAGGCGTTTTATATTCTTGTCTCTAGTAAAATAGGATTTTTGGTTCTTCTCACACAGTGGGATGACACTTTGGCGATCATTATTTGGGAATATCGTATGAAGAAAAAAATCTCCTTTTTTTATTGCTCATTACAGTAAAAATTTTATGGGTGATGGCGCCTAAAAATATGGACCAAGTTTTTATTTTAGGCAATGAATAGAATTTTCTTTTTCAAAACCAGGTTAAGACAAATTCTTAAAAAGCAAAAAAAAATTCAAACTGAGATCTTGTTGTCGGAGATGGGCAATATCAATCCACTTCTTCTGCTACCTCCCTCACAAAACGTCAAAATTTTGTTCCAAACTTGGTACATCCTAATATTCTTATAAAGCTTAGATCAAGTTCGGAAACGGGCAATACCGGTCCACTCCTTCGGGTACCTCCCCAACAAAAGGTCAAAATATTTCAAATATTTGTATCAGTTCTAGGTCAGGTGCGAAAATGGAAAATATCGCTTCACTAAAATGCGATAAAATGCGAAGTAAACATCCGATTTTCTCCAATTTTCGGACACCACAATATTTCGGACAGCACAAAAATTTTCAAACAACACATAATCTAGTATGAAGATGAAATATGTAGGTCAGCTCCTTCTGGTACCTCTCCCACAAAGGGTCAAAATTTTGAATAGTTACAGCTCTTATAATTTGCCAAATATATATCGGATTCTGTTCAAATTTTACACCTCACAATATTTCTATCAACACATAATCTAGTGTAAAGATGAAATTTATAAGACCACTCCTTCTGGTACCTACCCCACAACCGGTCACAATTTTAAATTACTATGAAGTCCATAAAACACGAAATGAACATCCGATTATTTTCACACTTAGCACAACCCAATATTTCTGTTAGCTCAAGACCTGGCGTGAAGATGAAATATATCGGTCCACTCCTTCTAGTACCTCACCCACAAATTATAAAAATTTTGAATAACTAACTAATAACTTAAAACTTCTTAGTGAGCATCCGACTTCCTTAAAATTTCACACATACCACTATTTCTATTAGCACAAGATCTGGTGTGAAGATGATAGACATCGGCCCACCCCTTCTGGTATCACCCTGACAAAGGGTCACAATTTTCAATAATTATATCTCCCCCGTAAAGGGTCAACAGATCAAATATATCAAATTTCAGAATTTTATCTCTATCCCATTACGTAAGACCAAATTAAGTACCTTTCATACTATAGTACTCATTTGCAAATCCAGTAGCAGATACCAACGTAGACCCTAATATACAATTTGGAGATTTCAGCCTTATCCCTTCACCCAATACCATCTTTAGTACTATTTAGTACTTTTCGTACAATTCCAAAAACCAACTTCATATTTTGTCCACAGACACCAAGAGTGACATCCATATAAAATTGAAGAATTTTGTCTCTATCCCATCAACCATTACCAAATTTAGTACTTTTCGAACATTAATAGTACCATTTCCGAAACCAGCTCCATATTTCAATTTCAGATACTTCAAGAGACCTCAATATCAAATCTGAGGATTCCAGCCCTATCCCTTCACCTAATACAAATTTAGTAGCATTTAGTACTTGTTCGTACAAATATATACGATGTATTTCCAAAACCACCTCCATAATTCAATTTCAGATACCAACAGAGACGTCAATATCAAATTTGAGGATTTTAGCCCTATCTCTTCACCCAATACAAAATTTAGTACCATTTTGTACTTTTCGTTCAAATATAGGACGCATTTCCAAACCACCACCAAGTTTCAATTCCAATATCAAATTTGCGGTTACCAGCTCTGCTTCTTCCCCCAACGCCAAATATAATACAATTTAGTACCTTTCGTACAATTATAATAAGTACTTCTATATCTCAATTCCACATACCAACATTTAGCACTTTTCGTACAAATATAACCAAACACAGTTACTAATCTAATCTGAATATCAAATTTCAAAAGTTCAAATTTCAAAAAAAAAAACTCTTTGGTACAGCTATCCTGCACTCTTTCTGTGACCCTCAGAATTCAAGTTCATTCCGTTAGTACAATACATAGTATCGGACCCCCTTTAGTACGAATTTCCAAAAACCCAACCTTTTCACACATCTACGCATCAAGACTGACCCTTGCGCAAAATTTAAAGAGCTTCAGAGTTTCGTCTGGTCATTGATTCTCTGTTAGTTTCTTACTAACCTTTTAAACGTCATCTATTTTGCAAATTTAGTATTAATATTTAGTAGCATACTTATTTCTGTATATTCCCAAGCTCGTTTCGAACCTCTCTTATACTTCCTCAAACAATGCAAAAAAATATAATTAAATTATTATTTTGACCCCTTTAATTTAAAAAATAAAAACCATGGCCTACTTTTAGGTTTCGATTTTTTTGCTCCTTTTTACTTCAGGATTCTAGCCTCAGCCCTTTCATCCGGTCGTTGATTATCGGTCAGAGAGTTTTTTCACTATCCTTTTTTATGTCATCTATTCTGTAAATTTAATATTAACATTTAGTAGCATACTTTTAGGACCAAAATTATTAAATATCGGCTAACACATCAGAGGACTTTCTTTATATAGCCAAGCTCGTTTCGAACTTCTCTTCTACTTCCTCAAACAATGCAAAAAAAAAAAAACAAATTAATTTTTTGACCCCTTCAATTTAGAAAATAAAAACCATGGCATGCTTTGAGTTGTCGATTTTTTTTTGCTCCCACTTATTTTAAGATTCCCTTTCGTGTGGTCGTTGATTCTCAGTCAGTCAGTCATTTTTTTATTACCCTTTTTAATGTTATCTATTCTGTAATTTTAGTATTAATATTCAGTAGCATACTTTTGGGGGCAAAATTATTACAAATCAACGCTTCAGATGACTTTCTATATATTCCCATGGTCTCTTCTACTTCCTCAAACAATGCAAAAAAAAATAAAATAAATTAATATGTTGACCCCTTAAATTTAGAAAATAAAAACAATGGCATACTTTTAGGTGTCGATTTTGTTTGCTCCTACTTATTTCTGGATTCAAGTTTCTGGTGTTGATTCTCAGTCAGACAGTTATTTCACTACCCTTTCCAACACCATCTATTTTGTAAATTTAACATTAATATTTAATAGCATAGTTTTAGGTCCAAAATTTTTAAAAATCGGACAACACTTCAGGTGATTCTCATTTATATTCCCATGCTCGATTCGCAGCGACAACTTATACTCTACTCTGTCAAACAATGCAAAATTAAATTATATTTTAACTTAACTTGAATATAAAATATATAAAAAAATGAATATAAAAAATAAAAACCATGGCATACTTTTAGGTGCGGATTTTATTTGTTCCTACTTATTTCAAGATTCCAGCTTCAGCCGTTTCGTCTGGTCGTTGATTCTCGGTCAGAGAGTTTTTTCACTACCCTTTTTAACATCATCTATTCAGTAAATTTAATATTATTATTTAGTAGCATACTTTTAGGGCCAAAACTATTTAAAATCGACCAATACTCCAGGTGACTTTGTTTATGACCCATACACAATTTCTTTTCTTTTTTCTCAAACAATGCAAAAATAAGTTAAATTAAATTTGGGACCCCTAAACTAAAAAATTGTAAACCATGGCATACTTTTAGATGTCGATTTTACTTGCTCTCACAAAATTCTAGATTTAGCCTTTTCGCCTAACACTTCAGGTGACTTTTTCCCAAGCTCGTTTCGAAGCTCTTTTCTACTTTCTCAAACAATGCAAAAACAATTAAATTTAATTAATATTTTGACCCCTTAGTTAAAAAAAAAATAAAACCATGGCATACTTTTAGGTGTCGATTTTAATTGCCCCTATATATTCCAAAATTCTAGCTTCAGTCGTTTCCTCTGGTCGTTGATTCGCAGTCAGTCAATTATTTTACTACCTTTTTATACCGATATTGGCTGGGGATGTTCATTTTTTTAGAAAAACCGACCGATTCGTTTTAAATTATTTTTTTAGTTCACGATTTTGGCTAAGATATTCCTTGAGATAATATCTTGAAAATATCGATTATTGTAAGGCCTTCAATAATATTTTACCCTCCACCTTGGAAACGAGTTTTTATACCCTCCTAAAAATTGGTATTTGTTGAGCATAATGGGTTCTGGCTCCAGTGGCGAAACAATGGTACCTCCCGATATTTGGTATTTTTAATTTTTTGCCACATTTTCCCACGAATTTGTCTAAAAATTGGACTTGTGGGTCATAATGGTTTCTAATACTTCCTTTACCCTAAGGTGGAGGGTATTAAAAATCTGCCCTGCCAAACTTAATATTTTTTTTACTTGTTTTTTTTTTTTAATTTTTTATACCACATGATAGTCGCCCTACAATTTGTTTTTCTTATGCCTAAATGTATGCAATAAATTATTTTTTTAAATTTTTGTTTTATCAATTTATTACTAAGTTGTTGATAAACAAAAATCCCTTCCCCTCTTTTACTTCAAAGCAACACCAAATAGAATTCAATATTCTATTCCTTTTCTGAACACACATTGACTTGAGATTGATTGAAGGCATTGTCAGCATGTCAAGTGACCCTGTTTTGTTTGTTATTATTATTTATTAAAATTGTTCCATTTATCCATGTCTATGACAACTATTTACTTAATACTTTGCCAGATATTGTTTTAAGGAAAACTATTCATAAATTTATGGTCATCTCAAAACTATGCAATATTTTATTGTGTGCAAACATTGTGGGGCCACACACAAAGTATGCAATAAATTTAAAGTTTATTTACTGAAGATCAATATTTATATCCAAAATAAAATCGAAAGAAAAAAGAATCTTTTATTATAAAATTTTTATAGTTCATACCCCCACCCCAAAAGTATACAATGGAAATTCTACAAAACTTTACTACTTCTTGTGTTGTATGGATGTTGTTAAGATTTATTTTAAAATCGAAAAAACACGAGTTTTGTTTTATAACTTTCACATGTAAAGAAAAGTAAAAATTATAACTATTTATTGCTAAAGAAAAGAGTTTTTTTTTTTCTCATTTTTATGGCAATACATATTTTATGCAAAAAACAAACAACAAATTTCCGATAGCCTGGGTGCCTAAAAATGGTCACATGTTTTTGTCATAAATTTTCATATGCCCTTTGGAAATTCATATACGCACAACCGCACACACACACACACACATGCCAAATAATGTGTATTTCAGTAAATAAATATGTTGTTGCTGTTGTTGTTTTGTGCGTAACATGCTTGTTACTCTGACCAATATGTACTGACCGCATTTTATGTTGTAAAAACCAATTGATATATGTATGAGTGTGAGTGTGTGTGAGTATGTGTGTGTACAAACCTATATTGTTGGTATTTTGTTTGTTTTGTGTATACGTATGGCCTCTTTGACCACAAAACAGACGACTAGTTTTCATAAAATTATTGAATTTTTCCATTGGCAATAGCCAGCTGGCCGGTCAGGCAAGCCATGCATGTCGTTTGCCTTTTGTTGCTGCTGCTGCTGGTCAATAACCAAAAGCCTGAATGGTCGAGTGACTTGCTAGCCCGACCATCCAACCAGCCGGCCCCGTCAGCTGGGTGGGAAAATATTATCAAATATATATAAAAATTGATATATGGTTATGGTTATACATAAGTGCCTAAAAGTATACTTTAAAAATGAAAAATTCGTATCTATAGAAATTATGTCATAAACATTATTTTTAATAATATTTAACGTCGATACAAACGGAATGATAGAGAGCTACAGTGCAGGCCAAATAAAAGGGAAAAATTCAAAAAAAAAACAAAAAAAAACAGAATAGGTTTGGGAGTCCCTTTAGAAATATTTTTTAAGGCCCGCAATTATGGGTTGGAGAGTCACTATCGGAATATTTTTCAAAACCACTCGACTAGGTATCTGGATGTCTTTTCAGAATATTTAGAAAAAAAATAGGTCAGAGAGGTCTCTCAGTGATAAGGTAGGGTTTTTAGAAATTTGTATTAAATTATAAAGGGAAAAATTCGAAAATAACAGGAATAGGTTTGAGAGTCCCTTTGGAATTATTTTTTAACACCCACAATTATCGGTTGGAGAGTCGTTATGGAAATATTTTTCAAAACCAGTCGACTATGTATCTGAGAGTCCTTGAGGATGTCTTTTATGAATATTTAGAAAAAAAAAAAACAAAATTTAGGTCAGAGAGGTCTTCTAGTGATATGGTCGGGTTTTTGGACATTTTTTATTAAAATGGTACGAAAAGTACTAAAATGTACGAAAATACTTTTCAAAACCTCTCGGCCATATATCTGAGAGTCCTTGAGGATGTCTTTTATGAATATTTAGAAAAAAACAAAATTTACGTCAGAGAGGTCTTCCACTGATAAGATCGGGTTTTTGGAAATTTTTATTAAAAGGGTACGAAAAGCACTAAAATGTACTACAAATTTAATGCTTTGTTCCGGACAAACAAAATGAACTAGAAATATTTTTCAAAATCACTCGACTATGTATCTGAGAGTCCTTAAGGATGTCTTTTATGAATATTTAGAAAAAAACAACAAAATTTAGGTCAGAGAGGTCTTCCAGTGATAAGGTCGGGTTTTGGGAAATTTTTTATTAAAATTATACTTGTTACGGACAAACAAAATGAACTAGAATTCTATGATTTGAAAGGAGAGTCGCAGATACAGGATAAATGCACGGAAGAGTTTTTTGGAAATTCGTGATAAGGTCGGGTTTTTGGAAATTTTTTCAAAACCAAGCGACTAGGTATCTGAGAGTCCTTGAGGATGTCTTTTATGAATATTTAGAGAAAAAAACAACATTTAGGTCAGAGAGGTCTCCCAGTGTTGAGGTCGGATTTTTGGAAATTTTTATTAAAAGGGTTCGAAAAGTACTAAAATGTATTAAAAATGTAATACTTGGTTACGGACAAACAAAATGAGCTAGAATTCTAAAATTTGAAAGGTGAGTCACTGATGCAGGATAAATGCACCGAAGAGTTTTTGGAAATTCGTGATAAGGTCGGGTTTTTGGAAATTTTTATTAAAATGGTACGAAAAGTACTAAAATGTACGGAAATATTTTTCAAAACCACTCGACTAGGTATTTGAGAGTCCTCGAGGATGTCTTTTATGAATATTTAGAAAAAAAAAAACAAAATTTAGGTCAGAGAGGTCTCCCAGTGATAAGGTCCGGTTTTTTGGACATTTTTATTAAAATGGTACGAAAAGTACTAAAATGTACCAAAAATTTAATTCTTTGTTACGGGCAAAGAAAATGAACTAAAATTCTAAAATTTGAAAGGAGAGTCACTGATGCAGGATAAATGCACCGAAGAGTTTTTGGAAATTCGTGATAAGGTACTAAATATACGGAAATATTTTTCAAAACCACGCGACTAGCTATGTGAGAGTCCTTGAGGATGTCTTTTATGAATATTTAAAAAAAAAAACAAAATTTAGGTTAGAGAGGTCTCCCAGTGATAAGGTCCGGTTTTTTGGAAATTTTTATTAAAATGGTACGAAAAGTACTAAAATGTACAAAAAATGTAATTCTTTGTTACGGGCAAACAAAATGGACTAGAATTTGAAAGGAAAGTCACTGAAAACGAAAAGTTTTTGGAAATTCGTTATAAGGTCGAGTTTTTGGAAATTTTTATTAAAAGGGTACGAAAAGTACTAAAATGTACGGAAATATTTTACAAAACCACTCGGCTATGTATCTGAGAGTCCTTGAGGATGTCTTTTATGAATATTTAGAAAATAAAATAGCCCAGAGAGGTCTCCCAGTGATAACACCGGGTTTTTGGAAATTTTAATTAAAATGATACGAAAAGTACTAAAATGTACCAAAAATTTTAATACTTTGTTACGGGCAAACAAAATGGACTAGAATTTGAAAGGAAAGTCACTGAAAACGAAAAGTTTTTGGAAATTCGTTATAAGGTCGAGTTTTTGGAAATTTTTATTAAAAGGGTACGAAAAGTACTAAAATGTACGGAAATATTTTACAAAACCACTCGGCTATGTATCTGAGAGTCCTTGAGGATGTCTTTTATGAATATTTAGAAAATAAAATAGCCCAGAGAGGTCTCCCAGTGATAACACCGGGTTTTTGGAAATTTTAATTAAAATGATACGAAAAGTACTAAAATGTACCAAAAATTTTAATACTTTGTTACGGGCAAACAAAATGAACTAGAATTCCAAAATTTGAAACGATAAATGCAGGATAAATGCACCGAAGAGTTTTTGGAAATTCGTGATAAGGTCGGTTTTTTGGAAATATTTATTAAAAGGGTACGAAAAGTACTAAAATGTACGGAAATATTTTTCAAAACCACTCGGCTATGGATCTGAGAGTCCTTGATGATGTCTTTTATGAATATTTTGACAAAAAAACAAAATTTAGGTCAGAGAGGTCTCCCAGTGATAAGGTCGGGTTTTTGGAAATTTTTATTAAAACGGGTACGAAAGGTACTAAAATATACTAAAAATTTAATACCTTGTTACGGACAAACAAAATGAACTAGAATTCTAAAATTTGAAAGGATAAATGCAGGATAAATGCACCGAAGAGCTCTTGATAGTCTTAATAAACAAAAAAAAATCTTTTCTGATTCCATGTATCCTGCCAATACTGTACTGCATCATAATTTATGATATTAAGCAATTTTAAATGACCACCAGTGACACCAATATCAACCACGAACATTGATTTACGATGCCGATACACACAGGCTTTGGCTAAAATCAAGTGTCACAGGGAAAAATATCTCTTCCTTTATTTAAATGGCCACGAGTATTTCTTTTTTTATCATCCACATTATCATCATCATCATCACAGGCAATATTATGACGATGATGATGATGATATTGTTGCTGTTGTTGGCCCGGATTGACAACATAATATCTGGCAACCATTACTCTTTGGTTTTATAAAATTTAATGTTTTTTACACAACCAGAATTGATTAAATTTCCATTTTTTTTTTTATTTTCCGTTTTCCCTTCACAGGTGGTCTACAAATTGAAAACAGTCGTGAAGAGGATCAAGGCAAATACGAGTGTGTTGCGGAAAATTCTGTGGGCACTGAACATTCAAAGGCCACTAATTTATATGTGAAAGTACGACGGGTATCGCCAACCTTTTCGCGGCCGCCAGAGCCCATCAATGAGGTTATGTTGGGTTCGAATTTGAATCTGTCCTGTATTGCTGTTGGTTCCCCCATGCCGCATGTGAAGTGGATGAAGGGTGAGTTTTATTAGACCTCCGAAAATATTTAAGAATATTTTATTATTTGTTTTTTTTTTTTTTTTTCCCAATAGGTGCCCAAGATTTGACACCCGAAGATAATATACCCATTGGCCGTAACATTTTGGAATTGACAAACATACAACAAAGTGCTAATTACACATGCATAGCCTCATCGTCATTGGGCCAAATCGAAGCCGTTGCCGTGGTCAAAGTTCAATGTAGGTCAAATGTTTGTTGTTGTTGTTGAAATAATGGAATGTGGAAAATGTTGAATGTTTTGTGTTTTGTTTTTTTTTTTTTTGTATTTGTTTTTCTCTCTCTTTCTATAGCCTTGCCCACTGCACCCACAGACATAACAATTTCCGAAGTGACAGCCACCTCTGTACGCCTCGAGTGGTCTTACAAAGGCCCAGAAGATTTACAGTATTATGTGATACAATATAAGCCCAAAAATGCTAATCAGGTAAGAGGGAAAGGGACAAGAACATTAAAATAGAATTATTATATAACGAAATTAATAAGAAAATTATTTTATTATTTTTTTTTTTTTTGTAAAATTTACAAAAAGGATATAAAAAATTATTTTACATTTTAAAATTTATTTTTTTATTTATATATATTATTATTATTATTTTTTTTTTTTTTTTGAAAATTTACAAAAAAATATTTTTATTAAAAAAGATATTTTATAAAACATTATAAAATTAGAGCCCAAAAAAGAAGAGCCCAAAAGAGCCCAAAAAAGAAGTTTGCATCGAGGGCAATTCCCCCCTGTTCAACATTTTTGGAAATTTTCAAGTTAATAATCTTAGAAATCCATGCATTTTAGGAATATACCGGAACTTTTAATTTTTACATCGAGGGCCTTTCCCTTCCTCTTGCACACTTTTGGAAATTTCCGAATTAAGAATCCTCGGAATCCATGCATTTTAGGAATATTAACCCTCAAGCGAGTCAACTAAGGGGTCTTTTTGGTCCTTTTTTGGAAATATGGCTAAAAACTCGCTATAAACGGAATCCCAGCAAGTCAAAATATTCCACAAAATTATTTGCCATAAAATTCTACTGTAGGACCTAGGAGACTTCCATAGCCTAAATCTTACCTAAACGTCCGGAATTCATATAAATTTAAAACTCATTTTTGGGTTAAAGTCATACTTTATGTGAGTTTATGTAAAAATCACCAACAAAGCATCATTTCAGAAAGGTGAAGTCAAAAACAAAAATATTCCTCATCCAATTTTACTAAAAGTCACCAAAGAAAAGAAATTGCTATTTACACTGTGTTACAAAAAAAAATTACATCAATGTTTCCAAAGAAAACCACGAAAAATATTCCCTAATTTTTTGAAAAATTTTTCATCGGACTTTTTTCGAGTTGACGCCTGAAAGTAACGTAAAATTTCGTTTTAGGCGGAAAGTGTCAAAAGAAGAAATGTTTTGCACAAAATTTCACTATAAGTCTTAGAATAAACCATATATGCAGGTGCAATAGTTTTTATGAAAAATACATTCGAAATTTATGTACTAAAATTGAAAATGATGTCTTTGCTTTTTTTAATGTTAATTTAACACGTATCCAATCCGCGTCAAAATCTCCCTTTAAACTTCATTTTTCGAAAAAAGTTTGAAAGTATGAATTATTCTAGATCAATTTTCATTGTAAGTCTCTGAGCAAAAGAAGTTTGTATAGTTAATATGTGCCTTGAAAAAATACCATAAATTTTTTGTTAATAAAAAACCTAGTTTATTTCTGAAAAATATAGCACTTGTTTTCAAATCCCTGCAGATTTTTTTTATTATTTCACTATACAAAAGCCAGTCTGACTTGTGGAAAAATGTCAAATGCACTTGATACTACTCGTTTTCAAATCAAAATATCAAAGGTGTTTCGGGTTCTTTGGCTAAATGCTCGTATAGGCCCCATATTACATTACGTCCCGATATTTTGACAATTTTAGTGGCGTTATTCACCCGAATCGTACCTCGTATTCGAGATTTGTGATGGGTACTACAACATATGCCTAAAAATTTCGTTCCATGTCATCGTATAGCCCCCATATAAAGGTACCTCCCGATATTTGGTATTTTGATGATTTTAGCGGCAATATTCACGCGAATTGTTTTAAATTTCATATTCGAAGTTTGTAATGGGTAGTACAGCCTATGCGTAGAAATTTCGTATTCAGGTCCACGTCTTCGTATAGCCTCCATTTAAGGGCACCTCCCGATATTCGGTATTTTGATGATTGCTTTTAGCGACATTATTCACCCGAATATGCCAAAAAAAATTCTTATTCAAATCCACGTCTTTGTATAGCCCCCGTATAAAGGTATAGGCTATTTGTCACATTTTCTTTTTTTGCTTTTTTTAAATTTTTCAAGTTTCTTCCATATTTATTTTTTTTTTAAATAAAATTTAATAATTTAAATTAAAATATTATCTCTTTTTTGACAAACAAATAATTTAAAAAATATACAAAAAAAAAAATAAATAAAATGTACACATATTTCCAAATAAAAAAAAATAAAATAAAATGTTAGAAATTCATTTTTTACAAAAAATGAAAATAAAGTAAAAAATTAAAAATATTAATTTTTCACTTTATTTTCATTTCAAAGTTTATTTTATTTATTTATTTATTATTTAATATTTTTTTTTCTTTTTTTTGGAAATATTCTAATTTATATATCCCATTTTCAAATTTCAGGCCTTTAGCGAAATCAGTGGCATCATAACCATGTACTATTCGGTACGAGCATTGAGTCCCTACACAGAATATGAATTCTATGTGATAGCTGTAAATAATATTGGTAGAGGACCGCCATCGATACCAGCGACTTGTACCACTGGTGAGACAAGTAAGTAGTCCAAAATCCAAATTAACAATTATGAAAAAAATAATAACAAAATGGGGTAATTATAGTTTTTAAGGATTTAAATCTTAAAAAAAATAGGAACCAATTTTAGAGAAAAAAATGTTTGAGAAAGAAATGTGGCTTCGAATTCTATGACCTTTTTTCCCTCAAAAACGGCCTTTTGAAACTCTGGTATTTTTTTTTTTCTATTAAAATAAAAGTAACAAAATGGGAAAAATAATAGATTTTAAGGATTTAAATCATTCAAATAATTAAGAAAAAATTAAAAAAAAATTAGAGAAAAAATGTGTCTTCGAATACTAAGACTTTTTTCCCTCAAAATCAGGCCTTTGAGATTTTGGTATATTTTTTCTATGCGGAAAATCTCGTCTGAGTCATTGAAAATATTTTTTTTTCGCAGGAAAAAGGCTCTGGTATTTTTTCCATTAAAATAAAATAACAAAACGGGAAAAATAATATGTTTTAATGATTTAAATCTTCCAAAACAAAATTAAGAAAAAAAATTTAGAAGAAAAACTTGGCTTCGAATACTATGCCTTTTGTCCCTCGAAAAGGGACTTTTCAGGCTCTAGTATTTTTTTCTATAAAAATAAAAATAACAAAAATGGGAAAAATAATAGATTTTAAGGATTTAAATCATTCAAAAAATTTAATAAAATTAAAAAAAAAATTGGAAAAAAATGTGTCTTCGAATACTAAGATTTTTTTTTCCTCAAAAGCGGGCCTTTGAGATTTTGGTATTTTTTTCTATGCGGAAAATCTGGTCTCAGTCATTGAAAATATTTTTTTTTTCACAGGAAAAGGCTCTGGTATTTTTTCTATTAAAATAAAATATTTTTTCTATTAAAAAAAAAAAAGAAAAAAAAAATAGAAAAAAATGGCTTCGAATACTATGCCTGTTTGTCCCTCGAAAAGGGACTTTTCAGGCTCTGGTATTTTTTTCATTTAAAATAAAAATAACAAAATGGGAAAAATAATAGATTTTAAGGAATGAGATTTTGGTTTTTTTATATTAAAATAAGAATAACTCAATGGGATAATAATAGATTTTAAAGACTTAAATCTTCCAGGATTTTGAGATTTTTGTATTTTTTTCTATGCGAAAAATCTGGCCTGTCACTTTTTTTTTTTTTTTTTTTTTTTGAGGAAAAAATGTGTCAATGACTTTTGGGGCTCTGGTATTTTTTTATTAAAATAAAAATAACAAAATGGGAAAAACAATAGATTTTAAGGATTTAAATCTTCCAAAAAAAAATTAAGAAAAAAATTAGAGGAAAAAAGTATGGCTTCGAATACTAGATCGTTTTTCCCTCAAAAACAGACTTTTGAGATTTTGGTATTTTTTTCTATGCGAAAAATCTGGCCTCAGTCACTGAAAATATTTTTTTTTCGGTGAAAAAATGTGTCAGTGATCATTTTTTCCTTCCAAGACATGTATTCTCTTTGAATTGTGGTATTATTAATATTTTAGTGTCCTTTGAAAGTTAGAAACTATTTTGATATTTAGAACTATATGAGGGTAATTTATCAGCCATTTTAAGAGATTTTTTATACTTTCAAAACTTTATTTAATGTTTACAACATAAATATTTCACAGCATATATTCATGGTTTCCCTTTTTTTCTCTTCCTTCTCTTTTCATGGTGGCGCAAACATAAAAAGGATTTTATTTCCAATTTTTTTCTTTAGTTGTTTCAGTGTTTTTTTTTTTTTTTTGCTTTTTTTTCTCATTTTTGTGGTTTTATTTTGTCATAAAATTTATGGCCATTATTATCATTTAAGTTTCATTATGAGTTGCTCTCTTTTTCTCCTTCTGTTTTTTTTTCTTCAACATCTTCTTGAAACAATCCACTCAAAAAGTCATATATATTTTTTTCTCTTTCTTCCCCGATTTTTTTTCTCTTCAAATTTCCAAACGCGACCACATGGCATGATATATATAATTTACATTGCCATATATTTAGGCGATTTTACATATGGTGGAGCAAGTAAGTATCCTTTACATTGATATCATATTGTTTCTCTTTCTCTGTAATATTTTTCACCCACACACACATACATATATACCAAAAGATTTTCACACATGTTGTGCCAAGGAAACTGCCATACTTAAGAGTGGCCCATAAAAAAAAGTTTGAATTTTTATTATGGCATTTCAGTTGGATGTGCCCACCACCCCCTCCCCTCCCGTTCTCTGTGTGTAGTTAAGCCATTTCTGCTTTCAATGCTTTTATTTAACTACCTGTCATTAAGTTAAAACACTCTAAAAGCTTTTCCCGTTTTCTTTTTTTTTTTTTTTCTCTTCTCAACTCCTTCTTCCTTTCTCTCTCGGTCCGTGTTTTTTGCCTCCTTGGAGGACAATCGTCTTTAGTTTAAATTTCTTTGGAGTCTCTGCATCTGTGTCTGTGTGGTATGGTATGTCATAAAGATGCGACTATATATGGACACACTTATGCTTTCATATCGTCAATGATTTTCAATAGGAAATACAAAACGATGGAGAAGAGAGGAAATGGGGGAAAGAGAAAGAAGTGGGCAATAAATGCAGCAAGTTATTGCAATTTAAACGGCAATGAAACTACTAACTAGAACAATGGGAAAAGGATTTATTTGCAAAGGGTTGTTGGATTGGAGAGATAGTATTGGAGGGTCCTCCCTCTAGAAAAGAAGTGGTAACTTAGGAATCCCTATATACGAATTCTATATACAAAAAGTTTCTAAAGGTCCGGTCGCTAAACCAATTCCTCTATACATGAATATCTATTAAAAATACATCTTCATTGGAAGTTGGAAGAAGTATCCCACCTCAGAGTGTGTTTCTTCAGGGTGAGATGAAAAAATTAAAACCAATTTCAGACCACTGTCATTTCTAAGCCACTCGTCCGACAGCTGTTAAAATTATTCCAGTGACAGCTCAATATATTGTTTACAAACGTACAAAAGCATTTTGGTGAGAATTTTTAGAAAAAAAGTCATTCGAGATGGAATTCAAGCCTGATAGTGGGATTTCTTTATATTTGGCTGGAAAACCATGAGTGGCTATCGTTAGAGCTCTTCAGCATTTAAATGAGAAAAAATATTTTGAGTCTCTTACCATCGCCCTTTACCGTGATACTGGTAGCGTAGCCCAACGTCAAGGAAAATGGACGGAAGAAAGAAGCAACATCAGCAGAAATGATTCGGAAAGTAAAGAAGCGACTTGATCGAAACCCACATCGCTGTGGCCGAAAAAATTCCCTTAATGCGCCGCCATAACAGCCGATGGTCGCTCTCCGCTCGTATCAATCGACCGTGGCATCAGAATAAATGCTGAATATTATGGCGAAAATATTTTGGAGGGTGTATTAAAGCCTTGGGCATGCAAACATTTTGGCCGCAGACCTTAGACATTCCAACAGGACTCAGCACAATCGCACTCAGCACGTGCCACCCAAAAATGGTTACAAAATGAGGTTCCTTGCTTCATTTCCAGCGCACAATGGCCACCAATATCTCCGGATACCAATCCTTTGGATTATTGTGTCTAGAGTATTTTGGAAAGCAAGGTTGGCACTAAAAATTACCAAAGTGTCGATCACCTCAAGCTGCGTGTGACGTTTTCATTGGCCATTTGAAGGCCATAATTTGTGCCAAAGGTGACCAATTCGAACCAATCTAAACTTATTCTAAAATTTGATGCTATTTCCGACATTTTTTGCTTTCATCCAAAAAAAATTTAAAAAAAAAATGTAAAAATTATGGCGTTTGACTTTGTTGCAGGTTTTTTTTTTTATTTCACCCTGGTTGCTAAGCGATTTTTTTTAGACTTTACTTTTCACATCTCAATTATATAACCCTATTCGGATTGAATTTACCTAGAGTTTTTGCCAAAGAAATACTCTTAAAAGATTATTTTACAATTGTATATTAACAATTGGATATATTTCGTAAAATCTCACGAATGGTGATCCTTTTGTGTGTGTATGTGTCCACATGAAAATACAAAGGTTGGTTAAAAAAAAGTGCTATTGAATTTTGATCCAGACAGGCTCTCTGTGTGGGGCCTTTAAATCTAGTGCTCCAGGCTGAAGCTGAGTCTTTAAATTTTGTTTAAGAGTCACTCTTGGTCCGAAGGGGTCACAGATAAGGCTGGGTATTAAAATGAACTAAATAGGGTACAATTTTTATTTCCGGAAGCAGTAGAGCTAGATCTCCTAAATTGAGGGTCACTGATGGAGTGTATGATAGATGTACCAAGAGGTTTTTGGAAATTCGCTCGATAAGTGTACGAAAAGTGCATTTGGTACCATTTCATATCATGAGAACGGTTAGGGCTAAAAACTGCAAATTTGGAATGGCAAACAAGGTTGAGGAGTAGAGTCGCTGTAAGAAGGTGGTTTTGGAAGTATGTACTCACGTAGACGAAAAGTACTAAACGGTACTAAATTTTGATTTTGATCCAGGCAGTTGTCTCTGTGGGGCCTTTAAATCCCGAGCTCCAGGCAGAAAATTGTAATAGGTACAATTTGGTATAATGAGAACGGTTAGGGCTAAAAACTGAAAATTTTGAATGGTAATCAAGGTTGAGGAATAGAGTCGATGTAAGGAGGTATTTTGGAAGTGTGTACACATATATACGAAAGGTACTTAACTGTACTAAATTTAGTACAATTTGTGTTTGGAGGAATGGATGAAGCTGAAATACTGAAACTTGAGATTGAGATTACTGGCGCAGTATAGGATTGGGGTATGGAGGAAGTTATCGAAATGTGTACTTATGTGCACGAAAAGTACTAAATTTGGTACTATTTCGATTTGGGTGAACCGATAGAGGTGGAATACTGTTGCATTGTGTTATTGGGGTATGTTGTAAGTTTTTGGACATCGTACTTATGTGTACTAAATGGTACTTATTTTGGTACAATTTTAATTTGGAGGAACGGAGGGAGCTGGTACACAAAAATTTGAAATTAACATTTCTTGCGGAGTGTAGGACTGGGATATAGAGGAAGTTTTCGAAATTTGTACTTATGTGCACGAAGAGTACTACATGGCACTAAATTTGGTACAATTTCGATTCAGGTGGAAAGGTGAACTATTGCATTGTAGGATTGGGTTATGTAGTAAGTTTTGGAAATTCGTACTTATGTGTACTATATGGTACTTATTCTGGTACAACTTTGACTTGGAGGAACTGATGGAGCTGGAATCCTGAAATTTGAAATTAACAATAATGACGAAGTATAGGATCGGGATATGAAGTTTTCGAAATATGTACTTATGTGCACGAAAAGTACTAAGTAGTGATCCGATAGAGCTAGAATTCTGAAATTTAGAAATAAGATTACTATTGCATTCTAGAACTGGGGAATGAAGGTAGTTTTGGAAATCCGTACTTATGTGTACTAAATGGTACTAAATTTGGTACAATTTAAATTTTATGAGAACCAATAGAGGTGAAATCCTGAAATTTGATGTAGGTAGTTATGGAAAATTTCTACTTAATTTGGTACAAAAAATTGTACAAATTTGTACTAAATTTGGTACATTTTGGATTTTGTTTTGAACCAATAGAGTTGGTATCCCAAAAAATTGTAAATAAGAGTGTAGGATTGGGATGTGTAGATAATTTTGGAAATTTGTACTTATATGTACTAAATTTGGTACAATTTGGATTTGAGTGAACCAAAAGAGCCGGTATCCTACAAAATTGGAAATAAGATAACTGTCGGAATATTGGGATAGGATGTATAGGTTGTTTTGTACTTATACGTACTAAAATGTACTAAATTTAGTACAACTGAATTTGTGCGATCCAATAATAGGGCTGAAATCCTGAAGTGTAGGATTGGGATATGTACTAAATAGTACTATATATTTTCTCCAATATGTATTTGAGCAAAGGGGTGGAATCCTGAAATTTGGAATTTACATATTGCGGGAGTGTTAGACTGGGATAAGTACGGAGCTTTGAAAATTCGTACAAATATAGCAAATTTTGTACAAATAGGATTTGAGTGAACCTATAGAGCTGAAGTCCAGAAATTTGGTATTATTTTTGGAAATAAGTACTACAATGGTACAAAAGGTTATAAATGGTACAAAATTTAGTATTGAATGTACGGATAGAGTTGGATTTCCGAATTTTGGTGTGGTGTCAGAATTTTCGTCCATCGATTTTTCCGCATACAAAGTATTGGGTATTTGCTGGTCGGAAATAATTAAAAAGCGCAACAAAAATGATGTCTTTTTTTAGAATGTAGTATAGAAGCATGGCATGGCTCAACAAATCGATAAATTCCTTTATTGTATTTTTTTTTTTTTTTCAAAGGCCCCATTATATTTAGGCCTCTTCCCTCCTCGATTTCGTATTTTTCGAATCAATTTCACAAAAGTCTTGATAAACACTTTAGGATTATACTTTTACGGTTCACATAAATGCATGCATTGCGTATGTATGCGTGCATATATCTACGATTCATGCATTCGTACTTCCGGCTTTCATACTACTGCAGCAAGGCAGGGTAAATGCAATGCATTTGCCGTTTTCGAAACGATTGTAAAATTTCCCGTAACGAGTCTCAATAAACGTATATTATGACCAAGAAGATTATTGTATTAACATTTTTGCAGCTGTTGATACTTTTCGGTCGGTATGATGATGATATTGTTATTGTTGTTGTTTGGTATTATTGTTTTTTTCCGAAATTGGATGGACTTTCATTATGTAAAGTGCAGCCATGGCAAAGAGATGGACATAATATCTATGGGAAAAATCAATAAATTTTATTTGGGATTGAAAAGGGTATTTTCTGGACCTCAAATTTTGTTCGTGAAGATAAGATAGATCAGAAAAATTAAAATAAAATTAAAAAAAAAATAAAAAGCAGAAAGTTTGGCCGGGCCGAACTTTCAACGAATTTGGCAATTCTCAAAAACAATAAAATCCGCTAGAAATTCTGTAAAAATCTTAAAAATATACCGAATATAGGGAGGTCCTGACATATGGGGCTTATACGAAGGCGTGGACCTGCACAGACAATTTTCTGTCTTAGGCTGTAGTATTCATTGCGAACTTGAAATACCAAATTCGAAACAATTCCGCTGAATAATATCGCTAAAATCATCAAAATACCGAATATCGGGAGGTACCGTTATATGGGGGCTATACGAAGACGTGGACCTGCACAGACAATTTTCTGTCTTAGGCTGTAGTATCCATTGCAAACTTTAAATACCAAATTTAAAATAATTCCGGTAAATAGTGTCGCTAAAATCATCAAAATGCCGAACATGGAAGGTACCGTTATATGGGGGCTATACGAAGACGTGAACCTGCACACACAATTTTCTGTCTTAGGCTGTAGTGTTCATTGCGAACTTCAAATACCAAATTTGAAACAATTCCGGCAAATAGTGCCGCTAAAATCATCAAAATACCGAATATCGGAAGGTTCCCCTATATGGGGGCTATACGAAAGCGTGGACCAGCACAGACAGTTTTCTGTCTTAGGCTGCAGTATTCATTGCGAACTTCAAATACCAAATTTGAAACAATTCCGGCGAATAATGTTGCTAAAATCATCAAAAAACCGAAAATCGGGAGGTGGCGTTATATGGGGGCTATACGAAGCCATGGACCTGCACAGACAATTTTCTGTCACAGACTGTAGTATTCGTTGAGAATTTCAAATGCCAAATTTGAAACAATTCCCGTGAATAATGTCGCTAAAATCATCAAAATACCGAATATCGGGAGGTACCCTTATATGGGGGCTATACGAAGGTGTGGACCTGCACAGACAATTTTCTGTCTTAGGCTGTAGTATCCATTACGAACTTCAAATACCAAATTTGAAACAGTTTCGGTGAATAATGTAGCTAAACTCATCAAAATACCGAAAATCCGGAGTTACTGGTTTATGGGGGCTATACGAAAAGGTGGACCTTCATGGGCCATTTACGAACTTAATCTGCATACTAGAAAAATAAACATGTGTGCAAAATTTTAGCCTTCTATCTCAATTCGTTCGAAAGATAGCGTGATTACAACAGACAGACAGTGAGAGGGACAGACAGACAGACGGACATCACTAAATCGACTTAAAATTTTACACTTTGGGTTCTTTGTGGGTTGATAACCTCCTCTCAAAAACAGTCCGTCATAAAAACTTTCCCTCTAAATTGTAAGGCTTTTGAATAGAATTGAGTTGGCCATGGAACAAATTTTTACATGGTGCAGGATATAAAAATTCAGGCTGTTCGAACTTAATATAGTTTTTACTTTTTTTTACAAAAAAAAAAAAACTCTTCTCAGATATTAAATTTTGTTCAGCAACTTAATTTTTGATAACTTCTTATTTTCGAACATTTTATTTTCAAAACCTTTAGTTAATTAAAAGTTATTCTATTGCCTACATTATGGCTGAAAAGATCATAGGTTGTGGGGTAGTTCTCCCTTGCCCTTTTACATCTGTTTGCCGTTCTCGTCTATTTGAACCAACCACATTTGGCTGTGCAAAAATGTTTCCTCATTTAATTCCGCTCATGAATGTTTATGAAATATATTTTTGCTTTTGGTTATTGCTTTTAATTAAGTCAGCTTAAACAGTTATTGTCGGCGTTTCGACGTCGTTACTGTTGCTCCTGCTTTGTTTTGTGGTTCCTTTTCGCATTGCTTGGTTATTTTTGCTCAAAAGTAAATACAATTGTAGAACATTTTGGCTATTGTTATGCGTTGTTTGTTTTTACAGTTTGACCCACCTCCCTGACTTTCTCACCTCACTCCACCCCAGGCCCTGGCATCTGCTGGGTCATGCCATGGCGTTGATTTGTTCAATTCCGCCAAATGGTTTAGCCAAACAAAAAAACTTTTATTACTTTAATTCAAGGTTAAGCACCTCCTTAAGGCAAAAGCTTATTGCCTTGAAAGTGTTGGTGTATAAAATTTAATTTCAAAATTTCGAGAAGGGGGAGGGGGAGGTTCCGTGACTGGCTGTTTTTGGAAAATGAAATACATTTTAATGAAGTTCCAAAAATTTTATAAGAGCATTAATGAGTCGTGGAGAATATGGCGAAGGAGGAGGAGGAGAAGCAGGGATGCTGCTCGATACTCTCCGACTAGAATTGCTTAATTACGTTTCCTGGAGGAATCCGCTTGCATGCATACACCGGCATAACTTTGTAAACTTTAATAATGAATAAAACTTTAATTGGTTTTAGCATTTGGCAAATTTCACAAAATAACAGACTCTCTGGCAGTCTCTTCGGCAGCACAGCTGTGAAAATTGGAAATTTGCGTTAAGTAAAGAAAGAAGTGGCGTCTAATATAAATTTTGGATTTATAAAATATGTGTTAACGTTAAAGGAAATAAGGTGCCACTGGAAGGTTAATAAATATTATTTGCGGTTAAATGATTTTCTTTCGGGTAATGGAAGCCGAGAACAAAAAATTTTTAAAAAAATTAATAAAATTTGAAAATTTAATTTCCTTCAGCCAGGCAGAGGAGGGGACATTGCTAGAACCACTCCAAATGTCCTGAAACAGGTTTCATGTAAAGAGGATTTTGAGCCTTATTGGCAGTATCTGTAGCTGGAAGGCTGCGGCAAACATATAGTCAGTTTAAAATACACAAGTGTGTATCTGTTGTAAAATAGCCTAGCCACATGAAATATAGATGGCGTGACTTTAAAGTGAAATGATATGACGTGACCTTTAATTTTCGAAATGTCTTTTTATATCCTCCACTTGAGGGTTAACATTTTTGTGACCTGTTGTAAAATTCGATGAGGAATATTTTTGTCTCTGATCTCATGATGATTTGTGGCAGATTTTGGCACCAACTCACACAAAGTACGGCTTTATCCCTAAAATGTGTTTTTTCAGATATGAAATTCTTGCCGCTTAGGTAAGATTTAGACCCTAGACGTCTTCTAGGATCTATAGTAGAATTCCATGGTAAATAATTTTGTTGAATATTTTGACTAGCTACGATTCCGTTTAAAGGGAGTTTTTAACCATATTTTTTAAAGAAGGACCAAAAAGACCCCTTTGTTGGCTCGTTTGAGGGTTAAAATGTTCAAACAAAATATTCCTCGTATTTTTATCTGCACTATTGCCAAAAAACTCTATATACCTAAGATCCATGGATTCCGAGGAATCTTAATTCGAAAATGTCTAAACGTGTGGAAGAGGGGGGGAGGGGGACTTTTCTTTTTCCAGGGTATATTCATATGTCACTCCGCTTTTAACTCCTCGAAATACTCATGTCAGACCCAACATGTCTTGAATTTGGTAAAAAATTAGGACTTAAAACCCCAAAAATACCGAAAATCAGGAGTTACCGTTATATCGGGGGCCACACCTAAAAGTCGACCCACATGAAATATTTTTTTTTCGCTGATTAAATCTGTCCACAGAGAACCCAAAAGTAATTCTGATTTTGTTGGAAATCGGGACAGAAACTTTCAAATTACCGAAAATCGGATTTGTTTCCGGAATTGTTTCAAATTTGGTATTTGAAGTTCGTAATGAATATTTCAGCCTAAGACAGAAAATTGTGTGCGCAGGTCCACGTCTTCGTATAGCCCCCATATAACGGTACCTCCTTTTATTCGGTATTTTGATGATTTTAGCTGCATTATTCACCGGAATTGTTTTAGATTTGATATTTAAGGTTCGCAATGAATATTTCAGCCTAAGACAGAAAATTGTATGTGCAGGTCCACGTCTTCGTATAGCCCCCATATAAGGGTACCTTCCGATATTCGGTATTTTGATGATTTTAGCGACAATATTAATCAGAATTCTTTCAAATTTGGTATTTGAAGTCCGTGATGGATAGTACAGCCTAAAACAGAAAATTGTCCGTGCAGATCCACGTCTTCGTATAGCCATCATAATAACGATATCTCCCGATATTCGGTATTTTGATGATTTTAGCGACACTATTCACCGGAATTGTCTCGAATTTGGTATTTGAAGTTCGTAATGAATAATACAGGCTAAGACAGAAAATTGTCTGTTCAGGTCCACATTTTCAAATAGCCCCTATATAACGGTACCTCCCGATATTCGGTATTTTAAAGACATTATTCACCGAAGAATTGTTTCAAATTTGATATTTGAAGTTCGTAATGAATACTTCAGCCTATGACAGAAAATTGTCTGTGCAGGTCCACGTCCTCGTATAGCTCCCATATAAGGGTACCTCCCGATATTCGGTATTTTGATGATGTTAGTGGCATTATTAACGGGAATTGTTTTAAATTAGGTATTTGAAGTTCGGAATGGGTACTACAGCCTATGCCTAAAAATGTCGTATGCATGTCTTCGTATAACCCCCATATAACGGTACCTCCCGATATTCGGTATTTTGATTATTTTAGCCACATAATTCGCCGGAATTGTGTTAAGTTTCGTATTTGAAGATATTAATGGGTACTACAGCCTATGACAAGGTCCGCGTCTTCGTATAGCCCCCTGTAAATGTTTTCTTTAAACGGTGTTTTCGGAATTTCTTGCAATTTTTCAAGTTCCTTTCAAATGGTGGAGGGTTTTAAAAGTTCAGTTTGGGCGAACTTAGCTGTTTTTTTCTTGCTTCGAGGATAAAATCTTTCCCCAGAGGATCCGAAATTTAAATTTGGCTTAACAATTTAGGCAGAATCCTCCAAAATACCAGAAATAAGGAAGTATTATTATATGGGACTTTCTTGGCGCCTGGAAGTATGCCACATCTATATTTATCTATGGAATATAAATTGTGTATTTAATCATATTACATCATAAGAATACAGCAACAACATACAGCTATACTTCATCTACAATTTTTGTCCAGATTTAGATACTAGTTTTTACGGAAGGCCGGTGGTCAGATCTTTTTTGGCGCCAGAAAGTATGCACCATGCATAAATTTAACTTATATCAACTTTCTAACATACCGTTTACTCATATCAAATAGAAGGCAACAATGGTTGCAAGATTTGGCAATATTCCATTTTTATTATTTCGATATGCCATTCCTTTTCGCCGCCTAAAAGCATACACCATTTTCGTAATGTAAACTTACTCTGTCGGCTTGCCTCACGGTAGTTGAAACCTCCACTGCAAATAAAAAAATCGTGGCCTTGAGATACAATTTGTGTTAGACCACTGTCAAACTTATGATTCCGATTCTAGCTTACTGAAGGCCTAAAAGTATGCACCATTTATATAAGTTTAACCTTTTAATATGCCTTTAACTCATATCAAATAGGTCTGGCATTAACATATTTTTTGATTGTTTCAGCATGTCTTTCGACAAATAATATAGGTACTGCACAACAAAAAAAAATAGACTCTTTCCGAATACAGCTTATATACTGTCATATATAGTTTCCGAAAATCCGCTTTCAGCTGTTTCGCCATTGAAGCCAAAAATCTTGTGTCGGAACTTAGCAGATTTAATCAGTTTCGTATGTATCACATATAATTTTCATAAATGGCGCCTAAAAGTATACAGCATTTTTCGGAATTAAACATGTGCTGTTCCTTCAAAATTTTCTTTTAGATTCCAAAATTTGCATTGAACCGCCAGTAGAAATTGTAATCTAACCAAAAAAAAAAATAAATAAATATATTTTTGGCTTTTTCAAGCCATAGAGGAAAATTCAATAGACTTCGCAATAACTCCAGATTGCCTCCAATGGAAAGTTACAAAATTTTAGCTTTAGCCGTTAGGACTGGCTTTTGAGGAGGAACCAGTTATCTCACCTCAGAACCATGCAACATTGAAATTATAAACAATATATTTTTGTATGAAAATAAGACCCTCGATCATTTATAGCGAAACATTGGGCGCCATTTTCACAATTTATTCCGAAGTATATATATTCCTTAAAGAAGCTTCTTCATAAACCTAATATCTCTTCACAGAGGTTTCATTTGTTCCCATTTTCCCCTTAAACATTTTAAAGGCAGCACAAATTTTTTCCCAAAAAAACGAAGAAAAAACCTTGTCGTCTCTTACTTAAATTCCACATGACCAGAATATGCAAAATAAAAGCAGCAACCCTCTGGCATGACATTTTATGGCCTCAATTAAGCTTATCGAACAGGCAATAACATATTGAAACAATTGCCAATCGTGCGTTCACATGTGACGGTCAGGCTATATCTTCGTTTTTTGGGTGGTCGGAAAGGGGGTATTGCTTTTTTGTGCCTTTTGGCAACGCCATAAAAAGTTAAGGGTTTGTAGTTTTTATACCCTCCACTATTATATGGAGGGTATATTACCCTTGTCATTCCGTTTGTAACTCCTCGAAGAACTCATGTCAGACCCAACAAAGTATATATATTCTTGATCAGCGTAAAATTCTAAGTCAATTTAGCGACTGTCTGTCGGTCTGTCTGGCTGTCCGTCCGTCTGTCTGTCTGTCCGCCTGTCTTTCTGTTGTAATCACGTTATCTTTCGAACGAATTGAGATAGAAGGCTAAAATTTTGCACACGTGATTATTTTTCCAGTAGGCAGGTTAAGTTCGTAAATGGGTCATGTAGGTCCACGTCTTCATATAGCCACCATATAACGGTACCTCCCAATATTCGGTATTTTAATGATTTTAGCGACATTATTAACCGGAATTGTTTCAAATTTGGTATTTGAAGTTCGAAATGGATACTACAGCCTAAGACAGAAAATTGTCTTTGCAGGTCCAGGTCTTCGTATAGGCCCCATATAACGGTACCCCCCTATATTCGGTATTTTGATTTTAGCGACATAATTAACCTTAATTATTTCAAATTTAGTATTTAAAGTTCGTAATGGATACTACATCCTAAATAAAAAATGAGCCATGTAGGTCCACGTCTTCATATAGCCACCATATAACGGTACCTCCCAATATTCGGTATTTTGATGATTTTAGCGACATTATTAACCGGAACTGTTTCAAATTTGGTATTTGAAGTTCGTAATGGATACTACAGCCTAAGACAGAAAATTGTCTTTGCAGGTCCAGGTCTTCATATAGCCCCCATATAACGGTACGTCCCGATATTCGGTATTTTGATTATTTTAGCGACATTATTAACCGGAATTGTTTCAAATTTGGTATGTGAAGTTTGTAATGGATACTACAGCCTAAGACAGAAAATTGTCTTTGCTGGTCCAGGTCTTCGTATAGGCCCCATATATCAGTACCTCCCTATATTCGGTATTTTGATGATTTTAGCGACATTATTCACCGGAATTGTTTCAAACTTGGTATTTGATGTTCGTAATGGATACTACATCCTAAATAAAAAAATGAGCCATGTAGGTCCACGTCTTCATATAGCCACCATATAATGGTACCTCCCGATATTCGGTATTTTGATGATTTTAGCGACATTATTAATCGGAATTGTTTCAAATTTGGTATTTGAAGTTCATAATGGACACTACAGCCTAAGACAGAAAATTGTCGGAACAGGTCCACGTCTTCATATAGCCACCATATAAAGGTACCTCCCAATATTCGGTATTTTGATGATTTTAGCGACATTATTAACCGGAACTGTTTCAAATTTTGTATTTGAAGTTCGAAATGGATACTACAGTCTGTGACAGAAAATTGTCTATGCAGGCCTAGGTCTTCGTATAGGCCCCATATAATGGTACCTCCCGATATTCGTGATTTTGATGACTTTAGCGACATTATTAATCGGAATTGTTTCAAATTACGTATTTAGAGTTCGTAATGGGAACTGCAGTCAGTGATAGAAAATCGTCTATGCAGGTCCAGGTCTTCGTATAAGCCACATATACCTTTACCGCCCTAAATTCGGTATTTTGATGATTTTAGCGTCATTATTCATCGGAATTGTTTCAAATTACGTATTTAGAGTTCGTAATGCGAACTTCAGTCATTGACAGAAAATTGTCTATGCAGGTCCATTTCTTCGTATAGCCCACATATACCTTTACCGCTCTAAATTCGGTATTTTGACGAGTTTAGTTACAATACCCACCGAAATTGTTTGAGATGTCGTATTTGAACTTCGTAATGGATGCTACAGCCTACGACAGAAAATTGTCTATGCTGGTCCAGGTCTTCGCACAGCTCCGATGTAACGGTACCTCCCTATATACGAAATTTTTATGATTTTAGCTGCATTATTCACCGTTTATTTCAAGTTTCGAACTTGAATATGGTAATGGGTTATTACAAACAATTCCTATGTAGGTCCACGTCGTATAGACCCCAATATAACAGGTATATTCGGTATTTTTAAAATTTTAACAGAATTTTTTTAAGGATTTTATTTTTTAAAAAGTTCCAAATTCATTCCAAATGGTGGAGGGTATTCGAAGTTCGGCCGAACTATTAACTTGTTTTTTTTTTTGTATTCAGAAGAAAATTGGTAGCTTTTGATGTTAAAGTTTTGATCTGAAAGTTAAAAAAATATAATTTAGCTAATTTTTTTAAGGTAGCTCACTCCTTCTAGGGAAAAGTAAATTTATAAATCTTCTAATTTTCCCGTCCTTTAAACCGAGTCCTTTGTATTTCCAAATCTCCCCTCTCATTTATCCCTTACTTTCCAATAAAAAAAACTGATTCTACCCATCTTCCTGCGGCTTGTCTATTCCCTTTGTGTGTTTTTTTTTTCTTTTTCCTCCTCTCTCGGATATTCTTTGTTCGACTACCTTCGAGCGATGATAGCATCAACGCCATTCCCGTTCTCCTTAATTCATATCTATAGCTGCGGAATTATTCAATGACTGGTTTTGGCTAATGGCCAATCAATAATTTCCAATTTTCCAATGTTGTTGTTGTTGCCGTCGTTTTTTGTTGCCATTGCTACTTTCTTGTTCATCTCTCGTCGTCGTCGTCTCTCTGACACACAACTAACCATTCCATGGCGAGTTAGTGTAGATCCTTTTAGCTGCCACATGCAAATGCAACTAACACATGCACAGTTGGACGCCTTTCTAAGTGAGCGGATGAGTGAGTGTGTGAGTGAGCGAGCGAACGAATGGATGAAAGAAAGTGTGGTGGAAGGCAGCTGGAAAAAATGCCGACAAAATTGTCCAGAAAAAAACATGAAACTAAAAATTCATGGGGGCAACATCAGAAGCAGCGGCAGCAGTACAAGAACATGTTACCAAACATTTCGCCAAGTTTTACCTGACGTTGCGCCGTTATTGAACGCCCACCAACCTAGCTGCTGCCAATGATGATACCAGTCGTGTGGGTAGTATGTGAAGGCTATGTATGGATTGTTTGGGGCATGTAGGACGAAGTATCGTAGACCATGTTCTATGAATATGGGAATAATGGAGCAATACATTGATTTCTTTTCCATGAATTTGATGGTGGTGGGAGGTGTGTGTTGGATGGAGATTGGTTAATAGAAAACGGAACAGTGAGCAAATGTGACCCTATGGAGGAAGGTGGAATGGGTTGGGGATAGTGGGAGGTAGGATCATGCATAAATTGGCATAGATTTAGAATTCTTTGAAGATTTTTTCTCTAATTTTAATGAGTGAAAATTGAAAATTTCCGTAGATTTTGCGGAACAAAAACTCGATTATTGCCTGTTTTAACGACGATTTAAAATTTGTAAAAATTATAAAAATGTTATTCCATTTATTGTTCCAGATTCACACATAATATACAAATTTTCTTCTCTACTTTTGCCAATATGGAGGTTCTCCAAAAAGAAATTTTTCATTTTTTTCTTTTTTTTTTTTAAATTCGTTATTTTGTGGGTTCCGATCTGAATTTTCCGAAGATTTGGAACAATAAATTTAAAAGTGTTATTCATACCTAATATAAAAATTGTCTTCTCTACATTCGCTAATATAGAGGTTCTCCAAAAAGAAATTTTTTACATTTTTTTTTTAAATATCGTTATTTTGTGGGTTCCGATCCCAATTTTCCGAAGATTTGGTACAATAAATTTAAAAATTTTAGAAATTAAATCCCATATTCTAGCACCCTCCCAGCCTCGTAACCAAATCTTTCTTTCTTCATTTGGCGGCTTTTTATGCCGCTGATTTTTGCTGATTTTAATTTTGTTGAAATTTTCCGAACATTTTTTTTTTGGGACAAATCTTATTCTCTACTTTTGCTAATGTAGAGCTACTCCAAAAACGGGGTTTTTACAATTTTTGAAAATTTCGTTATTTTGTGGGTTCCCATCTCAATTTTACGAATTTTGGAACAACAAATTTAAATATTTCAAACATATTCTAGCGCCCTTCCAGCCTCGTAACCAAATCTTTCTTTCTTCTTTTGGCGGCTTTTTATGCCAAAATGGAATTATTTATTTTTGCTAATTTTAATTTTCTTAAAATTTTCCGAACATGCTTAAATACGATTTTACATACGTAAAAATTAAATTCCATATTCTAACATTATCCGGCCTCATATTTCCCTTCTTTGACGGCTTCTAATGCTAACTTAGAGGTTTTTATACCCTACACCACATAGTTGTAAGGCTATTATGCCTTTGTGCATTTGTCTGTAACATGGAGAAGGAAGCGAGATAGACCCATATTTACATTTGAGAATCTTCATAGAATTGCTTTCTGAGTGGAAGTCAGTCCTTCTCTCGGTCCGTCAGTCCATGTATTTTTGGGAACGAAATGCAGGTCTTATTTATTGTCCGATTGAGATAGATTTTTCGAAACAATATTTTTTTGGCCAAAGGACGAACCCTATTGAAGTTGATGAAAATCGGTCCAAATTTAGATATAGCTCCCAAATAAATATCTTAACCCGATTTCGGGTAAATTGTGCACCAAATGGGCAATATCAGTTCAAATGACCTGAAATTTGGCACACTCAACCTAATTCAGTATAGAAGCAATACTTCAAAATTGGAATCGGTTTAGATATAGCTATAGCTCCCACATATATGTTTAATCCGATTTGGGGGTTTAAGTTGGTAATATGCACTCCACAACAATGATATTTAATACCGGACATCAGATACAGCTCGAAAATACCTCTGCCAGATTTGGTTCAGATTTGGATATATTCGGTTCAGATTTGGATGTAGCTCCGATACATATCTTTATCCGATTTCGGGTTAATTGTGCACCAAATGGCCAATATTAGTCCAAATGAACTGATTTTCGACACATCCAACTAAATTCAGTCCAGAAGCAAGTACTTCAAAATTGGTGAAAATCGGCTCGGATATAGCCATATATATATATATTTCATCCGATTTGGTGTTTATGTCCCTCACATTCGTAATATGCACTTCCCAACACTTATCTTTGGTCCAAGATATCAGATATAGCTCAGAAATAATTATCTAAAATTCTGCCCAGATCGGATCAGATTTGGATATGGCTCCCATATATATCTTCAACCGATTTCGGGTTAATTGTGCACCAAATGGCCAATATCTGTCCAAATGACCTGAATGTCGACATATTCAACCAAATTCAGTCCAGAAGCAAGTACTTCATTCAATTGGTCAAATTCGGTTGAGATTTCATTCATTCGATTTGGTTTTAAAGTCCCTCACATTCGTAATATGCACTTCACAACACTTATCTTTGGTCCAAGATATCAGATATAGCTCAAAAATAAGTACCTAAAATTCTGTCCAGATCGGATCAGATTTGGAGATGGTTCCCATATATATCTTCAACCTATTTCGGGCTAATTGTGCACCAAATGGCTAATATCAGTCCAAATGAACTGAATTCTGGTACATCCGATCGAATTCAGTCTAGAAGCAAGTACATCAAATTTAGTGAGAATCGATTCAGATATAGCTATAGCTCCCATGTATATATTTCATCCGATTTGGTGTTAAAGTCCCTCACATGCGTAATATGCACTCCACAAGACTGATATTTAGCACCAGATATCAGATACAGCCTAGCAATTCATAGATCAAATTTTATCAAGTTCGGTTCAGATTTGGATATAGCTCCCATATATATCTTCAACCGATTTCAGGTTTCTTGTGCACCAAATGGCTAATATAAGTCCAAATGACCTGATTTTCGACACATCCAACCAAATTCAGTCTAGAAGCAAGTACTTTAAAGTTGGTGAAAATCGGCTCGCATATAGCCATGGCTCCCATATATTTGTTTCATTTGATTTGGTGTTAAAGTCCCTCACATTCGTAATATGCACTTCCCAACACTTATCTTTGGTCCAAGATACCAGATACAGCCCAGAAATGCCTCGCTCAAATTTTTTCGAGATCGGATCAGATTTGCATATAGCTCCCACATAAATATTTATCCAATTTCAGGTTGACTGTGCACCAAATGGCCAATATCAGTCCAAATGAACTGAATTCTGACACATCCGATCGAATTCAGTCCAGAAGCAAATACTTCAAAATTGGTGAAAATCGGTGTAGATATAGCTATAGCCCGCATGTTTATATTTCATCCGATTTGGTGTTAAAGTCCCTCATATTCGTAATATGCACTCCACAACAATGATATTTAATTCCGCACATCAGACACTGCTCGTAAATACCTCCGCCAAATTTTATCAAGATTGGTTCAGATTTAGATATAGCTCCCATATATATCGTTATCCGATTTCAATTTTATTTCGCACCGAATGGCTAATATCAACCTTAATGGCCTGAATTTTGGTAATTCTGAATAAATTTAAACTAGAAACTGGTACTTCAAATTTGCTGGAAATCGGTTGAGATATAGCTACAGCTCCCATGTATTTGTTTCATCCGATTTGGTGTTAAAGTCCCTCACATTCGTAATATGCACTTCCCAACAATTACCTTGAGTCTAAGTTATCAGATATAGCTCAGAAATAAGTACCTAAAATTCTCTCTATATCGGATCAGATTTGGATATGGCTTCCATATATATCTTCAACGGATTTCGGGTTAATTGTGTACCAAATAGTCAATATTAGTCCAAATAGACTGAATTTTGGCACTTCCGACGGAATTCAGCACAGAAGAAAGTACGTCAAATTTGGTGAAAATCGGTCCAGATATAGCTATAACTCCCATATATATGTTTCATCCGATTTGGGGTTGTAAGTCCCTCACATTTGTATTATGCACTTCCCAACATTTGTCCTTGTTCCAAGATATCAGATATAGCTCAGAAATAAGTACCTAAAATTCTGTCCAGATCGGATCAGATTTGGATATGGCTCACATATATATCTTCAACCGATTTTGGGTTAATTTTGTACCAAATGGCCAATATTAGTCCATATGGACTGAATTTTAGCACTTCCGACGGAATTCATTCCAGAAGCAAGTACTTCAAAATTGGTGAAAATCGGTTCAGATATAGCTATAGCTCCCATATATATGTTTCATCAAGTCTGGTGTTTAAGTCCCTCACTCCACAACAATGATATTTAGTACCGGACATCAGATACAGCTGGAAAATACCTCTGCCAAATTTTATCGATATAGGTTCAGATTTGAATATAGATCCCATACATATCTTCAACCGATTTCGGATTAATTGTGCACCAAATGGCCAATATCAATGAAAATAAGCTGAATTTTGGCACATCCAACCGAATTCAGCCCTGAAGCAAGTACTTCAAAATTTGGGAAAATTCGGTTCAGATATAGCTATAGCTCCCATATATATTTTTCATCCGGTTTGGTGTTTAAGTCCCTCACATGCATAATATACACTTCTTTGGATCTTTGGTCCAAGATATCAGATATAGCTCAGAAATAAGTACCTAAAATTCTGTCCAGATCGGATCAGATTTGGATATGGCTTCCATATACATCTTCAACCGATTTCGGGTTAATTGTGCACCAAATGGACTGAATTTTGGCACTTCCGACGGAATTCAGTACAGAAGCAAGTACTTCAATGTTGGTGGAAATTGGTTCAAATATGGCTATAGGTCCCATATATCCGATTTGGTGTTTAAGCCCCTTACATGCGTAATATGCACTCCACAACAATGATATTTGGTACCAGATTTCAGATACAGCCCATAAATACCTATGTCAAATTTTATGGATATGGGTTCAGATTTTTATATACCTTCGATATACATCTTCTTCCGAATTTCATGGCAATTGTCCACCATATATGTGGTATCAGTACGATTTGGATCGAATTTTCCATTTATTGAAACTCGGTCCGGTTCCAATAAATATTTTTTTAACCTTTTCGTTTCGAAGGCATACAGCAATGTTATTTGGTACTAGAGGCCTCTGTCAAATTTGTTGAAAATCGATTCTGAGTTGGAAATAGTTCCCAATTTGCGACTACTCTAAATCTGTGATACGATCTGTGATATGATCTACTTCACATAAATTCCCAATATATAAACTTTTTTGCGAGAGCTCTAAGTGGTGTAGGATATCATATAGTCGGCCCGCCCAACTTTAGACCTTTTCTTACTGGGTTTTAAATGAAATAGATTAAATGTCTTAAAAAAACTTAAAAATAATTTTAGTATTCTTCCATTCTTCTATTCTTCCAGCATCATATTCAAATATTTCTTTCTTCTTTTGGCGTCTTATAATGCTAAAATAGAAGTAATTATTTTTCTTCATTTTCTCATTATTTATTTATTATTATTATTATTTTTTTTTTTTTTTGCTAATTTTAATGTTTTGTATTAAAATTTTCCGAACAAAATTTAGTAAAAAAAAAAATTCAAAAAAAAAAAAACGTTTTAAAGACAATTTAAAATTCTTCAAATTAAAAAAAAAATAAATTCCATATTCTATCACCCTTCCATCCTCCTACCTAATATTCAAAGTGTTTCGGTGAACAAAAATAATATTTCCTCCATAAAAAGTATTCCATTCCGACTATCTACAACAATATGTTAAAGTATGCAAAATCGTTTTTTTTTTTTTTTGTCTACAAAAAAGGAACAAAAGTTACGAGGTACAAGTTTTTACTTTTGTAACTAATGAATCAAGAAATGGAGGAAACGAAAACAAACTATCGAAAAAAAAAAAAACGCCGAAACAAAAAAAAGGACAGAGAAATTGTTACTAGAAATAAAATATGAAAAACAAGTATTGAAAAGTTTGAAAAGAACTTTTGATTTTATATTTATGTTGGGTATTGGCAGATCAATTCAGGACGCATGGTTGGTGGAATAGTCTGTTGTTATGCTAAAAAGTAAATTCTGGGGAAATTTCTTTTGGAAAATTAATTTAAAAATATTTTCTTTAGAAAAGTTTGGTTCAGATCACCATTATTTTTTGTTTAATTCTGAGTATCGAGAGTTAAAGGATTGAAAATTTTCTAAGAAAAAATAATTCAGAAATATTTTCTTTAGAAAAATTGGGTCTGGAAATAAAAACCAGTTCTGTGAAGAAAAAGTTTGGAAGCTTCAGCAGATCACCACAAAAATGTTCTTTTTTTGGTATTTGATTAACTCAGGGGAGTGGTGGGAAAGGCTTCGATAGCGTCAAGACAACAAAAACTCCCCAGAGTTATTATGATGTGAGGTGATGTGTAGGTGAGAGGTTTGGTAAGGTGCGGGTGATACGCGTGTGTGATGTGCAAAAGAAAGAAAATAGCAAAGAATAAAACACAAGAATAATTAGTATTATTTCTACATTAAATTCATGCTTTATTGGTGATTCTTTCTTTTCGTACAAACAATCAAAATTACCTTTATGTAATTTGGGGTGGCGACAGAGGCCGTGTGCTTTCGCTTTCGTTTCTCGGAGACAAGTGAACGCAGAGGTTCTAAGTGATCGCAGAGGATCCCTTGTCTATTTCTAATACATATGCAAATACAGACAAGTGAACGCAGAGGTTCTGAGTGACCGCTGAGGGTCCCATGTCTGTGTATTATTACAACTACAACTACTTCCAATGAGAGTAAGGTGAGCCAACAACCAATACCCAGCGGCGATCCGCTCACTACGGTATCCGCCAAGGGAATTGTAGAGGAGATGCCAGTGTGCCAATCAGCATCCGTGATTGACGAGTATTGGAAAGTTGTGGTGGAACGTATCGAACTTATACATTCCGGCCCCCTTGCTAGAACTACGAGTCTAGCAATCTAAATAATGTTACATTAAGTTAGGATAGAACGTAAATTCAGATTCCTAAGTGAGCTATAGTTGCAGATTTTCAAATTATCAAAGCGGTATAAATTATCGATAGATTCGGTTTACAATTTCAATCTTTAGTGCATGAGATACTTTTAAATTTTAAACGATATATATCATTTTAAGAAATGGTCGACTTCAATTTTTGGTGCGAGATTATGTAACAGTCGCAGGAGGTACTGAACCGGTGAGAAGGTACCCGAAAATAGACTTTTGGGCGAGTAAAGAATCTAAAACAATTTTGGGCGGTTCAGCTTCAATAATCTTAGGGTATAGGTCAGCGCCAAGTAGCAAATCAATTGGGCTGTCATCGAAAGAATCCGCTAATTCAAGATCAGGAATTCGAGTCTTTAAATTACAAGTATATGGTGACGAGAACAACTTTCCTTTGACCTTAGGCAAGATTAACGCTTTTGTTTCCACAATTCTAGATGCGTTTCTAGGGGAAGACAACTGAAGAGAACAAACTTCTCTTCGTGCAACAGCTTTAGAACATGTAGTCTCAGATTGAGTTAAAATGCCAAGTTTATTTTTAAGTTTTTTACTAACAATTGATGCCTTAGAAGAAGGGTCTACAATTGCACGAGCAGTGTACGATTTGCCATTATGAACGATGTTGACTATTGCAGTTCCCAAGAGCACATTTTCCTGAATGGTGTTGGCAGACTGGCTGTTAGAATTATTTTTTGTAGAGAGTGGGGCCGTTTTAGAAGGCTTTGGACCTCGACTTTTGACCTTCGTAAAAGCCGGAGGGGACTTTGAACCTCGACTTTTGACCTTTGTAAAAGCCGGAGGGGTCTTTAAACCTCGACTTTTGACTTTGGTAAAAGCCGGAGATAAATTCTTAGATTTCAAACCGAGTGCTTGGGAAGGCATGTAGGATGGTGAAGAGTGACTTTTTGTTAAATTAGTAGATACCAGAGATGGCTTGGATAAAGTGTCTGAAGCAACTCTACTAATTTGTGGTCGGTGAAGAAGGCTGTGGTGCCGTTGATTGCAAGATTTGCAACTATTGATACTTCGACAATTTTTTACTGCATGACCACGTGAAAGACAGTTTATGCAACACTTATTCTTCTTAACAATCGAGAATTTGTCCTCAAACGATAGTTTTATAAACTGGGGGCAGAGAAGCAGCACATGTCTCTGGTTAGGACAAATAGGGCAATAAGTGTTTGGCCGAGGAGAAGGATCTACACATTTTGGCTCATGTACCAACGACTTTTTAATGACTGAACTAGATGTATGAACATGCTTGGATGTCAACGATCTAGTGGGGGAGCAATGAGGTGAAACACTCTTTGATGATAACGCTTTCTTTGCAGGTCTTTGAAGAGTAATATTTTTGGACAACAATGATTTATTCGAGGGAATAGGAGAAGTGACTATTTTGGGCAAGGACCTTTCTGTGGGTGGATTTTTATGTATGATCTGAATACACTGCAAAGTTTGTATTCTGTTTGTGAGGAAAGCATCTAAGTCTGACCAGGAAGGCAACAACGACTTATTTTTGATACTTTGCTCCCACAAAGCCAAAGTAGTTAAAGGCAAACGCTGCAAACAAATATGTACAATAATTGGATCCCACTGATCCGTGGCGACGTCATAGACGGCCATTGCAGCAAGACAACTATTTACTCCACGTTGGATAGTTTTCAATCCCGAACAAGTTTCAAACTTTAAAACTGGAATATCAAACAAACTTTTTATGTGACTATTAACCACGATGCGCTTATTATCATACGCATCCGACAAAGCTTTCCACGCTAAGGGGAAACTACAATTTGTGAGTGGAAATCTGTCCACGATTTCTCGAGCCTCACCGATAGTCTTCTGCCTAAGATGACAAAGACGTTCTATATTTGAGAGCCGAATATTATTTACAAATAGTGTGGTGAACAGGTCACGAAAGGTGGGCCAAGACACAAAATCTCCAGCAAAGACTTCTATGTCAAGTGGAGGTAAGGCGAAATTATTGTACTCGAAAGGACAACTGGAGCAAGTATTGGTGGCAGAAGATTTGGAGCAAGTATTGGCGTTTGGAGAAGCAGACTGCACAGGAACCGATAAGATAGGTTCACTCGAAAGCAAGCCTGAAGGTGGTGTCTCATTATCATTATTAAGTGTAATAGTGGAGTTTTCAGGAGGTAAGGTCTGAGGAGCCACAGCAGGGGAACAATTATCACTGATTGGGGACTTAAGGCGGTCAAGATGCTTTTTTATGGTGGTCAAACACCAATGGTATGCAATAAATGCATTATTGTATTTATCCTCAACGACATCAAAATGGTCAGCCTGTGCAGTCTCGGATGCCGTGAGGTAGTTTTTACACTCAGTGTAAGTGTTCTGAACCTTTTCCCATAATTCTCGAATTTCAGAAAGACGAATTTCGAGGCTGTGAATAGTGAACTGTGTGGCATCAATTTGTTCGAAGTATTCAACACTCCTCAGAACAATGTCAGTGGCTCTAGTAAAACGCGTTAGAGGAGTGATCGACATTTTGTTACTAAATTTATAACAAAAACAAACAGTATGCAAAGGAAATTAAATTCGAACAAATGTTGCTGTGGTCCAAAGGAAATAAGAAATTTCCACAAATAAAAACCTCCAAATACTTCAAATAGTTGTAAATATTTCACCGAGTTAAATAGGAGAAAGTTTAAGAAAAACTTTTCCTCTGTGACAAAAACGAAATTTAAAAGACTAATATTGCTCCAATAGGCTAACAAACAAAGATTTTTTTTTAACAAGAATTTTTAGTGTATGCTAAAAGTAGGGTGTATTATTCCAAAAATACCAAAACCCCACGAAGAGCCACCAATTTTACAAACAACAATTAAATAATTGACCAAAATGTACGAAAATAGCCACAAAAACGAATATTTTTAACTAATGTTTGTTTTGAAAATATCTGCAAATACTGCCTAATGTAGGGTGGATTTGTCCAAAAATTCCAAAAATCCTAGTAGGTTGCAATTATGCAGCCAAATGTCAAATAATATTTACAAATTTTTCAAATCTAGCCAGAAAAATCGATTAATTTTCACCAATATATGTAGCCAAATATGCCTGCAAAGAATGCCGAAGGTAGGGTGAATTTGTCCAAAAATTCCAAAAACCCTACTACTAGTCAAAAATATATCACAAAATTAACAAAAAATAATTTCTAAAATAAATTGCAAAAAATCACAATTTGTACTGTTTTACCCCACTGTGCCGAACCAACAACTGATATCGCACAAAGAGGAATAAAACACAAGCGACGTCGGCAGAGAAATGACTATGCGTAAGCAGCTACGCACCCACACAACAAGCGACGCCACAAACGATCCAACAGTGAGTGTTGGAGATCAAAACACTTTGTTGTTATTTTTACTGAATATCAAACCGACGCTAAAAAGGGCGCGTGGAATGATGAGATATTGTTGTTGCAATTTTTGGCAATGTAAATTCTCAAGTGAGAATTGATCTACGTTAAGAAAACGAAGGAGAATTGCAACAAGTGTTGTTGGAGAGGACGACAAATAAGCAACCGACAGAGATGTGGACTGTTATTATATGTGCGTTGTTTTTGTAAATTAGAAACAAATTCTCATTACAGAGCTCAGCCTTTAGAGGGGAAAAGAAATGTTGAAGTTAGAATTACAGCACAGTTTGGTTGGTGAGGAATGCAAAAACAAATAAACCAAACGACCGAATGTGATAAAATATGTATGTGTGCTGTAATAACAAATGTGGTGATGCAAATTCTTCTTCAGCAAAGGCGAGGGAGTAGAGATACAACGAGGGGGAATAAAACAACATCAACAACTCTTTAAAGATCCACTTGTTGGATCGATGTAAAATGAATTGTGAGCGAAGCAAAAAGAGATTATTGGATGTTGTTTTTGGTAAATGAGACTGTCAATACTAACAAATGTTTCGACTTTGGAAATTAGAGTTAGAAATCGAAACAAATGAACGAAGCGGAGCAAGAGCACCAAATATCTTTGTATGATCAACGCGACAACGGATGATCAGTATCAAGAAAGCTAATTATTTTCACAACGACAGAACTACTTGTTGTAGGGGAATGCACTTAATTAACACAAGAAGTGTTAATATAAGTCGACCAACTGACTTGTTTTCAAACGAAAGGCAAATGTATGATCAACGCAACGTAGGTTGATCAGTACAACAAATGCAATTTAATGCAACAAGAGTGGACTGTATTCGAATTACAATAACACACGCGAAGGGTGATTGAAGCTCGACCAATACGATGTTTTTTTTTTTCAAATAAAAACAATTAACATACGCACTAACAAAAACGGGTAGCTCACTTCAAATAGAGATCTGAATTTACGTACCTGATTTTTAGTCTTATGTATGTTGATGATATGATGAGAGATAACCCGATGATTTCTTCATGCAAACGAGGGAGCAAGAGCAAGTGACGGCTTCGATCCGGCTCGAAGGACCAATGATTAACTCAGGGGAGTGGTGGGAAAGGCTTCGATAGCGTCAAGACAACAAAAACTCCCCAGAGTTATTATGATGTGAGGTGATGTGTAGGTGAGAGGTTTGGTAAGGTGCGGGTGATACGCGTGTGTGATGTGCAAAAGAAAGAAAATAGCAAAGAATAAAACACAAGAATAATTAGTATTATTTCTACATTAAATTCATGCTTTATTGGTGATTCTTTCTTTTCGTACAAACAATCAAAATTACCTTTATGTAATTTGGGGTGGCGACAGAGGCCGTGTGCTTTCGCTTTCGTTTCTCGGAGACAAGTGAACGCAGAGGTTCTAAGTGATCGCAGAGGATCCCTTGTCTATTTCTAATACATATGCAAATACAGACAAGTGAACGCAGAGGTTCTGAGTGACCGCTGAGGGTCCCATGTCTGTGTATTATTACAACTACAACTACTTCCAATGAGAGTAAGGTGAGCCAACAACCAATACCCAGCGGCGATCCGCTCACTACGGTATCCGCCAAGGGAATTGTAGAGGAGATGCCAGTGTGCCAATCAGCATCCGTGATTGACGAGTATTGGAAAGTTGTGGTGGAACGTATCGAACTTATACAGTATTTTTTACTGTTTGTCAGGAGTTAAAGGATTAAAAATGTCCTTAGAAAAAAAAATTCAGAAATATTTTCTTGAGAAAAATTTGGGTTTAGAAATGAAAACAATTTCTGCGAAGAAGAAAACGTTTAGAAGCTTCAGAAGATCACCACTGAAATGTTTTATTTTTTTAATTTTTTTTAATTTTGAATTTTTGTCCGTAGATAAAGGATTGAAAATTTCCTTAGAAAAGTTTATTCAAAAATATTGTCTGTAGAAAAAATTGATTGAATTAATGTCAGTTGTGTAAAAAAATTAAGGAAAATTTGTAAAAAAATTTGATAAAAAAAATCGCACCAACCTTAGAGATTATCGAAATTTGTTTAAACATCGCAAGAGCATAATATTAACTTCAGACACTTTTGAGGAGTTACCAAAAGAAAAAAAAAACAAAATAGAAAAATATTGTTGACATTCGCTTCTGAACTGGACCTTATATAAATATTGCGATGTACGAACATCCAAACAAAATCAAATACTCACTCCAATTTAATTGAGGAGTAGGCTTATACAGCCCATCTTCGAAATTAGTCTACGTTTGGTAAAAATATTACTACGCTCCAAGCTTGGGCAAAATCGTATACCACCTTCGAGAGTTATGGAGCCTACCATGCAGTCAGATCGACTCCAAAAAATAATGTATGTAGCGTATTTTGTCCTTAAAAATAAAATCCAGCGAAATTTTTTTTCTTAGAAAAATTTAAAAAAAAATCTGTTGGAAAATCAATTTAGCGGTCGAAAGACCAAATTTTGATCTCCAATTCAGCGCAAAACTCAAATTTGGTATCATTTTGGTACTCTTCGTACGTTTTTAGAGCGTATTTCAAAAACCAAATTCAAATTTTAATCATGCACTCTAACAGTTACCCTAATGCCGGTTTTCAGATGTCAAGCAATATCCGCTCACGGAATAACAAATTTAGTACAATTTAGTACTTTCCGTGTTTTAACCCTTCCCATTGACAGTGCCCCCCAGTACTTACATTTTCAGCTACATCCGTTGACCCAAACCCATATGGTGCCAAATTTAGTACCATTTAGTACAGTTTTTACATACCACCAAATGGTATGAAAGTGTTACTTTTTAGTACCTTTAGTACACTCATACTTCGAATTTCGATTGGTACATATAGCCTAAACCCCATCAGTGATTCGCATACCAAATTACAGAATTCTAGCTGCATCATATATACATGCCCCAAACAATAGATTATAATTTTAGTACCGTTTAGTACCTTTGTACAATTTTTTTTTACTTTTTTACTCATAGTTCGATTTCCTAAAACCCCTTAAAGAATTATATCACACTTCATACCAATATTAAGGCCTATGCAAAATTTCAAGACTGTAGCTTTAGCCGTTTGGTCTTGGAGTTGAATAAGTCAGTCACTAATTAGCACCAAATTGATTGCTTTTCAGTAATTTAAGTACACTTATAGTTCGGATTTTCTTTTGTACATGTATCCCTCATCCCATCAGGGACTCTCATTCCAAATTTCAGATTTTTAGCTTTATCTGTTCGCCCAATAAAATTAATACAATTGTAGGTATCTTTTTGTACTTTTAATAAACGAATAGTTCGGATTTTTAAAAGTCCAACCTTTTCTCGCACCTACATATCAACTTTAGTAATTTTAGTACACTTTTAGTTCGAGTTTCCTTTTTACATCTATCCTACTTCTCTTTAGCGATCCTCATTCCAAATTTCAGAATTCTAGCTATATACGATTGATCCATACAATGGATTACATTTTTAGTAACTTTTTGTATTTTTAGTACTCTTATATTCCGAATTCCAAAAATCCGAACTTGTGCCACCGCTACACACCAACATTAACTTTCTCTTTAGCGATCCTCATTCCAAATTTCAGAATTCTAGCTATATACGATTGATCCATACAATGGATTACACTTTTAGTACCTTTTTGTATTTTTAGTACTCTTATATTCCGAATTTCCAAAAACCCGAACTTATGTCACCGTGTGTAACGGCCATTAACCCACATACAAAATTTCAAGATTCTATCTTTAGCCGTTTCGCCTAGGCGTTCACTTTGTCTGCCTCACAGAAATAATTTAAAATTACATATTTCGAAAATAAATGGCCATAACTCATGAATCAACACACATACAAATATTATTTATGCATATAAACCTTGGTATAGATTTTTGGTTCCGTTTGCAATTTTTAGAATCAAAAACTATTCACACATTACCGAGAACATCAGTGACTAACACAATATATATTTTTTTAATTATTTTTAATATTTTTTTATATTAAAAATAATTAAAAAAACTACTCTCACATTTCAGAGAACATCAGTGACTAACACAATATATATTTTTTAATTATTTTTAATATTTTTTTTCATATTAAAAATAATTAAAAAAAAATATTTTTTTATATTAAAAATAATTTAAAAAAATATTGTGTTAGTCACTGATGTTCTCTGAAAAGTGAGAGTAGTTTTTGTTTCTAAAAATTTCTTACGAAAGCTGACTTCTATACCAACGTTTATATGTATATATTTTTTAATTACTTTTAATATTTTTTTTATATTAAAAATAATAAAAAAAATATTTTTTTATATTAAAAATAATTTAAAAAAATATATTGTGTTAGTCACTGATGTTCTCCGAAATGTGAGAGTAGTTTTTGTTTCTAAAAATTTCCAATGAAAGCTGACGTCTATACCAAGGTTCATATGTATAAATGATATTTGCAAGTGTGTTAATTCATGAGTTACGGCCATTTACTTTCGAAATATCTAATTTGAAATTATTTCACTGAAGTCATATGGAAGTCGATTCAACTCACATTTTTTCTACAAAAACTCAATGCAGCAACCATGTTCTGTTGCTCATAGATAAACTCAACTCATCAACTTTTTCCATAGAAAATTCCTATTTAGCAAAGTTTTTCTATTAAGAAAGTCACTTTTCCAAGATTTTATAGGGAAACTTATTCGGCAAAGGAAACCTATCACTTTTCCATTTTTTTTATACGGAAAAATATTTTTTGAAGATTTCAAAGTTTCAGATTTATTTCGAAATTCAAATACTTTCTTTGTTTAATTTTCAAAAATTTAATATTTGCAAAAATTACCCAAATTGGTCTCAATTCAAATTCCAGTGGCTGTATGGCCTCACAATGAATAAACTTTAACACTGGTTGTTAGTACCTGCTCGCTCTACCCCTTCGGCTTAAGAAATGTTTTTAAACTTTAACATATTCCGATTACAACAAACCAACCAACCAATAGCCACTATCATAACATCAGAAAGCCATTTGAAGCACCGTGGAGAGGGAAAATCTAGAGAAAGAGGCGGAAGAAGTAAGAGGGACCCGACTTAATACCAGAATTTTCTTCTACCGATAGTTGAATGCGAAGAGGTTTTAAAAGTTTACTCAACACTATTTTGACTGGTACTGGTACTGCTTGGTTGCATTGGTGTTAGTAAAATAGAGATTTTCGGTATTATCCTGCTGCGTAGAAAATTCATACATTCAGGGGATGAGAGTGAGGGGGGCGATGTGTGGAGAGGGCTTTCGGAAACCATGAGTAAGTGTTTGAATTGCTAGTGTGTGGGTGTCATGGTTTGGCTGGCATGGCATATGAATGCTAAAATGTTAATATATGCGGTCACCATTTGAAGATACATATGCATGCCAGGCAAGCATGTGTGGGTGTGAGTGCATGTGTATGAGTGTGCCTGTGTGTGTGTGTGTTAGTTTGAATGCAGGTTAGCAAAAGTTCATGTATTGATATACAATCAGGCAGATAACACCACAAGTGGGTTAGAAGTGAATGTAGAAAAGTAAAATTCATGGATGTGTGTAGGTGTGCGTGTGTGTGTGTGTAGGTGGACATGTTGAGGTTTCAATGCATCTCCAAGAGAAGAGTTCGAGGAGGAGGAGGAGGAGGAGGCTATCATTGAATATGTATGTGGGGAAGTGTGTGAGTATCATGAATCTGAATAGATTTTGGAGGGGTACAGCATACATTCAGGCTCTATTTTTGTGTGTGTGTGTGTGTGTGTGTGTGTGGGGTCATGATATGTTTGTTGCTGCTGCTGTTATTGTATTTGTTCGTTGATATTTTTGACCTCATACTGACACTGTTGGCAAATGTGCTTGACATTTGTAATGGTATTTTTGTTCTCATTTTTATTTTGAAATGTTTTTTCTCCTCTCCTCTCCTTACTTATGTTTTACTTTAAGCCCCTCACCTTCTCTTCCATTATCACTCGTTGGCATGGTGAACTTTTTAAATGTTTTTTTCTGCAGTAATTCTTTCATTTAGAAGAGTTATTCTTTGTTCGTATTATTTATTTTGAATGCTTTTCAAATTCCATCATGCATTTAATGCCATTTACAAAAAATGAATTAATTTGAATGAAGGTATGTTTTTTATGTTTTTGTGGTGGCTAAATAACCTTGGGAAAATTACTTGAGCTTGAATTATAATTTATTTTTTTTTTAATTTTATTCGGGTTGGTTTGGTTTATAATGGAAGAGCCTTGGCAGTAATTTGTGTGTCCATCAATTGGATTTTATGAAATTTTCAAGTCCCAAAAGACCCAAAAATATATTGAATAATAATTATTATTATTATTTATTTATTTTATTTTATTTTATTTTTTTTTTTTTTTGAGACTTTAACTTAATTCAATTTTATTAAAAAATAGAATCTCAAACATTTTTTTTATTTAAAAAAAAATCAAAATTTGTTTACAAAAAAAAAAATCATTTGCTGAAGTGATTTTTTATAGAAAAAAAAAATGAGGAAATAACTTTCCCTAGTTTTTTCTACGGAAAACAATTATTTTTCTATTGAAAAACTCGGCGTGTTGATATTTTCTATAAAAAAGTCGATTATTTCTTTAGAAAAAAAATCATTCAATTGATATACAAAAATGGCTAAATTAAACTTTTTATAAAAAAAATCGCTCAAATATTTTTATTAAAAAATATTTTTATTAAAAAAAAGAAACTTCGTCGACGAGATTTCCACCTTATAAATTTAGATTTGCTCCAACAGTTCGTGTTAGGCCTTTTTAGTACTCAAAATGCACAATTGGTTCAGTTTGACAGCATTTTTTAATCAAAACTTCATATATCGAACTAAATTTTCAGAATTTTTGTATATTTTATAAATTATTCAAGTTTTTCCTTTTTCGAAAAGAGTAATAAAGAAATATTTACCTTTTACACCAAAAAGTCCTCAATACCTTTCATTTTGGAATTTTAGTAAGACCATTGAGCAATGGACCCACATCCATCTTTTCTGTCTAAAACTTTTTTAATGTCTCCATATGTAAACCCTAGAAACCAATAGTGACCCCAATATCAAAATTCAGCATGTCAGCTCTATCCCTTCACACAATACCAAATTAAGAACCATTTCGTACAAATATGGTACACATTTCCCAAAACCACCTTCATATCTCAATCCCAGATGGCCACAGAAACTTCAATATCAAATTTCGGAATTCTAGCCCTATCCTTTTATCCAATACCAAATATATATATATATATATAAATAAATTTCGGGATTCCAGCTCTATCCCTTCATCCAATACCAAATGTAGTACCACTTAGTACTTTTCGAAACAACTGTAGTACACATTTCCAAACCATTTCCATATCTCAATTACAAATACCAACAGAGTCCTCAATATGAAATTTTGAGAATTCCAGCTCTATCCGTTCACCCTTTTAGCCCCACGTAGTACTTTTCGAACAATTTGGTACACATATCCAAAACCACCACCACATCTCAATTACAGATTCCAACCTCAATATTAAATTTGAGGATTCCAATACTATCCTTTCATCCAATACCAAATTAAGTACCATTTAGCACTTTTCGTACAAATATAGGATGTATTTCCAAACCACTGCCAAATCTCAAACACAAATACCATCAGTAATCTTTAGAGTTGTGTCTTCATCCCTTCAACCAATACCAAAAATAGTACCATTTAGTACTTTTCGTACAAATATGAACCCATTTCGAAACCACCGCAAAATCTCAAACACAGATACCTACAGAGACCTCAATATCAAATTTGAGGATTCCAGACCTATCCTTCAGCCAATACCAAAATTTGTACCACTTAGTACTTTTCCCACGAATGCAGAACGCATTCCCAAACCACCGCTAAATCTCAATTACAGATACCAACAGAGACATCAATATTAAATTTGAGGATTCCAGCCTTATCCCTCCACCACATTCCATATTTAGTTCCATTTAGTGCTTTTCGTACAATATTGAATGCATTTTCAAACCTCAAACACAGACACCTTCAGTAATCCCAATATCAATTTTCGGGATTCCAGCTCTATCCCTTTACCTAGTACCCTATTTCCCAAACCCCTCCATGCGTCCAGGCTACATATGAACAGTTACTTTTAGACTAAATTTTAGATTTCAGGCACTATATGTTCAACCAATAACAAATTGAACCAAATATAGAACTATCAAGTAGTTTTCATCAACTTGTAGTAGATATTTTAGAAACCATCTCTTCATCACAAACCTAGCACGAAAGGGAACCTCAGTACAAAATGTTAAGATTCCAGCTTCATCCGTTCACCCTAAACCAAATTGTACCAAATTTAGTACCATTTAGTACAATTCACATACTTAGTACACATTTCCAAGACCACCTTCATATATAAACTATACTTTCCAATTTGTTTCTCATGCCAAATTTCAATTTTTATCTGTATCCGTTCACATAATACCAAAAGGTACAATTTCGGAAGTTAAGTACCATTGTAGAACATTATAGTTTGAATTACCTAAAACCCTTTGGTACATCTATTGTGTACTCCATCAGTGACTCTCATTCCAAATTTAAGAATTCCAGCTCCATCGGCTCATCAAAATTTCAATTTGTACCATTTAGTGCACATTAGTACGAATTTCCAAAACTACATACATACCTCAGTCCTACAATGAAATAGCAATCTTTTTTCCAAATTTCAGGATTTAAAATCTACCGGGTAAATTGTACCAAATTTAGTCGACATATGTACGATTTTTCAAAACTACCTACATACCCCAGTCTTACAATGAAATATCAATTTTATTCCACATTTCAGTATTCTAACTCTACAGGTTCCCCCAAAATTTAAATTGCAGCAAATTTAGTACCTTTAGTACACATAAGTACGAATATCCAACTTTTAGTATTGTATTGTATTTTATTTTCAACTTTTAGTATTCCAGCTCTATCGATTCACTCAAATCGAATTTATACGATTACATTACATAAGTACTTTTCGTACACGTATAGTGCGAATTTTTAAAAACCCGTTGGTACATCTCTCGTACACTTCATGAGTGACCCTCATTCCAAATTTAAGAGTTCTAGCTTTACTGCTTCCTCAAATGTAAAGGGTATAATATTTAGTACCCTTTAATGTTTTTCGTACCACTCTAACACGAATATCCAAATCCCAGCCTTTTCTGACTCCTACTACTTCCTCCAATACAAAGGTTACCATATTTAGTACCTTTTTATACTTTTCGTACCGTTCTAGTGCAAATTCCCAAAAACCCAGCTCTATATGACCCCTTCGGACCATAATTCCAAAAGGGGTCCCGTTCCAAAATTACAAGATTCTACCATTAGTCATTTGAGTGCATTGATGAACTGTTAAGTCAGTCAGTCAATTACTTTACTCTTTTATTTATTGACAGGGTGAGATAAAAAAAACTGCAACAAACTCAAAAGCCATAATTTTTGAATTTTTTTAATTTTATTGAATTAAAGCTAGAAAGATCGGAAATAGCATCAAATTTTTAAAAAAAAGTTTAGATTTGTTCGAATTGGTCACCTTTGCCATTAATTATGTCCTTCAAACACCCAATGAACACGTCACACGCTGCCCGAATGTTGCTCTGCGGTATTTTCGCCCATTTCCGGCGAAGCGCTTGCTTGAGGTGATCGATACCTTGGTATTTTTAATGCCAACCTAGCTTTCCCAAATACTCCAGACACAATAGTCCAACGGATTGGTATCCGGAGATTTTGGTGGCCATTGTGCGTTGAAAATGAAGCGAGGAATCTCATTTTGTAACCATTCTTGGTGGCGCGTGCTGACTGAGATTGTGCTGAGTCCTGTTGGAATGTCCAAGGTCTGCGGTCAAAATGTTTGCGTGCCCAAGGCTTTAATACACCCTCCAAAATATTTTCGCGATAATATTCGGCATTTAATACGAGCGTAGAGCGACCATCGGCTGTTATGGCGGCCCATATTCGGCATTTATTCTGATGCCACGGTCGATTAATACGAGCGGAGAGCGACCATCGGCTGTTATGGCGGCCCACACCATCTCCATGGTCGGCGCTTGAGTTCTGGTGGCCAACCGGAGGTGTAAATTTTTAGCTGACCTCTTTGGCAAGTAAACACGATCATTTTGTTTGTTTACAAGCTGCTGGACAACGAATGTTTTCTCATCAGAGAAAAGCAAATTCGGCAGTTCACCACTTTCGACTAAGCGAAGCAACTCTTTAGCTCTTTTGAGTCTATTTTCTTCAGGTTGCGGTGTGAGTTTTTGCACTTTTTGGAATTTCAATGGCTTTACCCCGAGCTAATTTTTCCGAATATTTGCCGAATGGAAGATTGCGATATTTTCAGCTCACGAGCAATTTTTCGGCCACTGCGACGAGGGTTTCGATCAAATTGCTTCTTTACTTTTCGAAGCATTTCTGCTGATATTGCTGTTTTCTCAAGTCCACTTTCTTGACGTCGGGCTTCGCTACCAGTATCACGGTAACGAGCGATGGTACGAGACACAAAATATTTATTCGAATTTAAATCCTGGAGTCCTCTAACGATAGCCACTTGTGGGTTTCCAGCCAAATATAAAAAAATTACACTATCACGCTTGAATTCCATCACGAATAACTTTTTTACTGAAGAGTTCCCACCAAAATGCTTTTGTTCGCTTGTAAACAATATAATGAGCTGTCACTGGAATAATTTTAATAGCTGTCGGACGAGTTGCTTGTAAATGACAGCAGTCAGAAGTTGGTTGCATATTGTATAAATAGGAATAATTTTCTTACTTGATTTTTCACTAAAAAAAGTTCCCAGCAGAAATTTTTACTGGTGGAAAAATTTTCCGACTTGATTTTTCTCCAGAAAAAAAATTTAAAATAGATTTTTACTATATCAGAATTGTTAAATTGAAATTGTTTGCGGAATATTTCTGTGGAAATTTGTTCGGGAGAAATCGTTTTTTATATAAAGAAAAAAATTTATCCATTTCCAAATTTTTCCTGACACTTTTTCATCTTCTCCAGGAATTTCAAGAATATTTCTATGGAAATTTGTTCGGGAGAAATCGTTTTGATATAAAGAAAAATATTTCTCCATTTCCAAATTTTTCCTGACACTTTTTCATCTTCTCCAGGAGTTTCAATAATATATCAAATATTGACATTTCCGACAGCCAGATGCACCACATAAAATCCTGTACAACAATGTCTTTCCTCTTCATTTTATTCATTATATTTTCACTATAGCATTCTTGCCACTAGGACCCATATTGTATGTGTGTGTGAGAGTGTCTCTCTCTCTGTGTATGCATATTCCCTAAATAAACACTTTTTAAATTGCAATTATTTGGTATTTATTTTATGCAAATATAATTCACTACCTGCCGAATAATGCCACAGACATACCTACCAACATACATATGTATATGAATATTTTTGATGGAAATATATTCTCATATGTCAGCCCAGGTGCTATTCTCTGTGGGTGCGAGAGGGAGAGAGAGAGTTTTTATGTGTGTGTGCGAGAACGTAAAAACCATTAGACATTTTATGAATTAATTTTCCTCCAGCATAGAAACGTTTCCATTAGCACTATTTACACATTAAAGCAAATCATTTAGACAGATGATTGAATGAATGAACGAATGTATAAACACACAGATTTATACATTTATGAGCAGATGCATCTATTTATATAAGTGCTGGGATTTATGGTGATATTCCCTGGAATACTAATTCATAATTCGCAATGACAAGGGGAAGTTTTTTTTTTTGTGATGAAACAGGGAAATTGATTTATTTGGAAATGAAAGGGATTTTTTCGAAAGAAAATCAGGGGAATTTCGAAAATCATATTTTGAGGCTTTTTCAGGCATCTCCAAATTATAAAGAGAAAGTATGGTAAGAAAATTGTCCAAAAACGTCTAATCAACCAACTGCAGGGTGATATGAAAAAACTGCATACAACTTCAGACTGCTGTCATTTCTAAACCACTCGTCCAACAGGTGTTAAAATTATTCCAGTGACAGCTCATTATATTGTTTATAAGCGTACAAAAAAAAAATATTTAAAAAATATTTTTTTAAGCTTAACATTAAACGTGGATTTTTTTAAATAAAAATTTTTTATGCCAAATAATAAACGTGGATTTTTTTAAAAAAATATTTTTTTAAGCTTAACATTAAACGTGGATTAAAAAAAAAATGTTAGCTTAACAATAAACGTGGATTTTTTATAGAATATTTTTTTGAAGCCAAACAATAAACGTGGATTTTTTAAAGAATATTTTTTCAAGCCAAACAATAAACGTGGATTTTTTAAAATATATTTTTTGAGCTTTACATTAGACATAGATTTTTTTAAGCTTAACATTAAACGTGGATTTTTTAAAAAATATTTTTTTAAGCTTAACATTAAACGTGGATTTTTTAAAAAATATTTTTTCAAGCCAAACAATAAACGTGGATTTTTTAAAGAATATTTTTTTCAAGCCAAACAATAAACGTGGATTTTTTAAAAAATATTTTTTCAAGCCAAACAATAAACGTGGATTTTTTAAAAAATATTTTTTCAAGCCAAACAATAAACGTGGATTTTTTAAAAAATATTTTTTAAGCTTAACATTAAACGTGGATTTTTTAAAAAATATTTTTTCATGCCAAACAAAAAACTTGAATTTTTTAAAAAATATTTTTGAAGCTTAACATTAAACGTGGATTTTTTAAAAAATATTTTTTCATGCCAAACAAAAAGCCTGGATTTTTTAAAAAATATTTTTTAAAAAATATTTTTTCATGCCAAACAAAAACCCTGGATTTTTAAAAAAAAAATTAAGCTTAACATTAAACGTGAAAATTTTCCAGAAAAAAAGTTATTCGTGATGGAATTCAAGCGTGAGAGTGCTATTTCTTTATAATTGCCTGAAACACCACAAGTGGCTATCGTTAGAGCACTCCAGCATTTAAATGCGAATAAATCTTTGGTGTCTCGTACCATCGCTTGTTACCGCGATACTGGTTGGTAGCGTAGCCCGACGCCAAGGAAGTGGACGGAAGAAAACAGCAACATCAGCAGAAATCGTTCGAAAAATAAAGAAGCGACTTGATCAAAACCGTCGCAGTGGCCAAAAAAATGGGTCGTGAGCTGAACATATCGCAATATTCCATTCGGCAAATATTGAAATATGAGCTCGGGGTATAGGCTTTGAAATTCCAAAAAGTGCAAGAACTTGCACCGCAACAGAAAGAAAATAGACTCAAAAGAGCTAAAGAGTTGCTTCGCTTGGCCGAAAGTGGTGAACTGCCGAATTTGGTTTTCTCCACTCTCCGATGAGAAAACATTCGCTGTCCAGCAGTTTGTAAATAAACAAAATTATCGTGTTCTCTTGCCAAAGAATCTGAAAATGTGTACCTTCGGTTGGCCACCAGAATTCAAGCGCCGGCATAAGAGCCGATGGTCTCTCTCCGCTCGTAATAATGGACCGTGGCATCAGAATAAATGCCGAATATTATTGCGAAAATATTCTGAAGGGTGTATTAAAGCCTTGGGCACGCACACATTTTGACCGCAGACCTTGGACATTCCAACAGGACTCAACACCATCGCACTCAGCACCCAAGAATGGTTACAAATGGTTAAAAGCCACCCAAGAATGATTACAAAATTAGGTTCCTCGCTTTATTTCCAGCGCCACCAATGGCCACCAAAATCTCCGGATACCAATCCGTTGGACTATTGTGTCTGGAGTATTTTGAAAAACAAGGTTGGCACTAAAAAATACCAAAGTTTCGACGCACCTCAGGCAGACGCTTCGCCGGCAATGGGCCAAAATACCGCACAGCAAAATTTGGGCAGCATGTGACGGTTTCATTGGCCGTTTGAAGGCCATAATTCGTGCAAAATGTGACCAATTCGAACAAATCTAAACTTTTTCTAAAATTTGGTGCTACTTCCGACATTTTTTTAAAATTTAAAAAAAAAATTAAAAATTATGGCCTTTGAATTTGTTGCAGTTTTTTTTATCTCACCCTGTATTTACCTCCAACTTAAATCTCAGACATCAAATATAACAAACAATTGTCAGCGGAAGACACCGAATCTATCCTACCACCTTACTTTGCCAAATTTGCATTGGCTGCCATCTAGCCACTCATTAAATGCGCAATATCTTCCTGTGGTTTTAAATGCACAACCTTTAATACAGCAAACGTGAAATGCCAAGCTTATTTCCATGGGCAGACAGACGGCAGACAGCCACACTTAAAATCGGTCGACACAACTGATGTTGGAAGAATGCAAAACATGTCCGACTCGTTATTTGTTCATTGTACATAGATGTGATAAATATTTGCTGTTGTTGCTGTCCAAACCAGCCAGGCATCAAGCTCATCAGGAAAATGACGAACATTGAGGATGATGCTGACATTGGCTGACTGGTCGGTTGCAATGGATTGGGTTGGTCGGTTGGTTGGTTGACTGGCTGCCTGGTTGCATGCATCCATTTCAAAGTGTTAAACAATAATTTCCTTGTGAGCATTGCCCTGTGATTGGAATATTAATTTTCCAATTTTAGTTAGGGTCAGGAAAAGAGAGGGAAAGAGAGAGAGAGAGAAAGGGAGAGCGAAAGTGATATGTGACGCACTTTAGCTAGTTCTAGTTAATAGACGATGAAATGTTTATTTTCTGTTTTTTTTTATAAAATGTTTAATATCTTTTTTTTAAATTAAAAAATTGCACTTTTTTTCTATGGAAAATTTGATTATATTTTCTATGGAAAATTTGAATATATTTTCTATAGAAAATGCAGAGAAATTTTTCAATAAATAAATATATATTTATTTCCAAGTTAAAAAAAAAATAGTAAATTTTTTAATAGAACAAAAAATGGTTTCTTTTATTTTTTCTATGGAAAACTTCATTATATTTTCTATAGAAAAATGCAGAGAATTTTTTCAATAAATAAATATATATTTATTTCTAAATTTAAAAAAATAGTAAAATTTTTTAATAGAAAAAAAACAAGTTTTCTTTTAGAACAAATATTTTTCAATGGAAATTTAATTCAAATTTGTTAAATAGAAAAAAAGATTATAAGAAAACTCCGGGTTCTTCTATAGAAAAATCCACCCATCAATATTTTCTATGGAAAAATCAGTTCAAAAAATGCAAAAACCTATTTTATCTAATTTTCTCTTTCAGAAGTTATTATTTTTTACTGCATTTCAAAATTTAAAAAAAATTTAGTAAAATTTTTTAATGGAATAAAAATTTATCCAACAAATTTTTTGTGAAAGGAAATTTAATTCAAATTTGTTAAATAGAAAAAAAAGATTAGAAGAAAACTCAGAGTTCTTCTATAGAAAAATCCACCCATCAATTTCAATTTCTATGAAAAAATCAGTTCAAAGAATGCAAAATCTATTTTACCTAATTTTCTCTTTCAGAAGTTATTTTTTTACTGCATTTCTAAATTTAAAAACAATTTAGTAAATTTTTTTAATAGAACAAAAATTTATCCAGCAAATTTTTTTTATTGGAAAATTCATTTAAATTTTTAAATAGAAAAAGGATTAAAAAAAAGATTAGATTAGAAAAAAACTCAGAGTTCTCAGAGTTCAAGGTCTGGTGTGAAGATGGAATATATCGGTCCACCCCATGTGATACCTCCCCCACAAAGAGTCAACATTTTGAATATTCATGAAGGTCATAAAACTCGAAAATAACATCCGATTCCATTCAGACGTGGTAGAAATCGGACCATATTTTCTGGTATCTCTCCCACAAGGGGAAAAAGTTCTAAATTACCAAAACAATCATAAAATCCGAAATAAGCATCCTGCTGCCTTCATATTTCACACATCCTATTATATCTCTTAACACAAGGTCTGGTGTTAAGATGGAATATATCGGTCCACTCGTTCTGGTACCTCCCCCACAAAGCTTAAATTTTTTAATATCCATGAAGCTCATAAATAGCGAAATTAACATCAGATTCCATTCAGACTTGGTATATCTTATTATTTCCATCAACACAAAATTTGTTATAAATATGGTAGAGATCGGAACATTCCTTCTGGTTCCTCTCCTACAAAGGGTGAAAATTTTTAATATCCATGAAGGTCATAAAACGCGAATTAAGCGTCAGGTTCTCCTCATATTTTACACTTCCCATTATTTTTACTAATACAAGATCTGCTGTGACGATGGGGCATATTCTACGGGACCTACCCTCTACGGGGTCAAATATAATTAATAATCGAAAAATATAAGTCAAAATATATTTAAATAATCAAACACTGGCTGAGGCTATACATCTGTCGGCAATACCGATTGATACTTTTTAACTTGGTTAGAGAACAATTTGTTAAATTGAAACGATTTGATTTTCACAGAAAATCGTGAAACATGAGTTTTTCTGTAAAAAATTCACTGAATTGACAGAATTAAATTTTTTTATGAAAAAAGTATGCTGAATTCTTATTTTCTATTTAGAAAATTTCAGGATCAAATTTTTGGAAAAAAATTTCAGGATCAAAAATTTTAGAAAAAATTCCCTAAATTGACATTTTCTCCCGAAGAATTTAATGAATTAGATTTTTTTTAAATATTCCTTGAATTCCAATTTTTAAGAAATTGTCAGGAAATTTGCAATGCTTTTTTCTTTAGTTAAGGATTTTTTTCTTTGCTATATTTTCAAAAAAAAAAATCACTTTCCTTTTTCTACATAAAAAATGAAATTTTTTATTAAAAAAAAATTTCTAGATCAAATTTTTGAAGAAAAAATCGTGTAGAATAGATGGGAAAAATTCCTTAACTTGACATTTTCTTTAGAAAAAAATTAATGAATTTGAATTTTCTTTAAAGAAATATTCTCTGAATTTTTATTTCAAAGAAATTGTCAGAAAACGTGAAATCCTTCTTCCTTTATTTTCAAAAAAAAAGCTTCCTTTTTTTATACACAATTTAAAATATACTGTTCAATTTAAAAAAACGCTGAATTGACAGAAATGCAATATTTTATGAAAAAAGAAATTTTCAGGATCAAATTTTTGGAGAAAAAATCGCTCAGAATAGAATGGAAAATGTTCTTAAATTGATATTTTCATTAGAAAAAAATTAATGAATTTGAATTTTCTTTAAAGAAATATTTTCTGAATTTTCATTTCTAAGAAATTGTCAGAAAACGTGAAATCCTTCTTCCTTTATTTTCCAAAAAAAAGCTTCCTTTTTTCTACACAGTTTAAAATATCCTGTTCAATTTAAAAAACGCTAAATTGACAGAAATGAAATTTTTTATTAAAAAATTAATTTTCAGAATCAATTTTTTGGAGAAAAAATCGTGCAGAATAGAAGGGAAAATTTCCTTAAATTTATATTAAAAAAAAAAAAATGAATTTTCTTTAAAGAAATATTCCCTGAATTGTCATTTCAAAGAAATCGTCTTTTATTTAAGGATTTTTTGCAATATTTTTGAAGAAAATCACTTCCTTCTTTCTTCACAATTTAAAATATCACCTTTAATATCAAAAATGCTGAATTAACTAAATTAATTTTTTTATAAAAAAAAATTGTTGAAATTTTTTTTTGGAAAAATTGAGGATCAAATTATTGGATAAAAAATTGAGCTGAATAGATGGGGAAAAATTCCCTTAATCGACATTTTCTCCAAAAATAATGAATGAATTAGATTCTTCTTCTTCACAATTTAAAATATCACCTTTAATTTCAAAAATGCTGAATTAACTAAATTTATTTTTTTATAAAAAAAATTCTTGAAGAGTTTTTTTTTTTGGAAAAATTCAGGATCAAATTTCTGGGTAAAAATTTGAGCTGAATAGATAGGGAAAAATTCCCTAAATTTACATTTTCTCCAAAAAGATAAATGAATTAGATTTTTCTGAATATTCTCTGACTTGTCATTTTTAAGAAATTGTCAAAAAATGTTCCATCTTTCTTCCTTTATTTAAGAAGAATACATTTTCCAAGAAAATCACTTCCTTTTTTTGTTCACAATTTAAAATATCATGTTCAATTTGTGTTTAAAAGTGTCATAAATTTAATTGACTAACATTAATTGTATATTTGGCACATGTGCTATGTGCATACCAAACCCTCTTCCATCTATACAATACACACGCACACAATGTAGTGTAAATTTGAATGCACTAAACTAAACTCGAAATGCTATCGAACTACAAAAACACACACGCATTCACACACACAAACACACGCTTAGATACATTCAAAGATATCAATACTAAATGCTTGTTTAGAACAGGAAATCAAATCAATTGGATGTGGTTGCACAGACGATACACAGAAAGCTAGACAAACAAGCTCTTCCGTGCACACACACACACACACGCATACATATCCACATTCATATATACATGTTGTGTTTTGTGAACACATACAGAGACAGAGATAACTTTTAAAGTCCTTGGTTAAAACCAGGGAGCAACCACAGACACACTCACACACACATACAGATACGCTCTTGTTCTATGGTGGTAAAAGTGTTGGTAATTGAGTGAGCTTGAGTATTTTGTTGCCGGGAGTGTGCGTATGTATGAGAGTGTGTGTGTGTGTGTGTGCACTGCAGTAAGTAATGGTAAATATGTTTTTGTTTTTCCCTCTACTAATTTCCAAGAGCTAAACAAACAAATATGTTTACATATTAAATTTCACTGGAAGGTCGTTAGTAGTTGGGAAATGGAAAATTTGGAAAATTGGATTTTAAAATATTTTTCTTTTTTGCCACAAGAAATCTCCACTTTGTTAGAGATTCTAAAATTCTTTGGACACCAGAAATGTACTTAGAATTTATCTCAAATTTTTTTATTCATTCATTTATTTTTTTTTATTAAAATTTTTTATTCCCTGAAATTTGTTCTCAACCTTCCAAACCGTACCTCGTTAAGTAGCTTCCGATTAATATCTTCCATTTTATTTTTGACTTCATTAAAACTTTAAGTCAATTTATTTCGTGCACTTTCTCACAAATATGAATGGGAATTTTCTGCCTGATTGGTTTTATGTGTATCCGAGCGATGATTGTCACGCCTAACACACAGCACCAGCAGCAACACCACCACCAACCAGTTATTTGAAAACCATAAAATAAGAACAATAGTTTACTTTTGGTTGCACTCAGGCTTAAACTTATAATTTTGAAGATGATTGTAAATACTTGGAGTGGCACCATTTTCAATCGATATTTGGGGGGGGGGGAGTTGATAATTGGGAAATGGTTATTAAGAGCTTGCTGGAGGATAAAATGAATTCGAAGGAAAGAGGGAGAGAGAGATACAATTAAATAATTAATAGATAATTATTGTTGGAAATTCTTTAATTTTTTTTTCTACAGAAAATGGTTTGAAATTTTCAATAAAAAATCGTAGGAAATTTTCTAAGAATATTTTGTTGTTATTATTATTATTATTATTATTATTATTATTATTATTATTATTATTATTATTATCATCATTATTATTATTATTATTATTATTATATTATTATTATTATTATTATTATTATTATTATTATTATTATTATTATATTATTATTATTATTATTATTATTATTATTATTATTATTATTATTATTATTATTATTATTATTATTATTATTATTATTATTATTATTATTATCATTATTATTATTATTGTTATTATTATTATTATTATTATTATTATTATTATTATTATTATTATTATTATTATTATTATTATCATTATTATTATTATTGTTATTATTATTATTATTATTATTATTATTATTATTATTATTATTATTATTATTATTATTATTATTATTATTATTATTATTATTATTATTATTATTATTATTATTATTATTATTATTATTATTATTATTATTATTATTATTATTATTATTATTATTATTATTATTATTATTATTATTATTATTATTATTATTATTATTTTTATTATTATTATTATTATTATTATTATTATTATTATTATTATTATTATTATTATTATTATTATTATTATTATTATTATGTTAGGTTATATATTTTGAGGTTGAAATGGACGAAAAATAGACGAGTTTTTAGATTTCGCACTTGCTCCACAGGACTAAATTATAGACGGGACGACGCGGAATTTTGCATGGCGATAAAGTTTAAGACAGGACAGAAGCTAGTCAAGTTAGATGGTGATCCGATAAATTATAGAATGTGAAACGCACCATCACTTTTTGTGAAACATACCAATAAATGCACGTAAAGGTTATTTCGGATCGTTACATTGATGCTGATAGGTGTCTTTGGACAAAATCCGTTTCAGAATATTTGGAGTTGATTTAGGGGTGTCCTTCCGTCCGTGCGTCTGTTAGTATTTCCGGTTGGAGCGCATGACAAATCTAGAAAGGAACATCCGATTTGGTCTATACCGTAACAAGTATAGAGGATATGGTAATATTAATATCAAGCTTAGATCGAATTCGGAGCAATACCTTCTTATACTTCCCCCACTAAAGGTCCAAATTGTCACAGAGGATAATTTATCTCGTATAACACGAGAGGATCATCCAATTTTATGCAAACTTTGCAAATATTAATATTTTTATCAGTGCCAGATCAGCTACGAAAATGGACAATATCGGCCCAATCCATCAAGTACCTCCCTCCCTCGCAATGTTTTAAAATTTTGATTAGTTATATCTCTTATAAAAACAGTGCGATTGTTTTAAAACTTCACGCATTTAAATGTATCTACCAACACAAGATCTGGCACGAAGATAGTAGATTTCGGTCCACACCTTCTGGTACCTACCCCACAAAGGGATCAAAGTTCTAAATAATCATGATGGTGATAGGACGCGAAATATGCATGTGATTATATTCAAACTTGGCACATCCCAATGTTCCTATTCACATAAGATCTGGCGTGAATATGGTAGATATCGGACCACTTCTTCTGGTACCTGCCCCACATCGATTCTAAATTCTGAATATTTATGTCTGTCATAAAATTCTAAATAAGCATCATAATATATTCATGTTTCACACATCCAAAATTTCCACTAAAACAAGAGCTTATGTAAAGATGTGATATATCGGAACACTCCTTCTAGTATCTTCCCCACAAACGGTCAGAATTTTGAATGAGTATATCTGTTATAAAGTGCAAAATAATCTTCCTATTGTCTTTAAGTGTCACTGATCCAAATATTTCTACCAACACAAGATCGGGCATGAAGATGGTAGATATCGGACCTTCTGGTACCTCCTCTATAACGCGTCAAAATTTTGAATAATTATATCTATCATAAAATGAGAAATAAGCACCCGATTACTCTCAAGCATTTCAATATTTCTATCAACACAAGATCTGGTGAAAAAATGGAATATGTCGACGCACACCGTCTGGTACCTCCCCCACAACAGATTCAAATTTTGTAATAATTATGTACATATTTCGCAAAATGCGAAATAAGCATCTGTTTGTCTTCAGATTTCACACATCCCGATATTTTACTGACTCAGGATATGGTGTGAAGATGTTATATATCGGCCCAATCCTTCTGGTACCTCCCCAACAAAGGGCTCGAAATTTTTAATATGAAAAGCGTTCATAAAATTCTCTTCAAATTCCAATCTTCTCAATATTTCTATCAACACAACACCTGGTGCAAAGATTGAATATATCGATCCACTCCTTCTGGTACCTCCCCCACAACGGGTCAAAATTTTGATTAATTTCATCTATCACATGCAATGCAAAATAATCATCCGATTGTCTTCAAACTTCGTACATTCCGATATGTTTACTGACGCAGGATCTGGTGTGAAGATGATATACATCGGTCCAACACTTATGGTATCCCTCTCACAACGGGTCAAAATTTTGAATATCTATCATAAAATGAGAAATAAGCATCAGATTGTCTTAAAATCTCACACATCCCAATATTTTAATCAACACAAGATCTGGTGGAAACAGGGTATATATCGGCCCACTCCTACTGGTACCTCCCCACAAAGGGTCACACAAGGGTCTAAAATTTCGCATAAAAGCGGAACTAATACTTCGATTCTCTTCAAACTTTACACATGCCAATATTTTTCTCTCTTCTTAGCACCTTTTGGATCAATTATGGTACAAATTTCTAAAATCACCTCCATATCTCAATTCGAGATACCAACAGAAACCTCAATATCAAATTCAAGGTTTCCAGTCCTATCCGTTCACCCAATACCAAATTTAGTACTTTTCGTACAAAAATAGGGCACATTTCCAAAATCGCCTTCGTATTTAAATTCCAGATACTTACAGAGACCTTAGTACTAAATTTCAGGATTTCAGCCCTATCTCTTCGCCCAATACCAAATTTAGTACCATTTATACTTTTCGTACAATTATAGAACACATTTCCGAAATCACTTCCATATCTTAATTCCAGATACCAAAAAGAGATCTCAATATCAAATTTAAGGATTCTAGCCCATTGCCAAATTTACCCCAATTTTTTTCCCATTTTTTAACAGAAAATTTGGAAAATTTCCAGAAAAATAATTAATATTTTGGTAATTTTTTTTTTGTATTCTATTTTTTTTTTTTTTTCAAAATAATAGTTCATAAATATCCCTTATCAACCACAGAGCAAAATTTATCCATTCCTCCCAGAAACTGAGTAAAAAATTGTTTTTTTTTTTCGGCCAAATACCCACTCTCACTTTGGACAATTCTAAAGAAACAAATTTCAAATACATGTTTCAAACTCAAAACTTTTTTTCGGAACTCTCTCCAAAGTATATGCTAAAGGAAAATTCGCTATCGAAAAACTTTTGATTGCTTAAAGTGAATTGACTTAATTCGATTTGATTTTTTCTGAAGCTCGCCGGTTTTTTGGCCTCCTGCACGGCTAAACTGTAGCTACCTAATCAAATTTCACGTTTCACTGGGAAACTTTGCGATAAAAACGCATCTTCATTATAATCGATAATTACTAAAGTTTTGATTTCCTACTTGATGTGTAGCTACTTTTTTTTTTTTGAAAAATTCTCTACGTTTTCATGTTGCTACCGGGAAATGTATTTTTCTTTTTTCGCAACGAACAAAAAGTGTTTGCAATTGAAAAAGTTTTTAATAATTGTTTTTTTTATTAAACATCTCATGTAGTACCCGAGTAATGTGCCAAGAACAGAAAACGTCAACCACGTAACAATCTGCCATGGCAGTAGCGAGGGAGTGCTATGAAATGGGTAAGAGAGTGGGGGCGGAGAGTGGTAGGGGGTCACAAAGTTAATAAACGATTATCTGCATAAAACTGACAAAGCACACGCCAGTCTTAAACTTCTAACACAATATGTGTTGGTATGACTGGGCGCTGTTGTGCTCTGGTAGCTTCAGCTACATGTCCTCCTAGTATGCCCCGGCAGAAGGAGGAAAAAAATTAAAAAGCAAAAATAAAACCAACTCTGGAACATGGTTCAATTTAAAACTTGCCGTTGATGCTGTTGTTGAGAAAAAAAAATAAAGAAAAACACACCAAGACGACAGCCCGAACAGCATCAACTTCAATTAATTGCTAATTAAAACGGAGCAAAGAAATATTGGAAATGAAGCTCCCAGCATCAGCAGCATCATCATCGGCAAGGAAATTTATTTACCTTCAATAATAAATGTAAGCCATACCAACAGGAAAATCACCAACCCCGACCACCTACCACAATTTCCTTTTAGACCAAAAGGAAATCAGTGGTTAAGACTTGACAGATCGGGTAAGGCAAGGCAAGGCAAGACAAAAAACCGCAAAGCATGTGAAACACCCTCACCCCACAATTTTCATTATGAAAAGATAAAGATGATGGACAAGAAACATGGAAAATAATGCCACAACCCAACATCGCGCCATACACTCCATGCCTAGGTTGGTTGGCCGTCCGGTCATCCAACAATGACATATTACAATTGACTTTGCGGTTGAGACGAAAGGACCTTTACATATATATGTAGAGATATTTTCTTATGTGGTTGTGTTTATGTGTGGGTGGACTTCAAGGCTTTAAGGACGTGGCTCTTGAAAATGTCAATAAATTAAAGGACAAGGAAATATGGTGTTACTTTGCTCTGAGGAGATTCGGGATTCCATTTTGTTTGTGCAAAAAAACTCAAAATATGATCTCCGATATCGAAATTCATAAATGAAATTGGAAGTTAAGTAAACCGAGACATGCCAAAAAGTGTGAATCGGTTTGCAGGCAGGTATATAGGCTCAGGTTATAAACATCAAAACTCTAAAATGAACTAAACTCTAAAATTTTGGACAGAAAGTCCTTAAAAGTCCCTAAAAAAATTTGCAATAAAAAAGTCAAAATTTTTGGTCATGAGAACCTTAAAAATGTCCTTTCAAAAATTTAGAATTTTTGAGCATGAAGAAATTAGAATTGAAAAACATCCTAATTTTTTTTTTTTTTTTTTTTTTGTACCAGAAAGTCACCGAAAGAAAATGTTGGGAAAATCCATGAGCAGATATATGCGCTCTGGTTATAACCATTAAAACTCTAAAATAAACTTAACTCTAAAATTTTGGACAGAAAGTCCTTAAAAGTCCCTAAAATTATTTTCAATAATAAAAGTCAAAATTTTTGGTCATGAGGGCCTTGAAAATGTCCTTTCAAAATTTAAAAATTTTAAAACATAAAAAAATTGGAATTGAAAAAATACTAAAAATTTTTATACATTTTTGATTTTGTCAGAGGTCCTTAAAAATATCCTGAGAATTGAAAAAGTCCTAAAAAACATGTTTTTGTACCAGAAAGTCACTGAAAGAAAATATTGGGAAAATCCATGAGTATCCTTAAAGGATGTCCATAAAAATTTCGAGATTTAAGACCAGGATTTCTTACAAATATGTAAAAAATGCCTGCCTCCTCAAATATCTAGCTCTCTACTTTGTCAAAATTTAAGATAGAACTTAAGATACAGGCCTTTAGGTTAATTGCAGAATAATTTATATGAAATATGGGTCATGTCAACCCCGAACTACATTTTAGCCATATTTATACCCTCAACCATAGGGCTAGATATGGTATCATTTGATACGGCCAAAACGTGCCTCATCGAAATAATGATTTTAGACCCTAGGTCTCTTTGGTCCAAATCCGTTCCAGGACTTTGTAATCGATCTAGCAATGTACGTTCGTCTGTCTGTCTGTATGACTGGTGCGCACAATAGCTCTCGAACGGAATATCCGATTTGTCTACTTGGTACATCGTTATATTTTTGTCAAACTTATATCGTCAAATATGTAAAAAATACCTGCCTCCTCAAATATCTAGCTACTTTGTCAAAATTTAAGATAGAGCTTTAGATACAGGCCTTTAGGTTTCTTGCAGAATAATTTATATAAAATATGAGTCATGCCAACCTCAACGTTTATGGTATAGGGGTATGTCCCGATTTCAAATACTTTTACAAATACATTTTAGTCATATTTATACCCTCAACCATATGGCTAGAGAGGATATATATCATTTGCTAAGGCCAAAACGTGCCTCATCGAAATAATGATTTTAGACCCTAGGTCTCTTTGGACAAAATTCGTTTCAGGTCATTTGGAGTCGATCTAGCGATGTCATTTGATACGGCCAAAATGTTGCTCATCGAAATAATGCTTTTAGACCCTAGGTCCCTTTGGACCAAATCCGTTTCAGGACTTTGTAGTCGATCTAGCGATGTACGTTCGTCTGTCTGTCTGCGTGGCTGGTGCGCACAATAGCTCTCGAACGGAATATCCGAGTTGTCTACTTGCTACATCGTTATATTTTTGTCAAACTTATATCGAGTTCGGTTCTAGTACCTCCTCTGCCACAAAAGGTCGAAATTTTCAAAACAAAAATATTTTATTGCACATCATTATAGGATGCTCCGATATTGCTCCAACTTTGCAAATCCTAATATTTGCTTCATTGCTAGGCCAGTTGCGAAAATGGACAATATCGGTCCACTACATAGAGTACCTCCCCCACAAAGGGTTAACATTTTGAATAATTATAACTCTTATAAAATGTGGCGTAAGAGTCCGCCAATATTTTTTCACAATATTTTTCTTAACCCACCTGGTGTGAAGATGGAATATATCGGTTCCTTCTGGTACCTCCCCCACAAAGGGTCAACATTTTAATAACTTTGAAGCTCATAAAACGCGAAATTAACATCCGATTCCATTGGCGCATCTTAATATTTCTATCAACACAAGATCTGTTAAAAATATGGTAGAGATCGGACCCTTCCTCCTGGTACCTCCCCCACAATGGGTCAAAATTTGAAATAACCAAAACGATTATAAAATCAGAAATAAGCCTCCGGTTCTATTCATGTTTCACACATTTAAATATTTGTATTAACCCAAGGTCTGGTGTGAAGATAGCGTTCGGAACCTACTTCATAGAGGGTCAACAATTTGAATAATCATAATAGATATCCAAATATATTTAACTAATCGAACATTGGCTGAGGGTATACATCCGTCGGTTATGGTTATGTTTGTTATGGTTTTTGGTTATGAGGTCCTTAAAAATGTCCTTACAAATATTACAATTTTGGGGCAGAAGGTAATTGAAAAAAAAAATCCCAAAAAAACTTGTCTTTGTACCAGAAAGTCCCTGAAAAAAAATGTTGGTGGAAAGTTCCATGAAAAGTTTACCAGGATGACCTTAAAATTTGCCGATAGATGGCTAGAAATTTTTTCAAATATTCCTATGCTTTTTTGCCTTGTAGTCCCACAAAAAATGTTCGCACAAATCTACAATTTTGGGGGAGAAAGTCCTTCAACATCAAGTTAAGAAAATTATCGATTTTTTTTCTTGTAAAATATTTATAAAAAATTAAGTATTTTTATAAGGAGTAGAAAACATTTGTTTTAAATACGCAATTCAGTATTGTAAATTTTCGTGTTAAAAAAACAAATACTCAATAAATTTGAATTTCAATTAAATTTGAAATCCTCAATTCAGTGTTATATTTTTCCGGTATTTTCCTGTAACTCAATTTCTATAATAAATTCTATTGCCTGTAATCGGGCCAATAATTGTGAAATAAAATCTTTTAACGCCACAAAAAAAAGTACCAAATCAATTTATTTCTGTTAAATTAATTTGTTTTAATTTGCTTGTGGTAATTGGTGGTAAGTATTCTTGCGTCACATTCCTGTTACCTTAAATCATTAGAAAATAAATCCAATTCTATTGTCCTCTGGTTTTGTTGGAGACACCCTGTCACCTTGAAACGCAAACCAAGGATTTCAAAGCATACTCTTAGGAACTTAGATTTAATTCAGCCATATGGGACTTCTTACGGTAACTGATTTAATTTACGCGCCTAAAAGTATAATTCACATAACCTAATTTGTCATAATTAGCCACAGGGTGACTCCTACTATTTTGCAAAAATAAATTCTTCATCCACCTGCTGGAAATTCTGTTCGCCTGGTATTTCGAAATTGGCACACATTGGAAATTGGCAACTTTAAAGGGAGAAAAACTGAAATTTTGATTTTCGGGTCTCTAAGGACATTTTAAGCAGATATATCGATCGAATAATAGGGATTCAATACCTATTTTGCACTCAAATTATGTAAATTATTTTAATAAATTCCCTAAAAAAACTGTTTTTTCTAATTTTTTATATCTTTTTAAATTTTAATCCATTCATTTATTTTTTTTTATTTATTTATTTCTTTATTCCTTCCGTTCCGGATATTTTTATGAGGGGTTTTAAACTTTATAATTAAATTTATTTCAATATTTATTTAGTCCAGTTCTGATAATCAATCCTATTTTCTTCCTTCCGTGCAGGATATTTTTTTAGAATGTCTAAATTAAATTTATTCAATAAATAATTCTTCTCTGATTTTTTATGCAGTGTTTGTTTTTCTGGTCTCTAAGGACATTTTATGCAGATATCTTGAATAATAGGTATTCAATACCTATTTTGCGCTCAAGTTATGAAATTTATTTTAATAAAGTCCCTGATTTAATAATTTTTAATTTTTTATATTTGTTTAACTTTTACCTATTTTTTGTTTCTTCCGTTTAAACAGAATCAGGATTAAACTTATTTCAATATTAGCTTAATTCTGATGATAATCAAGCCCATTTTCTTCCCTTCCGTGCAGGATATTTTTTAGGATTTCTTAATTAAATTTTATTCAATAAATTCTTCTCTGATTTATGAAGTGTTTTATTTTTTGGTATCTGAGGATATTTTGTGCAGATATCTTGAATAATATGGATCCCATACCTATTTTGCACTCAAATGATGTGAATATTAATAAATTCCCTGAAAGTTTTTATTGTGTGTTATTAATTAATTAATAATTTTAAGGCCAGAATATTTTTTTCAGTTTTTTTTTATTTGTTGGCTATACTTCAGATTTTTTTTAACTTCTTCATAAGAAGCATTGCTAAATAAATAAAATACCATTTTTCCAAATAAAACAAGGTAAAAATTATAAATATTATATTCTAGGGTTCTTTATTTATTCATTTATTCGAAATTATAATATATAATAATAAATAAATTAGCATTAAATATCGATATAAAAATATAATTTTTATAATATTTTTTGAGAATGTTCGGGGATGTTTGTTGTTCGGGAATACTTGATTCCATATCCTGCCAAATTGATTCCATGTGGTGGAAAATCTGCGATGAGAATCTGAAAATAAATAAAAAGAAAGTAGGAATTAATGATTTTTTGTATACACTATATTCAATTAAAAGTAAAATTTGCAAAAAATTTTAATTTAAAAAAAAATAATTTTTTAAAAAAAAATTAATTTTTAAATTTTGTAAAATAATTTTTTTAAAAGAAATTTTGTAAATTTAAATAATTTCTCTCGAAAAATTTTCAACATTTTCCTTAGGATCTTTTGGTCTTAAAATAAGGAAAATCTGAGTTATAAAAAAATTTAAGAACTTATAATAAATACATAAAAGCATTTCATTCACGAAATATATACAAAATATTCTGTTGAAAATACATTTAATTTCCATGGAAAAAAATCGATTTTTATAGAAACTTGGGAGAGCTTCTTTTGGAATTTTGTACAAGTATATTTTGCAATGAAATTTTTAATTTAATTTTTACTTGATGTATTTTTAAAGTTTTCGGTGAAAAAAAAAACATTTTTATAAAAAATTAAAAAGAAAATTATTACGAAAAAATACATCATTTTCAAAACCTGGAAAATAAAAAATCAAAATTTTTTGTAGAAAATGCAATTTGGAATGAGCCATTTGAGAAGTTTGCTTTGTATCATCGGAAAATTTTCACATGCATAGTTTTTATACCCTCAGCCATATGGCTACAGAGGGTATATATATCAATTGATATGGTCAAAACGTGCCTATTCCGAATAACGGCTTTAGACTATAGGTCTGTTTGCACCAAATCCGTTTCAGGACATTTGGAGTCGATCTAGCAGTGTCCGTCCGTCCGTCTGTCTGCCTGGTGCACACGATAACTCTCAAACGGAGTATCCGATTTGTCTACTTGGTACATCGTTATATTTTTTTCAAACTTATATCTAGTTCGGTTCTAGTACCTCCTCTGCTACAAAAGGCCGAAATTCTCAAAAAAAAAAAAACTTTCTGGACAGAAAGAGAAATCAATAATCCGATTTTGCTCCAATGTTGCAAATCCTAATATTTGCATCAGTTCTAGGTCAGGTGAGAAAATGGACAACTTCGGTCCTCTTCATTAAGTACCTCCGCGAAATTAACATCCGATTCTACATAGACTTGGCACTTCTGAGTATGTCTATCAAGACAGAATCTGTTATAAAGAATGTGGAGATCTGCCAATTCCTTCTGGTACCTCCCCAACATAGGGTTCTATATTTTGAAAAGAAGCGAAATAAGCATCCAACTCTCTTCAGATTTCACACATACAAACATTTTTGTCAACACAATATCTGTTGAGAAGGTGATATATATCTGCGAACCCCTTCTGGTACCTCACCCACAAAGGATTACAATTTTCAATAATTTTATCTGTCATAACTTCCTATGCCTAAATATTTCTCTCAAGAAGAAGCCTGATATGAATATGAAATTTATCGGAATTTATGATTTCGCATAAAATTGGTTATATTAGGATTTGTTTGTGAAAAATTATCCTTTTTATGGAAAATTTAAACAGTTTTCTTGGGAACATCTTTTTTTTTGCAAAACAAACAAATCCAAATTGTAAACATTTGGAAACGTTTAATTTAATTTTTAATTCAATTTAATTCAATTTTTAAAACGTAAAAATGATAATAATTAATGGAGAGGGTATAGAATTACGAAATTATCATTATTATTATTATTATTATTATTATATTATTATTATTATTATTATTATTATTATTATTATTATTATTATTATTATTATTATTATTATTATTATATTATTATTATTATTATTATTATATTATTATTATTATTATTATTATTATTATTATATTATTATTATTATTATTATTATTATTATTATTATTATTATTATTATTATTATTATTATTATTATTATTATTATTATTATTATTATTATTATTATTATTATTATTATTATTATATTATTATTATTATTATTATTATTATTATTATAATTATTATTATTATTATTATTATTATTATATATTATATTATTATTATTATATTATTATTATTATTATTATTATTATTATTATTATTATTATTATTATTATTATTATTATTATTATTATTATTATTATTATTATTATTATTATTATTATATTATTATTATTATTATTATTATTATTATTATTATTATTATTATTATTATTATTATTATTATTATTATTATTATTATTATTATTATATTATTATTATTATTATTATTATTATTATTATTATTATTATTATTATTATTATTATTATTATTATTATTATTATTTATTATATTATTATTATTATTATTATTATTATTATTATTATTATTATTATTATTATATTATTATTATTATTATTATTATTATTATTATTATTATTATATTATTATTATATTATTATTATTATTATTATTATTATTATTATTATTATTATTATTATTATTATTATTATTATTATTATTATTATTATTATTATATTATTATTATTATTATTATTATTATTATTATTATTATTATTATTATTATTATTATTATTATTATTATTATTATATTATTATTATTATTATTATTATTATTATTATTATTATTATTATATTATTATTATTATTATTATTATTATTATTATTATTTATTATTATTATTATTATTATAAGTTTTTGTGTAAAGAATGATTTTTATGGAAATATTAGATAATATCCTCTTGTAAATTATGAAGCTATAATATCAAATCTTAAAAAAATATATATAAAAAATCCTGATACGGGCTAAAAATTGTGTTTAATTTAACAAAACTCGTTTTTACAAAGATTAAAAAAATTTTTACAAGATGTTTACCAAACCCACTCAGTTTTATTCACTCACACACACACATTTTCATCATATAACATTTAAAAATCTTTTTTATTTAATCTCTCTTAAACTTTCCATATTCTAACTCTCTATTTGTCTAATTTGATTTCAGAAATGGAAAGTGCCCCACGTAATGTTCAAGTCCGACCATTATCCTCATCGACAATGGTCATTACCTGGGAACCGCCAGAGACACCGAATGGACAAGTGACCGTAAGTATATTACCGAAAGATTATTACATCTATAGCTATAAGCCTTCGGCAGGAGAGTATAAGCTCCCTTAAGCTACTTTTATTTGTGTGCATTGTGTGATTACATTCTGAAATGTAAATAAATTGGCAAATAGTTTCGGGGAATTTTGAAGTAATTTTCACATTCAGTCGAAATTGAAAAGTAAATGTAGTGGGGTATGATATGCATGAATGCATGTGGGAGGGGGCAGTGTATTTAACATGGCTTAATAAATATATGTAAGTAATACTGGACATTTTGAATCTTTCTCCACGAAAGAAGTTTCAGAGAAAGTTTGAAGTTCTAGTTATTAAAGAGCCATGAATTAATTAATTTGAGAACCCTAGAAACCGATATTCACAAAAAATCTTGAAAATTAAAAAAAAAATGTCCTCCTAATCCGACAGAACTGTCTAAAAATGCTTTAGGTAACCGATTTTCTATTTGTCCAATTATTCAAAATTCTCCTTCACACATTGCCCATTCAATAGTCGATTTTCAAACATTAGGCAAAATGCATTCAAAATATTTTACCACATTACTGGAATGTGTGTAAATATCTTCACAATAATTAACTAATGCCATATAATGGTAATTAATAAATTTTGGAATGTTGCAGAATATGATAATGGAGTCATTATGACATTTAGCTTCAGAGAGTACGAAATGAAGAGAGAGATTGAGAGAAATTATAATTTAATTATTTGCAATATGAAAGTGTGGAATATTTAGTTTCCTCCCTATAAAAGGACCGTGGTGGGAAGGTTGGTGGAAAACCGTGTGTCTCTTGAAACTGGTATTAAAGACTTTATATCTGTCTTTAACGTAGGTTTTAATAATCGGATTATAACTAGAGAGTATTCATAGCTAACGTAGGGGGAGTCGTTATGGGCAACTTGACGGGTGTTTAGAAAAACCCAGAAGAAAAAATAAATTAAAAAATATTTAAAAAATAAATGTTAACATTCTCAAATTCCATTTTTTCAAGGACTATTCATAAAAACATTTTTTCAAGGACTATTCATAAACGTGGATTTTTAAAAATATTTTTCAAGGACTATTCATAAACGTGGATTTTTTAAAAATATTTTTTCAAGGACTATTCATAAACGTGGATTTTTTAAAAATATTTTTTCAAGGACTATTTATAAACGTGGATTTTTTAAAAATATTTTTTCAAGGACTATTCATAAACGTGAATTTTTTAAAAATATTTTTTCAAGGACTATTCACATACGTGGATTTTTTAAAAATATTTTTTCAAGGACTATTCATAAACGCGAATTTTTTAAAAATATTTTTTCAAGGACTATTCATAAACGTGGATTTTTTAAAAATATTTTTTCAAGGACTATTCATAAACGTGGAATTTAAAAAAAAACTTTTTCAAGGACCAAAGACAAACGTGGATTTTTTTAAAAATATTTTTTTCAAGGACTATTCATAAACGTGAATTTTTTAAAAATATTTTTTCAAGGACTATTTATAAACGTGGATTTTTTAAAAATATTTTTTCAAGGGCTATCCATAAACGTGGATTTTTTAAATATATTTTTTCAAGGACAATAGACAAACGGGGATTTTTTAAAAATATTTTTTTAAAGACCAAAAACAAACGTGGATTTTTTAAAAATATTTTTTCAAAGACCAAAGACAAGCGTGGACTTGTTAAAAATATTTTTTCACGGACCATCAACAAACGTGGACTTTTTAAAATTACTTTTCTAAGGATCGCAGACAAATGTGGATATCTTAAAAATATTTTTGAAGGACAATAGACATACGTGGATTTTTTAAAAATATTTTTCAAGGACCAAAAGCAAACGTGCATTTTTTAAGGACGTTTATAATTTAATTTATGTTTATAATTTAAAAGCTCCTTAGAGGATCTGTAGGATTTTTTTATAGATCTCCTGAAAAGATGCTTTACAGAAGTTTCATAGACAGTCTCAATAGGGCAGAAGACGGAAGGTGTTTTTTTACAAACATTCGGAAGAGAGCCCTTCGAGTCTTTTGATTTTCGATTATTAAAAGACTTGCAGTTGAAAATAATTTTATTTTCCAATCTGACGTCTTTCCGTCCTTCATATCTTCCCGCATCGAGCACTTCATATCTTCCCAAAAATCTCTTCATATCTCTTAATTTATGTAATTCCCTACAATTTTCTACATCTACATGAATTGTAAGTGTATTAGTAGTGGTAGTAGTGTCTTTATCGAATACAATTATCAGGCTTCAATTCCAGCCGGATAATTTGATTATGTTAAAAGATTGTTGCTGCCACAGCAAAATGATGGCGTTGTGACACATTCATGCCAGAAGGTCGTCGTCGTTGTCGGTTCTACGTTTCCTTTGAAATTGTAATTAATTTGTGTAAAGATATGGATGGGTATGGCAAAATCATGACAATATATTTAAGGATGTGTGCAGTATATATATATATATATGTGTGTGTGTATGCGTCAATTGAAAGCAAAATCATGTTCTTTGAAATTAACATATAGGTCAATCTGATACTGGGCACATTTATAATGACAATATTCGATATCATGACAGGAAATGTATTATGTAATTAGATATCATGTAAATGTGTTAATACATGAATGGCAAATTGATGGGATATTTTGGAATATTTTGAAGAAAGATATTGGTACTTGTACATTTTTTTTGGGGAAGAGAGGTCACGGAAGATTTGAAATGCAAAATAATTAAAATAAAAGTTCGGAAAGTTACACTTTAGAATTATCAAAAGAATAATTAAAAAAAATCGACAAAAACCAAGTTTGTGATTATTTTTAAAAATATGTCTAAAAACATCGACGTTTGTGGATATTTAAAAAAAATCTAGAAAAAATTCTTTGAAAAAAAATTTAAAAAACTCCACTTCTGTGGATTTTTTTAAAAATTTTCTACGGTTTTAATTGGTCCTTGAAAAGAATGCACGTTTTTGGACATTTAAAAAAACCGCGTTTATTGTGTGGATATTTTGGATACTTTTAACAAATCCATTTTTGTGAATATTTCTACGTTTGTGAATATTTTAATAAAAAATCCACGTTTGTGAATATTTTTAAAAAATCCACGTTTGTGAATATTTTTAAAAAATCCACGTTTGTGAATATTTTTAAAAAATCCACGTTTGTGAATATTTTTAAAAAATCCACGTTTGTGAATATTTTTAAAAAATCCACGTTTGTGAATATTTTTAAAAAATCCACGTTTGTGAATATTTTTAAAAAATCCACGTTTGTGAATATTTTTAAAAAATCCACGTTTGTGAATATTTTTAAAAAATCCACGTTTGTGAATATTTTGAACAAATCCACGTTTGTGAATATTTTGAAAAAATCCACGTTTGTGAGTATTTAAAAAAAATCACGTTTGTTAGTATTTTGAAAAAAAAATTAACGTTTGTAGATATAGTGGATAATTTGAAAAATATTTTCTAAAAAATACCTATACGTTTAAAATAGTCTTTTAAAAAACTAATTATAAAACCCCACGTTTAAATTAGTCCTTGAAAACAATAATTTTAAACAATCCATGTTAAAAGTAGTCCTTTAAAAACTAGTTTTACAAAATCCACGTTATAAGTAGTTATTTAAAAAACTAATTTTAAAAAGCCCACGTTTAAAATAGTCCTTGAAATAAATAATTTTTTACAATCCCCATTGAAAGTAGTCCTTAAAAAAAAAATAATTTTCAAGAACCTTAGTCTTTGAAAAAATATTTTTAAAAAATCCACTTTTGTTTTTGTTCCTTGAAAAAATATTTTTAAAAAATCCACTTTTGTTTTTGTTCCTTGAAAAAATATTTTTAAAAAATCCACTTTTGTTTTTGTTCCTTGAAAAAATATTTTTAAAAATCCACGTTTGTTGATGGTTCTTGAAAAAATGTTTTTAAAAAATCCACGTTTGTTGATGGTCCTTGAAAAAATATTTTTAAAAAATCCACGTTTGTTGATGGTCCTTGAAAAAATATTTTTAAAAATCCACGTTTGTTGATGGTCCTTGAAAAAATATTTTTAAAAAATCCACGTTTGTTGATGGTCCTTAAAAAAATATTTTTAAAAAATCCACGTTTGTTGATGGTCCTTGAAAAAATATTTTTAAGAAATCCACATTTGTCTTTGGTCCTTGAAAAAATATTTGTAAAAAATTAATGTTTGTTTTTGTTGTTCCTTGAAAAAATATTTTTAAAAAATCCACGTTTGTCTTTGGTCCTTGAAAAAATATTTTTAAAAATTCCACGTTCGTCTTTGGTCCTTGAAAAAATATTTTTAAAAAATCCACCTTTATGGATAGTCATTGAAAGAATATTTTTAAAAAATCCACGTTTATGGATAGTCCTTGAAAAAATATTTTTAAAAAATCCACGTTTATGGATAGTCCTTGAAAAAATATTTTTAAAAAATCCAGGTTTATGGATAGTCCTTGAAAAAATATATTTATGAAATCCACATTTGCGCATGATCCTTACAAAAATACTTTTCTCAAATCCACGTTTGTGGATGGTCCTTTAAAAATATTTAAAAAATTAATTCATTTTCAAGGAATATTTGATCTCTCTCAAAAATCAATTTAAATAATTCCCCATTGTTACTCTCGCTAATTGTTTTCTCTTTGCTTTTGTTCTCAGACCATTTAATAATGGCCATAGCCTTCCATAGTTAACACTAATCGCTTTACACACTCGAAAAATCTGCTGCGAAATTATTGACCTCTCCCAATATTTATATGCATATATGTATAATTAAAAGTATGTTTGTCCATTTGTAAATGCATAGACATAAAGAGAATTTTTAGAAGTCAAGACAAAAGCACAAAGTAAATTGATTGTTGTTTATGGGCCTCATTGTTTGTACGCACTGCAAAATATGTGCATGGCGAGCGATATAAAATCACATCAAAAGGCATTTAAATGCAAAGCGAACACACACGAACACGCAAATATTCACTCACAGTCAGACAAACACACACGTGCACACTCACACATAAATCTATTTACAACACACAATTTAATTCAATGAAAGAATGAATGAACAAATGGATGAATCCTTTTGGCAAGAATGCTATGGCGAACAATGTTGTTGCTGTTGTTGTTGCTGCTGCTGTTGTTCCAATAATATTTATACATTAGAGAGAGAGAGAGAGAGTGAACAGATGATTGTGTTTGTATACATATACACAAACATGTGTATGTTGGTCGGTGTGCATGCATTGTATTGCATACACTATTGGTAATTAAATTAAATGAAAGCACTAACACCTTTTGTGTTCACAGGCCAATGTATGGCCGTTTCTACACAGACACACACACACACATGTATGTAGAATTTCCATATAAATGTGCTGCTTGTTTTCACATGTGTTCGTAAAGACATGCATGGATGTATGTATGTGTAAATGTATGTTAATATTAGTGTTTGATCATGTATTTGAATCCTTGTTTATGTACCCCGGCAATAATGTGGGGGTGGGGCGGGGGAGAGCGAGGCTCTTAAATGCAGCTGCACTATTCTCATTCCACCAATTGCCCCCTCCCATTGTTGCCGTCGATTGTCGGTGTCTATGATGTTCTATGTTTTTCTTGCATCCACCCACATGTATTTGTATGTGTGTGTGTGTTGCTCGAATTTCCTTTCCTCCCCCCCCACTATTGATTCGTCTATATGTAGGTGCCTTTCAAATCAATTCCTTTGAATATTACAATACCATTTGTTGTTGCTGTTGTAGACTAATTGATGGTCTTCATTATTTTTGGAATCTCTCCAAAGGCTTGCTTTGTTCAATTTCACGCCAGATTTTCTTGATAGCATGCATTATTTGTTGCTGTTGTTGTTGTGCTTCTGGGAGCATAGTTTGAAGAAAAGAAGTGGGGATGGATGACAAAGAAATGGTTTTGTAAGAAAATTAGCTTTGATGGAATCTGCAGGAGCAAAGTACACGACTAGATCTATGACACTTCTCGAAAAAAATATAAAAATATATTTCTGTGGTGGTTCACGAAAAACTACAATTTTAGATGTGATAGACCTTGACTTAGGTCGAGTTCGGAGATGGGCAATATCGACCCAATCCTTCTGGTCTCCAAAAAAAAAAAACAATTCCTGCACAGAAAAAGAAAGGTCAACCCGACTTAGCTCAACTTCGCAAATCCTAATATTTGCATGAGCGCTAGCTCAGGTGTAAAAATGGTCCCAGTACATCCCCACAAAGGGTTTTCGAACAATTATGCCAGTGCGCAAAAAACAAATATTTTACTGCACAGAAAAAGTAAGGATAATCCAATTTTACTCCAAGTTTGCAAATCCTAGTATTTGTATCAGTGTTAGGCCTGGTGCGGAAATGGACAATATAGGTCCTCTCCATCCATCTGGGGTCAAAATTTTGAACAATTATGACTCATAAAAGATGTGAAATATGAATCCGATTCTCTTCAAATTATATACAACACAATATTTTTTTTAACCCAAGGTCCGGTGTAAAGATGGAATATATCGGTCCACTCCTTCTGGTACCTCCCCCACAAAGGGTCAAAAATTTAAATATCCTTGAAGCTCATAAACAGCGAAATTAACATCCGATTCCATTTAGATTTGGCACATCTCAATATTTTTATCAGCACAATATCTTTTATAAAGATGGTAGAGATCGGACCATTTCTTCTCGTACCTCCCCCACAAAGGGTCAAAGTTTTGAATATCCAAAACGATTATAAAATCCAAAATAAGCATCAGGTTTTCTTTCACACATCCCGTTATTTCTACCAACACAATATCTGTTCTGATGATAGACTGTATCGGTCCACTCCTTCCGGTACCTCCCCCACAAAGGGTCAATATTTTGAATATCCATGAAGCGCAGAAAACGCGAAATTAACATCCATTCAGACTTGGCACATGTCAATATTTTTATCAGCACAAGATCTGTTATAAAAATGGTAAAGATCGGACCTTTCCTTCTGGTACCTCCCCCACCAACGGTCAATGTTTTGAATAATCAACACGACTATAAAATCCGAAATAAGCATCCGATTCTCTTCATATTTCACACATCCCATAATTTCTACTAACAAATGATCTGCTCTGAAGATGGAATGTATCGGTCCACTCTATCTGGTACCCTCCCCACAAAGCGTTAACATTTTGAAAAACGAAACGTCCATAAAACGGTAGATAAGCATCCAATCCTCTTCTAATTTCACAGCTCCAAAAATGTTTGCTATAGCAAACTCTGCTGTGAAGATGATAGACATCTGCCAACCCGCTATATGGCTGAGGGTATAAAAATCAATATAGGTCCACGTTTGGTATAGCCCATATATACAGATACCCCAACGAATCATTACGGGAGTCTTGGTGATATTTTAAATATTCATGTCTCTTTGTTAAGAAATATTAAAAAAATAGGAATATTAATTAAATATTTCTGATGAATATTTGAAAAAAAAATCCACTTGTCCTTGATTATAGCATTTAAGAAAATCGGAAATTATATAATTGAAAATTATTTTTTTTTTAAATTCAAAAACGGTCCTTGAAAAAAATTAAAAATTCTCAATATTTCTTTGATGTTTTTTTTTTTTTTTTAAATCTAATCTGTGAAAAAATTTTTAAAAACATCGAAAAAAAAATATTTAAAAAACAAATCTACGTGTCCTTGATTATAGTATTTAAAAAAATCGGAAATCATATAATTGATAATTATTTTTTTTTTAAATTCAAAAACCGTTCTTGAAAAAAATTGAAAAATTTTCAATATTCCTTTGAAGATTTTTTAAATCTAATATGTGAAAAAATGTTTAGAAAACATCTGGGGAAATTGCATTAAAAAGACATCACCATCATAAATATATATCGCAAAACAATCGATGCTTACTCCCTGAAAAAAAAATAAAAAAAAATCCACGTCCAAAAAAAATTAAAAAAAGGATTTAAAAAATCAATGATGATCCTTTAAAAAATAGTTAAATCTAAGACTCACCCTTGAAATAATATTTTTAAAAATGTCATTATTATTTCAAAAATGGCCCTTAAAAAATAAAATGAAAAGTCTCAATAGTCCCTTGATTTTTTTTTTAATCTACGTTGCTCCTTGGGGCAAATGTTAAGGAAACACCACAGAAAATCTGTTTCATATTTTCAAAGTTCACAATTATAATTTGGAGGACAATCCTCTTTGAAGAAAATATTTTATTTTATTTGTGCTTGTACTTACAAGGGCAAAATTATTCCAAGACTATTACGTAATTTACGATAACAATTACAAGTAAATTATATATGCTAGAACTTTTATAAATTTATATTCCGAATCCATTAAATATATACATACACACGCCCTGAAGTATGTTTTAAAATAAAAGTCAAACCAATGCAAAGAAATAAATTCAAATATCCACACATAACCCAGTGAACATGTTCGGGAGAACCAGAAGGAAATTTCAATTTTTTTAATCTAATTTTTTTAAATAATTAGGATAAAATGGCCAATCCTGATTGCTAAAACTCTGTTTGGATGATTAATTCTAGTCAAAATTATTTCGAAATGTCTCGGTATAAAAACGTTCCCAATAGACATCTTACGGAAATTGGCCAATATGCGCATCAATTTTTATCAGATTTCTAAAGGGGAGCTAGTATTTTATATTGAGCCGAATTCTTCACTGGGTAACTTTTTTGTGTACATTCTCACGCATACGTACATGCCAATATTTGTCTATACAGAGTATAAACATGTGTTAGTTACTATATTAGTGGAAAGTAGAAAACTTTGATTTGCTTAAGTGCAACATGCAAGCTATATCACCACTACACACTGATATAAGAACATCTCAAATATATATGTATTTGATTTGGTATAAGGAGAGTGTGTACTCACACATACGTATGTATGGATATGTGTGTTTGTTTACATTTTTAAGTACACCAGTGTATACTTAAGTATGCTAAAGGTGATTTAATGAGCGTAAATATAGTAGCTTAATTTAATGCTCATGTACTTAGGTAGTGCATACATATGTATAAGTGAATGTGTTAGTACATATGTGAGTGAATGTGTGTGCACATTTTTTTCTGTTATAAGCTAGCATTGAGGCACTCAACTAAATGCTCTAAGACGATGTTATGCCAATCTAAATACTAAACATATGAGTCTCTGGCAAAAAGTTGGAAGAAAGTTAGCACAGCTTTGCATTGGCATTAGCTGCAAATTACCTTTGATGGGTTGTGAATTTATAAGTGAAAAATTTCACAAGAAAAAAAAAAAACTATTAAAAATAAAATATATTTTTAAAAGGCTTAAATTATTTGATTTTGGAAAAGAGATGATTTTGAAAAGTAACTACACAAATTGTGGATGCTATTTTTTTGGTTATAAAAATAGTTTAAAAAATATGTTCCCATTGATCAAACAGGAACGAAAGTGTTCTAATTTAAAATATATCGACATTTCTTGAAGTGAAGTTTTTAATAAACATCTGACCATTGAAATATCCAATATTTAAAAATAAATATTTTGTAAAAATTTTTTTAAAAATATTTTGTAAAAATATTAAAAAAAATATTTTGTAAAAATATTAAAAAAAAATATTTTGTAAAAATATTAAAAAGATATTTTGAAAAATGTCTAAAAAAATTAAAAAAATCTACACTTTCTCCACAAATATTTTCTTAAAGTGAAGTTTTTATAAACATCTGGCCATAGAAATATCCAATATTTAAAAAGAAATATTTTGTAAAAATATTTAAAAAAATATTTTGCTAAAACATTTAAGAAAAATATTTTGTAAAAATATTTAAAAAATGTTTTGTAAAAATATTAAAAAAAAATATTTGGTAAAAATATTAAAAGAGATATTTTGAAAAATGTCTAAAAAAATAAAAAATCCACACTTTCTCCACAAATATTTTCTTAAAGTGAAGTTTTTATAAACATCTGGCCATTGAAATATCCAATATTTAAAAACAAATATTTTGTAAAAATATTTAAAAAAATATTTTGAAAAAAATGTCCAAAAAAGTTAAAAAATCCATGAGGATTGTTGGTTCTTTCCGAAACCAACGTATTCCCTGCCTTACCCGCTGATAAAAATTACCATCATTCTCCACTAATAAACAAACGTTGTTTTTATAAGACAACAATAATGGGATTAAGCCTAACTATGCAACAACTAAATGCCCGAACAAACATACCAACACCGATCTTGTTTGAAAAATATTAAAAAAATATATTGAAGTTTCTCCTTGAAAGAATATAAAATAATATATTGCAATCCTTGTCGCAATTTCTGATTGGAAAAATATTTTTAAAAAAGCGACGCCACATTTTCCCCTTAAAAACTCACGTCGATTTTCTGCAAAAAGAAATATTTTCAAAGAAATTTTTTTAAAAACCCTCGTCGTCTTTTCTACTTATAAAAATATATTTAAAAAAGTCGCGTCACATTTCCCTTTGCAAAAATACTTTTTTAAAATCCCACGTCAAAGTTTCGTCACTTTCTCTTTGAAAAATGCTTTTAAAAAATTAACATCGCACTTTCTCCTCCAAATAATATTTTTATAAAGTCCCCGTAGAATTTTCTCTTTGAGAAAATATATTTTTAAAAAATCCACTTAGCAATTTCTTTTTGAAAAAATACTTTTAAAAAATCCACGTCAAATCAACTCCTTACAAAATATTTTTTTTTTCGAAAATCTACGATGCATCTAATGCTTGAAAAAAAAACTAATAACTACGTCGCATTTCATACTTGACAAAATTACTTTAAAAAAATGCAAGTGGCAATTTCCTTTAAAAAAAAATTTCAAAAAATTCAAATGGCAATTTCCTTTTGAAAAAATATTTTTTAAAAATCCACGTCACATTATCACCTTAAAAATATTATATCTTTTCGAAAATCTACGATGCATCTAATGCTTGAAAAAAAAAAATAATAACCACGTCACATTTCATTCTTAAAAAAAAATATTTTAGAAAAATGCAAGTGGCAATTTCCCCTTGAAAAAAATATTTTTTAAAAATCCACGTCACATTATCTCCTTATTTTTTTTTTTTTTTTTTTTTCGAAAATCTACGATGCATCTAATCATTAAAAAAAAGAACTACGTCGCATTTCATCCTTGAAAAAAAATATTTAAAAAAATGCATTTCAAAAAAATCAATGGCAATTTCCTTTTGAAAAAAAATAAAAACCCCACGTCACAGTATCTCCTTAAAAAATATTAAAAAAATATTTTTAAAAAATCCACTTTGTATTAATTGCTTGAAAAAATATTTTTTGAAAACTTCACGTTGCATTTATTGCTTGAAAAAATCTTTTTAAAAATCCACGTTGCATTTATTGTTTGAAAAAATCGTTTTAAAAATCCACGTTGCATTTATTGTCGGAAAAAAATATTTTTTAAAGAATCCACGTTGCATTAATTGTTCGAAAAGATATTTAAAAAAAAATCCGTTGCATTTATTGCTTGAAAAATACTTTTTAAAAATCCAGGGTGAATTTATTGTTCGAAAAGATATTTTTAAAAAATTCAAATTGCATTTATTGTTCCAAAAAATATTTTTAAAAAGTCCACGTTACATTTATTGTTGAAAAAAAAATATTTTTAAAAAATCCACGCTGCATTTTAAAAAATCCACGTTGCATTCACTGCTTGAAAAAATCGTTTTAAAAAATCCACGTTGCATTTATTTCTTGAAAAAATATTTCTAAAAAATCTACGTCATATTTTCTCCTTTAAAAAATGTTAAAAAAAAAACACGTCGTATTTCCTCGTTGAAAATATAAAAATATTATTTTAAGAAAATGTGTTCCCTCTATTCATACTCTCTATTAAATGCGAAAAAAAAAGTTTGTTCCATTAAATGCTCTAAAAATTACAAATGTTAATAGCTTTCTGTTCATCATCATTTAAATGCAAAAAATTTAAATTCCAAACATAAAACATTACATTAAATATTACATTTTATCACTTAACTAGACAAATATAAATCGATTTAGCAACGGAAAGGCAACAAAAAACAGTAGGCCCTTGATTTTAACTACTGAAAGGATTATTATTTATTTATTTTTCATAATAATTTCTTAAAAGAAAATTTATAATCTTAGTTAAAATAAATGTGACATTTTTAGTATTTGATTAAATTTAATAATTTTGCTTTTAAATATTTTATTGAAAATGTATAAGAATTTCAATTTTTGATCGATTTTATTTGATATTTTAAAACTTCAATAGCCTTGCCCATGAATAAACTCCATTTTTTGAATTCCCAAGGTTTAGAGATATATGTTTTTTTCTTTTTTTTTTTAAATTTCCGCTAATTTTTTTTATTTAATATTAATTTTAAATATTTTATTTATATTTAATATTTTTATTTTACACTAATAGTCTTCAAAACAACAATCAATTTTTATTAATTTCACAAAAAATATATATTTCATATTTTTATTCTTCAATAATTGTTCATAGAAATAAAATATTTAGTTTTTTGGATCACATGGTTCAAAAAAGATTTTTTTTATAATTTTTATAATTCTCGCCAAGAAAATAAAAACAAATCTTCCCTAATTTTTTTTTTACAATTACCATTCCTCATATCGATGTTGTACTGTACATTACGAAACAAAATCATTGCATGTGTATAAATATTATTTTGAAACACTGCAGCCAACGTCCATTGTCAGTTTTGAGAGTTATAATGCATTTCTAGACTTTCAAATTGTAAATGCAAGCATTTAATTTCATAAATAATGCATGGCCAATATTGAATAAACAAATAGCACACAAATAGATGCACACAACCACACACACACAGACACAGTCACCAACATGCATACCAAGTGGTGAAGAACGAAAGAATGAAACAAGTTTTAAAACATTTTAGTAAATTTATGAATTATTCAATAATGCAATGAAAAACAAAATGTTTGCAAAAAGAGGAACACAAAAACTCCAGTGGAAATAATTTATGCAAAATTAAAGAGAGGAGAAGGGAAGAAAATGGGAGAAAAAAGGTGTAAGGGTTGCAACAAATGCTTCATTAATAAATACAAACTATTTAGAGCAAATATTGAACATTTTCAAAATATTTGGAAATTTAATTAAATTAATTTTAGATATAACTTTTAGTAATAATTACTTTGATAATTACTAATTTTAAGATTTTAATAATTTTCTAATCCATCATCTCTTGAATTTTTCCTTTGCAGGGCTACAAAGTTTACTATACCACCAATCCCAATCAACCAGAAGCCTCTTGGGACTCCCAACTGGTGGATAATAGTGAACTAACCACAATATCAGATCTGACACCGCACGCCATCTATACCGTGCGCGTTCAGGCCTATACATCAATGGGAGCTGGTCCAATGTCCACACCGGTACAAGTGAAAACACAACAAGGTAAGACAAATATGTTTTAGAAAAAAATTAAACCAAAGGGATGAATGCTACTTTAAATTCTGGTCATGACGATGAAAGAAAACTCAGATATCTTCAGACGACTCAAATGGTCTTCTGTGAGAAAATCTAAAAAGAACATCTATGAGAAAACCTTCAACTCCTTTTTCTGAGAGAAGGCCTTCAGCCCTTCTGTGAAAAGAATAGACCTTCAGCCCTTCTGAGAGAAGACCTTTAGCACTTTTAAGAGAAGACCTTCAGCTACTCTGGGAGAAGACCGTTCAGATCTTCTGGGAGAAGAACTTTTATGAGATTACTTTTTTTAAATCCAAAATTTTTTTTGTATTGGGAGAAAACTTTTGTTTTTTAAATCCGCAGTCTTGAAAACAATGGTCTAAAAACCCACGGCAATGTCTAATATTGAAAACGTATTTTTTAAAAATTCACTACCTACTCTTAAAAAAATATTTTCTTGTAAATCCACGATTTTCTAGTTTAAAAAAAATATTTTTCCTCGATTTTCGATACATACGTTTTAAAAAAAATTAACGACGATCTAATCTTAAAAACAAAACTATTTAAAAAAAAAAAACCATGACTTGGCTATTCTTTAAAATAATATTTTTTTAAAAATCCACGACTGTCTAGTCTTCGAAATATATTTTTTAAAAACCCATGACTTTGGCTAGTCTTAAAAATAATACTTTTAAAATTTCCCGACTGTTTAGTCTTCAAAATATTTTTTTTAAAAATCCATGACTTTGGCTAGTCTTAAAAATAATATTTTCTATTCTTCAAAATATTTTTTTAAAAAAATCCACGATGATCTAGTCTGAAAAAACTACTTTTTCAAAAATCCTTGACTTTGGCTAATCTTAAAAATAATATTTTTTAAAAATCCACGACTGTCTAGTCTTCAAAATATTTTTTTTTTAAATCCATGACTTTGGCTAGTCTTAAAAATATATTCTCTAAAAAAATCCACGACTGTCTGGTTTAACAAAAATAATTGTTTTGAAATCCAAGACAGTTTGGCCTTAAAAAAAATATTTGTTATTCTCTATTTTGTATTCTTTAAAAAATATTATTTAAAAAAACACAATTTTGAAAAATATATATTTTTTAAAAAAATTCACGGCTGTCTAGTTTTAAAATATTTTTTAAAATAAAAATATATTTTTAAAAAAAATCCACAAATTTTTAGCCATTTGAATATATATTTTTAAAAAAATCCACGACTGCCTAGTCTCATAAAAATATATTTTTTTAAAAAATCCACGAATATCTGGGCATATAAAAATATATATTTTTAAAAAAGCCACGGCTGTCTAGTCTTATGACAATATATTTTTTGAAAAAATCCACAAATGTCTGGACTTATAAGAAAATATATATTTATAAAAATTCAAAGTTGTCTAGTCTTATAAAAATAGTTTTTAAAAATCCAAGACTGTCGGGTCTTAAAAAAAATATATTTTTTTTTTAAAAATCCAAGGCTTTGTTTGGCGTGGAAATAATTAAAAAAATCCACGAATGTCTGGGCATAGGAAAGTATTTTTTTAAAAAAATCGAAGACTGTCTAGTCTTATAAAAATATATTTTTTTAAAAATCCACGAATATCTGGGCTTATAAGAATATATATTTTTAAAAAATCCTCGACTTTCTAGTCTCATAAAAATATATTTTTTAAAAACTCCACGAAAATCTGGGCTTTTAAAAATATATTTTTTTAAAATCAACGAATGTCTTGGCTTATAAAAAATATATTTTTTAAAAATCCACAAATGTCTGGACTTATAAAAATATATATTTTTAAAAAATCCACAAATGTCTGGACTTATAAAAATATATATTTTTTAAAAAATCCAAAGCTGTCTAGTTTTGAAAAATCCAAGACTGTCGGGTCTTAAAAAAATATTTTTTTTTTAAAATACCTTTTCTGCAAAAAGTTTCTTTGAAAATTAAAAAAAAAACACTACGTCTTGACTTGACATATATTTTGAAAAAGAGTGTTTAAAAAATCCAGGACTCAAGTGGTCATTAAAAAGAGTTTAACAAGATCCATCACTCATTTAGACCTTAAAAAGTACCTTGGAAAAAAAATTACATCAAATTTACTTCTTTAAACAAATCTTGTCAAATCTTTGAATGTCCATTAGAAGACTTCTGCTCTTCTATAAAAAAGCGAAATGTCCCTTAGTGAGAAGTCTCATGTAAAGTCATTCTTTTTAAATCTTACAGCTCTTCTATAAGATTTTGGTCATCCTTCTTTCATTTTGTCATTATTTGCATTTATTTCTGTTTTTCTTTGTCGCTGTATTCTCTGCTTATCTCAGCTCCGTTAATTAAAACAAAATGCGTTTAACGAAAGTTTCAAATGACATTGAAAGAGGGATCATTATTCTTATCCTTAAACCATATTGGACAGGACATTTATTACTATTTATACCTTAATATGTATTTACGTTGTATCTGTCAACCAGACACCCAACCAATCCAATCGTTCCCCGTACCGTCCCGTCCAACCCATTCCATTCCATTCAAGTCCAGCCACAGCTCACATCATTCACATGTAATTATTTTAATCGTCGTTATTATTCTTTTCTTCAAGCACCTTATTCGGCACTTTGGCATTTCTGAAGCAATCAATGTCCCGATTGTTATCCATCACAATAACGAGAGACATGAGAGCGGACGGGCGAGCGAACAAGAGAGAACTACAACAAAAAGCAACAATAACGACAACAAAATACATTACACGCATTTAACGGACACTTTTATACATGTCTGCTTTCTTATCTCGTTGCATGTATTGAATTTCAATATTATTTGATTTATTTCACAAGTGTGTGTGCATATGTGTGTGTGCGAGGGCTTTTCTTCCTTTGGGTCCTTGATTGTAGCTTTTGCTTTTTTTCGTTTTTTTTTTTTTTTTTTGGACATGAAGACAAATATATATTATTTTAATTTCTGATTGTGTCAGTTTAACATGTTGTTAACATTATACCAGTATTAAGAGCTACACAGAGAGTGAGTGAGAGAGAGAGAGAGAGAGAGGAGAGAAAAATGTGAGATTCGATGGTCAAACACAAAGGAATGAACAATTGGAGGTAGAATGTGATTGCTCAGACTTTTCACGAATCGAACAAAACTTTTTGCGAAGAGGTGCAATTTTCAAGGTTGGAAATGGGTTTATATGTATGGCCCTGTAAAAGGTCTTCTAACCGTAAAAGACATGTTGATAGTTTTTATGCCCTCAGCCATATGGCTAGAGAGGGCATATATCATTTCATTTGATACGGTCAAAACGTGCCTCATCGAATTAAGATTTTAGACCCATGGTCTCTTTGGACCAAATATATTTCAGGAAATTTGGAGTCCATCTAGCGATGTCCGTCTGTATGTCTGTCTAGTTGGTGCGCACGATAACTCTCGAGGGAAGTATCCGATTTGATCCAAACTTGGTACAGTGTAATATTATTATCAAATTTAAATCGAGTGCGGAGATGGGCAATATCGGTAAACTCCTTCTGGTACCTCCCCCACAAAAGATCGAAAACTTCCAAAAAAACAATTTCCTGCACAGAGAGAGAAAGGATGATCCGATTTTGTTACGCCTTTGCAAATCTCAATATTTCCATCAGTGCTAGGTCAGGACTCCAATACGACAATATCGGTCCACTCCATAAAGTACCTCCCCCACAAAGGGCCAAAACTTTGAATAATTATAACTCTTATAAAATGTAAGGTAAGACTTTGATTGCCTTCAAATTACACACATCACAATATTTTTACTAACCCAAGGTCTGGAGTGAAAATGGGATATATCGGTTTCCTAATTCTGGTACTTCCCTCACAAAGGGTCAACATTTTGAATATCCTTAAAGCTCATAAAACGCGAAATTAACATCCGATTCCATTCAGAGTTGGCACTCATCAGTATTTTCATCAACACATGATTTTTTTATGAAGATGATAGAGATCGGACAATTTCTCCTGGTACCTCCCCCACCAAGGGTCAAAGTTTTGAATAATTATAAGTCTTATAATATCCGAAATAAGCATCCAGTTCTCTTCATATTTCTGACATCCCATTATTTCTACTAACACAAGATCTGATGTGAAGATGGAATATGTCGGACCTCCCCTTCCGGTACCTCCCCCACAGAAGAGTCAAAATTTTTAATATCCTTGAAGCTTATAAAACGCGAAATTTAAATCCGCGAATTTAAATCAGACTTGGCACATCTCAATATTTCTATCAACACAAGGTATGTTATAAAGATGGTAGAGATCGGTTCATTCCTTCTGGTACCTCCCCCACAAAGGGTCAAAGTTTCAAATAACCAAAACGATTATAAAATCCGAAATAAGCATCCGGTTGTCTTCAAATTTCACACATCCCATTATTTCTACTAACACATCATCTGCTGTGAAGATGGAATATGTCGGACCACCCCTTCCGGTACCTCCCCCACAAAAGAGTCAAAATTTTGAATAACCTTGAAGCTCATAAAACGCGAAATTAACATCCGATTTCATTCAGACTTGGTTCATCTTAATATTTCCATCAACACATGATTTGTTATAAAGATGGTAGAGATCGGACCACTTTTTCTGGTACCTCCTCCACATAGGGTTCCAAATTTTGAAAAACAAAACTGTCGTCTATTAAAGAACCTCATATCGTTTTAATGACTCACAAGAGGGTCTTCTATCCAACGAAGAGCTTTAAAAAGGTCTAACAAAGGCTCTTCTGTATACAGAAATGTTACTCAAAGTGCCTTATATCTGCTTAAAACCTCTCAAGGGGTCTTCCACTCAACGGAGAGCTTTCGAAGGTCTACTATCCCTTGGACACCTGTAAAATTACCCCCATGACCCCGAGAATTTTTTCACATTTTTTATATGACATTGTCCATTTTATTTTTTATAAAAAAAAAACTCACTCACACCAAAAAGCACCTCACTCTCTCTCTCACACACACACACACATACTCACACACCATTTAAATGTGTTTACACAAGAAATCGTGCAAAAATAATTGGTGTCGATTAACAACTGATTCAAACTGCTGTTGTACAATTCACAGTTGCCAACAGCGTACCGTACAAAATAACATATAAAACGTATGCTGGCTGGCTGGCTGTTGTTATGCCTGTCTGCCTATCTGCCTGTCTGGCTGGCTTGTGTCAGTCGTCAATGACTGGCAGGGTGTGAAATCCTCGTACAAATTAAGAGAACATTTAACACGACATTCAATAATAGTTGTTGTTTGCTGCAATAATATGAAGAAGGAACAAAAAAAAAAAAAAAAAAAAAAAAAAAAAAACGCCAACGACAAAGGACTCGAACGCCAAGAAAAAACAACAAGCAAGCAAGCGAGCGCAAGTTAAACAAACGTTTAATAATGAAACCATGTGTTAACTTTTCACTGGTAAATTAACGAAACAAAAAAAAAAAAACAACACACGCACACATTCTCATACACAATGTTGCATACACTAACCAACCAACAATCCAACCTGTATGTATCGACAGCAAATTATTTAAATTGTGTATTGTGTTATGGGATATTTAAAAGAACGAACTAAAGAAACAAAAAAAAAAAACATTTTAATGAATATTTTTAATTAAGAATCAGACAAAAAAGAAGGAAAATGAGATAATTTCACAGTGTCACTCTTTGGGGATCATTATATGGATGAGTGGGTCTATTCAGGGATGTATTTGTCCACTACTTAATTACGTTTTGCTAAATATCTTTATAGATGCCCGCTTCAACTACTTCCTAAAAAATGTACTTTTTTCGGCCATTGAAAAATATTTAAAAAAAATTAAATTTTAGGCCCTTGAAAAAATATTTAAAAAATCCACCGTTCTGGGCACTTTAAAAAATATAAAAAATGTCCTCAAAAAATATATTTAAAAATTCTTGGCCACTATTCAAAAATCCATTTTAACCCTTAAAAATTTTGTAAAAAATTCCGTTTTTGGCCTTAAAAGTATTCTATAATATAATATATATAAGTATAAATATTTTAAAATAAAATCCAGGCGTTAGTTAGACTGTGAAAAAATGTTTTAAAAAAAATTGACTCTTTTTGTTGGTTCTTAAAAAAATATTTTTAAAAAAATCCACGTTTGTTATAGACCCTGAAAAATATTTAAAAAAAATCCGCGTTTGTTATAGACCCTGAACAATATTTTTATAAAAATCCACATTTTTGTTTGTCCTTGAAAAATAATTTTTATAAAAATTCACGTTTTTGTTGGTCCTTAAAAAATAATTTTTATAAAAATCCACGTTTTTGCTGGTCCTTGAAAAATAATTTGTATAAAAATCCACGTTTTTTTTTTGGTCCTTGAAAAAAATTTTTATAAAAATTCACGTTTTTGTTGGTCCTTGAAAACTAATTTAAAAAAAAATAAAGTATTCGTTTGCACCTGAAAAAGTATTTTCAAAACATCCACGTTTGTTATAGACCTTGAAAAAATATTTTCAGAACATCCACGTTTGTTATAGACCTTGAAAAAATATTTTCAAAACATCCACGTTTGTTATAGACCTTGAAAAAATATTAAAAAATCCACGTTTATTATAGACATTAAAAAAATATTTTTTAAAAAAAATCCACGTTTTTATAAACTTTAAAAAAATACTTTTAAAAAATCCACGTTTGTTATAGACATTGAAAAAATATTATTATTTATTATAGGCATTAAAAAATATTTTTTTAAAAAAATCCAAAAAATCCAAAATACTTTTAGAAAATCAACGTTTGTTATAGACCCTGAAAATATATATATATATTTTTAAAATCCACGTTTTTATAGACTTTGAAAAAATACTTTTAAAAAATCCACGTTTTTATAGACTTTGAAAAAATACTTTTAAAAAATCCACGTTTGTTATAGACCTTAAAAATATTTAAAAAAAAATCCACGTTTGTTATAGACCTTAAAAATATTTTTAAAAAAATCCACGTTTGTTATAGACCTTAAAAATATTTTTAAAAAAATCCACGTTTGTTATAGACCCTGAAAAATATTTTTAAGAAAATCCGCGTATGTTATAGACCCTGAACAATATTTTTATAAAAATCCACGTTTTTGTTGGTCCTTGAAAAATAATGTTAAAACCAATCCACGTTTATTGTGGGACCTTGAAAAAATATTTTTAAAAACATCCACGTTTATTACAGACTCCAATAAAAATAATTTTTTAAAATATTCACGTCTTTGTTGAAACTTAAAAAAATATTTTTAAACAAATCCTCGTTTGTTATAGACTTTGAAAAAATATTTAAAAAAAAAATCCACGTTTATTGTGGGACCTTAAAAAATATTTTTAAAACAAATCCACATTTATTGTGGGACCTTGAAAAAATATTTTTAAAAACATCCACGTTTATTATAGACTCCAATAAAAATATTTTTAAAAATATTCACGTCTTTGTTGAATCTTGAAAAAATATTTTTAAAAAATCCCCTTTTGTTATAGATCTTGAAAAAAATATTTTTAAAAAATCCCCTTTTGTTATAGATCTTGAAAAAATATTTAAAAAAAAATCCACGTTTGTTATAGACACTGAAAAAAATATTTTTAAAAAAATCTACGTTTATTATAGACATTGAAAAAATATTTTTAAAAAATCCACGTTTGTTATAGGCATTAGAAAAATATTTTTAAAAAGATCCACGTTTATTATAGACTTCAATAAAAATATTTTAAAAAAATCCACGTCTTTGTAAAAAATCCACGTTTGTTATAGGCATTAGAAAAATATTTTCGAATAATGTTATAGACATTACAAAATTTTTTAAAAAAGTCCACGTTTGACAAAGGCATAGAGAAAATATTTGAAAAGTTTTGTAGTCTCCTGATTTTCTTTTTAATGGACGATATTATTTTTTTTAAAAAAATACACTTGGATTTGGGCCTTAAAAAAATATATTTTCAAAATCCATTTTTTTTATTGACCCTGTATAAAAATATTAAAAAATCCGCATCTTAGCTTTAGAAAAATATCCAACTTTTTGTGGGCCCATGAAAAATATTTTAACAAATTCCTCGTCTTTTTTTTGTTGGCCTTTGAATAAATATGTTTTAAAAATTCCTCGTCTTTGTTGGCCTCTGAATAAATATTTTTTTATAAATTCCACGTCTTTGTTGGTCCTTAATAGTTTGTTAAATTCCCACTACCATTACTCTGATTTTGTATTTTCTTCCCTTTCTTAATTCCTCCCCAATTTTATTTAAATATCCAACTTTTAATTGTTAAATGGCATCACGTTTTTTCTCAACAATTTTGGCATACACTTGTTCCCAAATCTATTGTTCATCTACCTGAAGCTCATATCGTATTATAAGTTGTTTAATTTGGAAAAGGACTCGTACCCTTGCCATATGCAATATACGTCATCTATGAATGGTGGGCTTTCGACCTGACGCTCTGACTTTTTTAAATACATTTACATATGTATGTATGTCTACGTCGAAATAATCACTTGGGTTTCTTTTCTTGTTGGATAAGACATGCCAAACTTTAAGGATCACGTTTCACAAACAGTGTTCCTTCCTCGCAGTCAAAAGTTAAACATCAGGTGGTGAGCACAAAATGTAGACTCGAAAATCTTTGCAACTACTTTTTGTTGGAAAGAGAGGGAGAGAGAGGGAGGGGTTGTGTCTTGTTTATGACTGCACCAGAAGGCACAGAATATTTTTAAAAAATTATGAAGGGAAATATTTTGGAGAAAAGGATGGGTAGGAGCAATTCCTTTCCCAGGGAATTTTTAAGGATTGATAACAGCACCATTAACATGACACTGCACATGATGCCGAAAATCGGGCTTTAAAATATTCTTTATAATTGGGCCTAATATGAAAACAGTTGAATAAATTAAAACTCATATTTATGAACATTAAAAAATCCCTTTTTAAATTTAGCCCATATCCTCTTTTCAATAGCCCCTCTGTTTGACAAAAGAAAAAAGCTGACCTGCCCTTAACAATCTCTCACAAAAACCGGCCCACACTGGATCTTGTTATTATATTTATTTATTTTTTGTTCATCTCCTTTGTGAAATCCCTGTCAACTCTTAAGGACTTAAAAAAATAAAGGAAAGAACAAAAAACGGGAATGTGTGATGATGGAGTGAATTCAACGATGTGTGCGTGTGAAATGCATTCAAGCGTTAAATTAAATTCGTTAAAACACTTTACAAAAAACAAAACGTGCTCTCCCCTCTTCATATTTCTCCAATGAGAACCGCTTTTGTTGACGCTCATTTGTTTCGCCATAACACCAGCCAGACGACATCCAAAGATTTTTTCAAAAGATTCCAATTTATCTGCTGGCAACGAAAAAAAAAACAGTCATGCAAAACAAACTGAAGCAGCCAGACTTTTATTTATTTGTTGTATATATTTTTATCTTTTATGATTTTTGTTTTTGCAACAATTTATTTCTCTCTCAGCCCCCTCTCTTTGTGCTCTTAGTAATACGTCAAATGCAAAAGACATGCTGTTACTTTCATTAAATCGTTGCTGAATTGTATTTCATGTTAACAAGTTCTTTAGATAATACCAAGAAATCTGCTTAATTTGAATGGAAAGTCGATTTAATGAAACCTCAGACAATCAGATATTCATAGATGTTTATGTGGCAATTATTTTATTTAAGGTTTCAGCAAGGAGATTATTTTTCACTCATTAAAATATTAAAAAAATCTCATTGACTTGGAACACAGGAGGCTTTTCAAAAAAAAGTTCAAGCGATATTATATTTGTTTTTTTTTTTTCAAATCTTTTTCAAACTTAATTTTAAAATTTTTAAGGGCGATTATATTTTTTTTCGATCAATTTTTAGGGACACTTTTTGATGTTTGTTAAATTCTTTCAAAGAACCATTTTAGCGTGAATTTATTTTTACAAGCGGATTATGAAATCATTTTTCCCAAGCACTTTTTAAATTTGGATTTTTTCAAGATTTCTTTTTCACGAACTATAACAAACGAGGATTTTTTAAAAATACTTTTTAAGGTCCATAAAAAACGTTTTCTTAAAAAAAAATTCAAAGCAAATACAAAAAAAGGCAAATGCAAATTTTTTTTTTTCAAAAGCCAAATGCCAGGCGGATTTTTTTAAAAAAAATATTTTTTCAAGGGCCAAAACCAAGTTGGATTTTTTAAAAATATTTTTTCAAGGCCAACAATGTAGAACATTTTTGTTAAAACATATTTTCAAGGCCAATAAAACACTGATTTTTTAAAAATATCTTTTTAAGTTCCATAACAAATGTAGATTTTCTTAAACATATTTTGTAGGGTCTATAACAAACGCGGATTTTTTTAAAAATATTTTTTTTTTCAAAAAAATTTTGTTTCATGGGCCAAAAACAAGAGATTTTTAAAAATATTTTTGGTAGGACCGAAACCAAGGTGTGTTTTTTAAAAATATTTTTTCAAGGCCCAAAACCGAGATGGATTTTTCAAAAATATTTTTTCAAAGTATGACGAACGCGGATGTTTAAAAAAAATATTTTTTCAGAGTCTATAACAAACGTGGATGTTTAAAAGAATATTTTTTTTTATGTTTGTAACATTCGTGATTTTTTCCTTAAATATTTTTTCAGAGTCTATAACAAACTTGGATCTTTTTAAAATATTTATTAAGATCTAAAACAAGCGTGGATTTTTTAAAAATATTGTTGAAGGTCTTTAATAAACGTGAATTTTTTAAAAATATTTTTGAAGGTCTTTAACAAACGTGGATTTTTTTAAAGAATGTTTTTGAACAAACGTGGATTTTTTAAAAATATTTTTGAAGGTCTTTTACAAGTGTGGATTTTTTTAAAAATATTTTTGTAGGTCTTTAACAAACGTGGATTTTTTAAAAATATTTATTAAGGTCTTTAACAAACGTGGATTTTATAAAAATATGTTTTTAAGTTCCATAACAAAAGTTGATTTTCTTAAAAATATTTTGTAGGGTCTATAACAAACGCGGATTCTTTTAAAAATATTTTTTTAGGTCTATAACAAGTGTACATTTTTTCAAAAAATATTTTTTCAAAGGCCAAAAACAAGGTTCAAATTTTAAGAATATTTTTGGTAGGACCAAAGCCAAGGTGTGGTTTTTAAAAATATTTTTTCAAGGACCAAAACCAAGATGGATATTTTTGAAGGTCCTTAACAAACGTGGATTTTTTTTTAAATATTTTTTAAGGTCTATAATAAACGTGAATTTTTTAAGGTCTATAATAAACGTGGATTTTTCTAAAAATATTTTTTCAAGGCCCAAAACCAAGATGGATTTTTAAAAAAAAATTTTTTGAGGTCTATAACAAATTAGGATTTTTTAAAATATTTTTTAAGGTCTATAATAAACGTGAATTTTTTAAGGTCTATAATAAAAGTGGATTTTTCTAAAAATATTTTTTCAGAGTATAACAAACGCGGATGTGTAAAAGAATATTTTTTCAATGTTTGTAACATTCGTGATTTTTTCCTTAAATATTTTTTAATGTCTATAACAAACGTGACCTTTTTAAAATATTTATTAAGATCTAAAACAAGCGTGGGTTTTTTGAAAATATTTTTAAGGTCTATAACAAACATGGATTTTTTTTTAAATATTTTTTAAGATCTATAACAAACATGGATTTTTTTTTTAAAATATTTTTTAAGGTCTATAAAAAACTTGGCTTTTTTAAAAAATATTTTTAAGATCTATAACAAACGTAGATTTAAAAAAATATGGTCTATAACAAGCGTCGATTTTTTCAAAAAAATATTTTTTCAAGGGCCTAAAATAAGATGGATTTTTCAAAAATATTTTTTCAAAACCAACAAAAACTGGGATTTTTTAATAAATATTTTTAAGTGTATAACAAAAGTGGATTTTTTAAAGATTTGAAGTTCTATAACAAACGTGGGTTTTTTTACAAATATTTTTAAGATTATAGACCTTATGAGGATTAAAAAAATATATTTTTCATATGGATTTTTAAAAATATTTGTTAGGGTCTATAAAAAACGTGTATTTAAAAAAAAATATTTTTCATATGTATTTTTGAAAAATATTTTTGAAGGCATATTTTTAAGATCAAACAAACGTAGATATTTAAAAAAAAAAAACATTTTTTAAAAATGTTTTATTAAGGTTCATAACAAACGTGAATTAAAAAATTTATTTTGTCAAAGTCTATAAAAATTTGGATTTGGACAGAATGGATTTAAAAAAAATATATATATTTTTAGAGACATAAGAAACGTTTTCAATATCTTTTTACTATTTTAAAATATTTTTTTAAGGTATTTTACAAAAGTGTTTAAACTTGTTCAAAAGTTTCCAAAAAAACATGGATATTTTGAAATAAAAAAATCCAGGGCAATAATTGTGGATTTTTAGGTTTTTTTTTTTCCAAGGGCCAATAATTGTAGATTTTTAGAAATACTTTCCAAAAAAAAGTTAATCTTGAACATTTTAAGGCAATTTCTCTAAGGGAAATCAATTGTGGACTTTTTACGATTTTTACAAAGACCATCAGTAGTGAATTTTCAATAATATTTTTTCCAATCGTTCAGTTTTGAAGAGAATTCTTTCAAAGACTATGGTCTTTTTTCCAATCGTTCAGTTTTGAAGAGAATTCTTCCAAAGACTATGGTATATGGAAGAATTCTCTTCAAAACTGAACGATTGGAAAAACTATGCTTGAAAATTCACAACTGTGGATTTTTTTAGAATATTTCCCCAAAGACCAACGATCGTGGATTTTTCAATAATATTTCCCCAAAGAAAATCGATTGTAGATTTTAAAGAAAAAAATGTTTCAGAGAAAGTATAATCGTGAATTTTTTAAAGAGTATTTTTTTAAGGGCTGTAATTCGTGGACATTTTTTAGAATATTTTTCCAAGGACCAGAAATTTTAAATTTTTCAAGAATATGTTTTTCAAGGACCATCAGAAAAATATATTTGAATTTTTGAGGATAATTCATCAGACCTCCAATGTAATGCAATTTTGAAGAACATATATTCCCCAAAGTCAAAGGACACTTTTATAAATTAAAAAAGCTTACTTTTTATTACCACAAAATCAACAGATCAACATCCATATTTCGAGTGTGTGTGTGTGTGTTCAAGCATATCTATTTGAACAATTTATTGTCATATAATATATATTTATGCATGTTCACTACACCTGTAAACTCATAAACAGTATAATCTCAATTTATCAAATTAATATTGACTTGTGTGAAACCAGTGATGACCCGAACAACAGGGAGGTCCACTGTCAACCTATACACCCATATACGATATATATACGCACATATCCCTGTGTTGTCTGTCCTCCACACAGATAACTCAATTGCACAATTTGTCCGTATTTTGGTGTTTGCGTAAAGTGTATTAAATATCATTTGATTATTTATCGATTGAACAATTAAATAATTGGTGTGATTTTTCAATCATTGAGTTAAGCAGGCAAACGCACGCACACACCCACACACGCACACACACAAGTATGTGAGGGATAAATTTACAGGTGGAGGTTTTCGATTATGAGAATGGTGATGTGAGTATAATTGAGTGTGTGTGTGTGTGTGTAAAAATGAGTAGTTTTAATGAGGGGGTCCACTGGTCTTCTATTAAGGGGATATTCTGATATTCTATTTAAAAGACCATGGGTTCTCCTATATCCCTTTAAAGTAATCCTTTAATAATAGCCTGGCAATTCTCCAGGCCATTATCAGAATGAATTATTTAGTAATTTTGTAATTTAATGAAACAATAGTTTAAACTATGAAATCCCGAGCTCCTTTTTCCCTCGTTCTCTCTCCCTCTTCCCCTCTCCTCGGGGGTCCCACGAACTTGACACTTTTCCAAATGACCATTTAGTGCCCTGTCTATTTGTGGGTGCGGTTGTAGGTTTCAGGCATTTTAATACTAAAAGAGATTTATGGTTTAGAAATTAAACTATTAAAAGGAAATTTATTATTTGTTTTGTGGGCAATTTGTGTGTGTGTTTGTGCGTTGGTGTGACTATGGGGCAGATGTATCTGTGTTTGTGTGTGTGTGTCCATTGCTAAGTAATATTTTGTTTTTTTTTTAGATGAAAATAATCAAAGGTATAAATTCTCTAATGATTAATTGGAAATTGTACAAAACACAAAAGCCTGAAACAACAATAAATTGTCGTATTAGCCGACCAATTGAATAACAATGAATGGCAATTGGAAGAGAGCGAGAGCTAGAGAGAGGGAGCAAGAGAGTGGGAGAGTGTACGTCTTTTGGCCTAGGAATTTAGGTAACAGATGCTTTGTAGAAAATTAATGCCACAGAGAATAAAATTGATAAAAAATAAAAATTTAAAAATTCAGGAATTTATGATTATTGACCTTAAAAAATATATTTTTTTAAACTACGATTATTGACCCATAAAAAACCACAAAGAAGGCCATGATGTTAATTTAAAATGATACATACCCTCTGTAGCCATATGGATGAGGGTATAAAAAATTCACAATTATTGGTCAATGAAAATTGAAAAAATACTCGATTTTTTTCGGAATTTTCGAATTAAGATTCCTTGGTTTCTAGGCCAAACGTAGCTAAGGCTTTTATATTTTTTTTAGATATTTCATAGAGATCTTTAGATTACATCCAAAATTAATGGTATCGAAAATGGGTCACCTCGGCAAACGTTTTGGTATGGTCCGATATATACAAAAATTTTTTAAAAAATTAAAATAGATGATATTTTTTCATGGTACCTGTTGAATATGCAAATTTCTTTTTGTTCAAAGACTTACAATGAAATTTGATCTAAAATAATTCTTTGAGAGAAATATATAGGTATCGGAAATTCTAAAGAATCGCTGAGAAAAAGTGTTGAAAATTGTGAACCTTTGTAGGTGAGGTTCCAGAAGGTGTTCGCAGATATATATCATCTTCACAACAGCTCTTGTATTTGCAAAAATATTTATATGTGTGAAATATGAAGAGAGTTGGATGGCCATTTCGCCTTTATTGTTTCTCAAAATCTTGCATCCTATGAGGGGGAGGTACCAGAAAAAATGGTCCGATCTCTGCCATCTTTATAACATATCTTTTATTGAAGAAAATATGGAAACATACCAAGTCTGAAGAGTATCGGAAGTTAATTTCGCATTTTAAAAACTTCATGGATATATTCAAAATATTGACTCTATATGTGGCAGGTACCAGAAGGAGTGGACCGATAGATTCCATCTTCTCAGCAGATCTTGTGTTAGTAAAAAATAATGGGATGTCTGAAATATGAAGAGAACTGGATGATTATTTCGGATATTATAATCGTTTTGGTTACTCAAAACTTTTACCCTTTGTGGGGGAGGTACCAGAAGGAATGGTCCGATATATTCTATCTTCATACCAGACCTTGAGTTAATAAAAATATTGTGATGTGTGTAATTTGTAGACAATCGGTCCCTTATATCACATTTTATAAGAGTTATAATTATTCAAAATTTTGATCCTTTAGAGGCGAGGTACTTGATGGAGTCCATTTTGTCCATTTTCGCACCTCATGGAAATATTAGGATTTTCAAAGTTGGAGCAAAATCGGATCATCTTTTTTCTTTCTGTTTAGTAAAATATTTTTATTATTATTATTATTATTATTTATTTTTTTTTTTTTTTTGAAATTTGGAAAAATTATTTTTATTTTATTAGTTTTTATACCAATATTTTAGAAATTTTTATGAATATCTTATCAAGGACCCATGTTTACAATTTTCAAATTTTTAGTCCAAGCGCTGGATTCTCCTTCTTTGAAAATATAAAATTAAAAATATTTACGTTATATGAGGTTGGTCATGAAAGAAAATATATAAAAAAAATCCTCAATTTATTTAAACAAAAATTTATAAAAAACATTATTTTAAGTTCATGCCCAAAAATATATGTTGTACAAATTCATAGCTATTTGTCAAAAAAAATTATAAAATTCTCGGTTTTTTGGTTCATTGAAAATTTTTGGAATAAAAAATTTAATTTATTTTTTTTTTTTTTCTGTGAAAAAAGTTCAAGATATTTATTTTAATAAATATTTGAAGTCAAATATTGCTCTTATTTCATTTTAACAACCAGCGGTAAGAAAATTGTCATGTTGCCCACGACTATTGATTTTGGAAATGCCATTTTTGAAAAAAAAATCCTTTATTTGTGTTCTCAAACACTTATCTGCAGTTATTTGTTGTTTCATCAACAAAGCAGAAAAATCAATTTATTTCATTTGTAAAAATCGTTTTTTTTTTACATGACAATGAAAAACAATTTCAAAGGGAAATTGAGAAAATACGCTTTTTGTTTTGCCTTTTTTATATAACAACAAGAAGAACGAGAAAACTACGGAAATAGGGTCAAGTTTCGATTTCTTTGGAGAACTGCTGCGTGACAATGGAACGTTGTTAAATATTTTTTGTATTTCTTTCTTTCAGCATTTTTTGAATAAAGAACCAGGGAAAGTACTTGTGGCCGTAGGAAATCATAAAAGAATAAAGAAATACAACATCAACAACAACAACAACAGCGACGACTTTGCAGGCAAAACTAATTTAAAGTTTTTCAGCATTCGCACACACACACTCACACATAAATATTGGAACAATAAGACTTTTGTCTGCCACTGGGCGAGTCCAAGTTCGGATGGCCATAACAAGGCAATCAAAATATGTTAAAAAAAGACAACAGCATGTTGTATATTGAAATGGAAATTGAATTGGCTTCTCACATCCTTTGGGGTGTGTAAAGGGGGAAATGTAGATGGGGTTGGTTTTGAAAACAAAGTTATGAAATGTGATAAAAATTTGGAAATTTTTGGAATTTTCATTATTTTATTATAAGTTTTTTTTTTTTTTTTTTTGTATACTAATATTAAATTTTTAGTCCAAGCGCTGGATTCTTCTATGAAAATATGAGATTAATTTTTTTATACTGAAATGTGAAAAAATCGTTTCGTTATATGAGGTTGGTCAAGGATACAAATTTTGAAAAAAAAATCGCAATTTTTTTTGGAAATATTTTTTATTATAATTTTTTTATTTATCATTTTTTTGGGAAATATTTTTTTTTTTAAATTTTTAGTCCAAGCGCTTAATTCTTTTCTTTCTTCTCTTTTTTTTTTTTGGGAAATATTTTTTTTTTTATTTTTTTATTTGTTTAATACTTTTTGAACCAATATTTCGGATTTTTTTATAATAATAAATTATCAAGGACTCATGTTTATGATGATTTTTAGTCCAAGTACTGTACTCTTGTTCTATGAAAATATAAAATTAAAAATAAATAAATTATACATTTTGTATACCCTTAGCCATATAATAACTGGATAGGGTATGTAATATTTTATTTAACTCTAGGTCTGTTTGGACCAAAACCGTTTCAGGATATTTGCGCACGTTAACGTTAAACATCGTAATATTATTATCAAACTTAGATCGAGTTCGAAAATGGGAAATATCGATCCACTCCTTCTGGTACAATCCCCACCAAGGGTCAACATTTGGAATAACCAAAACCATCATAAAATCCGAAATAAACATCCGATTCTCTTCATATTTTACACATGCCATTATTTTTGCTTATACAAAATCTGCTACGAAAATGAAATATATCGGCGCACTCCTTCTGGTACCTCCCACACAAAATTTTTAATAATCAAAACGATCATAAAATCCAAAATAAGCATCCGGTTCTCTTCATATTTCACACATCCCATTATTTTTACTAATACAAGATCTGCAGTGAAGATGGAATGTATCGGTCCACTACCTCTGGTACCTCCCCCACAAAGGGTTCCAAATTTTGAATAACCAAAACGATCATAATATCCATAATATTGGAACAATAAGACTTTTGTCTGCCACTGGGCGAGTCCAAGTTCGGATGGCCATAACAAGGCAATAAAAATATGTTAAAAAAAGACAACAGCATGTTGTATATTGAAATGGAAATTGAATTGGCTTCTCACATCCTTTGGGGTGTGTAAAGGGGGAAATGTAGATGGGGTTGGTTTTGAAAACAAAGTTATGAAATGTGAAAAAAATTTGGAAATTTTTGGAATTTTCATTATTTTATTATTAGTTTTTTTTTTTTGTATACTAATATTAAATTTTTAGTCCAAGCGCTGGATTCTTCTATGAAAATATGAGATTAATTTTTTTATACTGAAATGTGAAAAAATCGTTTCGTTATATGAGGTTGGTCAAGGATACAAATTTTGAAAAAAAATCGCAATTTTTTTTGGAAATATTTTTTATTATAATTTTTTTATTTATCATTTTTTTGGGAAATATTTTTTTTTTTAAATTTTTAGTCCAAGCGCTTAATTCTTTTCTTTCTTCTCTTTTTTTTTTTGGGAAATATTTTTTTTTTTTATTTTTTTATTTGTTTAATACTTTTTGAACCAATATTTCGGATTTTTTTATAATAATAAATTATCAAGGACTCATGTTTATGATGATTTTTAGTCCAAGTACTGTACTCTTGTTCTATGAAAATATAAAATTAAAAATAAATAAATTATACATTTTGTATACCCTTAGCCATATAATAACTGGATAGGGTATGTAATATTTTATTTAACTCTAGGTCTGTTTGGACCAAAACCGTTTCAGGATATTTGCGCACGTTAACGTTAAACATCGTAATATTATTATCAAACTTAGATCGAGTTCGAAAATGGGAAATATCGATCCACTCCTTCTGGTACTATCCCCACCAAGGGTCAACATTTGGAATAACCAAAACCATCATAAAATCCGAAATAAACAACCGATTCTCTTCATATTTTACACATGCCATTATTTTTGCTTATACAAAATCTGCTACGAAAATGAAATATATCGGCGCACTCCTTCTGGTACCTCCCACACAAAATTTTTAATAATCAAAACGATCATAAAATCCAAAATAAGCATCCGGTTCACTTCATATTTCACACATCCCATTATTTTTACTAATACAAGATCTGCAGTGAAGATGGAATGTATCGGTCCACTACCTCTGGTACCTCCCCCACAAAGGGTTCCAAATTTTGAATAACCAAAACGATCATAATATCCAAAATAAGCGTCCGATTCTCTTCAAATTGTACACATCCCATTACTTTTACTAACACAAGATCTGCTGTGAAGATGAAATGTATGGGTCCACTCCTTCTGGTACCTCCCCCACAAAAGGTTAACATTTTGAACAATATAAGATCTGTTATAAAGATGGGAGGGGTCGGACACTTTCTTCTGGTACCTGAAAATAACATTTTCATATTTTCATGGAACGAAAATTGAAGCCCAGAACCCTTAGATTAAAACCATTGGTTTTTGATAAATATTTTTTCAATTTTAATTTCAATTCTCTATTTTTTTTAATTTCATGATGTATCTAAACACTAAATATTTGTCTTCCCACCCTTTTATAATTTATCACCTTTCATGTTTTTATTTATTTTTTTTGTTCTATTAAAATCAGGTAGCCCAGAGAATACAAAAAAAAAAAAAACAAAAACTGATATAGGGTAAGTGTTCCTAAGTTCGGCATGTCCCAGTAGTCGGCACTTTTTATTTTTAAGCCCAAATAAATGAAACTATTATAACTAAATGTATTATGTTTACTTCAAATATATTGCCAGCTATCTTTGTGTACAATTTCGCTAAGAAAATATGATTTATTCTAATAAAAATTAAATTTTTGTCTGTGAAGGTCCTCAACAATCCATATTCTTAAGAAAAGTACAATAAAGACGTCGAATCAGTTTAACTAAACAAAAATATTATATTTTAATGAAATAATTTATTATTATTATTAATTATTCTTACAAAAAAATTGGTATGCCGAATGTTGGAACATGCCATACCGACAATTAGCAAGTGGTGCCGACTACTGGCAAAAAAGCATTGTTTTAATAAAACTACAAATTTATGAAATTTAATAAAAAATTATTAAAACTTTATTTATTATTGCAAAAAGTATACAAAATTTCGAATATGAATAAATTAACTTTGCAATAATTGAAAAGTTCCACTCAGAATGGTGAGCGATTAAAAACGCGAAAATCCTAAAAGTGCCGACTACTGGTACACTTACCCTAAATTTTATTTATTTAATTTCCGTTACTGCTGATGCCGTCCGCGGCTGTCAGTGATGGTTTTACGCAAACCATCACACATTGTCATCATTTATTATTATTTTAATACAATTTTTTCTCTTTTTTTTGTTTGTTCAATCATTTATTGCATACTTTTGTGCGTTGGCGTTCCCCTTCAACGAACACACACCCGCACACACAAATACACACAATCACATAAATCAATAATAATGAAATATAACCAAAGAAGGGGAGGAAACATTATTGACATTGCCAATATTTGATTTATCTCATTGTGAACATCTCAACCAAACGTCATCATCATCGTCGTCATGACCGGGATTTTTACCACACCTGTATTCATTTATAGATTGGTATTACAACAACGACCACAACAAAAATATGTTATTTTTTTCTCTCTCTCCCTCTCATATCGGCAAATTTATTTATGATATCTGTTTTTTTTCTTCTCGCCCTTTTTATTTCATTACAGGTGTCCCCTCACAGCCAAGCAATTTCCGGGCCACCGATATCGGCGAGACCGCAGTTACATTGCAATGGTCAAAACCGACACATTCCAGTGAAAATATCGTTCATTATGAATTGTACTGGAATGACACATATGCAAATCAGGATCATCACAAGTGAGTATTGGCTTTAATAACCTATGACGAAGCAGGAAAAAAACACACAAGAGACAACATCCACAAGTTTCTCTCGCATACACCTACTCTCTCTCTCTCTCTATTCACCATTCATTCATTCATCTATGAGGAGGGAGCAATTGTGGCATTCTCATGGTGCTTTGGGAATATAGAAATAATAACCGTGGGGAAAATTTTGAAAAAAAAAACTTGGTATTCAATATTATTTGAAAAAAAAAAAACAATTTGATAGACGGAAATTTGATTAAAATAAATAAATGGTTTCGAAAAAATTTAATAATGGGGGGGATACATCGACAAATTCCTGTTACTCAAAGAGAGTCAAGGGAGAGAGGGAGAGGGAGGGGGAGAGGGAGAGGCAATCTAAAACGACAATAGTAACCAATATAAATAACGAAGGAAAACATTAAATAGATAAATAAAAATGATAATAAGAAATAAATAAAAGTAAAAAATAATAAATAATAAAAAATTTAATAAATTATTAAAATAATAATAATAATAAATAATAATAATAATAAGAAATATAGCAATAAGGGGTAAATAATGAACTGAAATAATAATAAAAAAAATTATTTTGTATAAAACTGTACTACACAAAAAATAATTACAGGAATACACCAGAACTATTAAAAAAGGCAAGTTCTCCCTTCCACCATTTGTATACCCTGATACAATCAAAATGTGACTCATCGAAATGACGTTTTTAGACCCTAGGTCTCTTTGGATAAAATCCATTTCAGCGCATTTGGAATCGATCTAGCGATGTCCGTCCGTCCGTCCCTCTGTCTGTCTGCCTGGTCGGTGCGCAAGATAACTCTGGGGAGGGAGTATTCGATTTGCTCCAAACTTGGTACATCGTAATATTATTACCAAACTCAGATTAAGTTCGGAGATGGGCAATATCGGTCCACTACTTCTCGTAACTCCACCTCAAAAATTATAATTTTTCATAGAAAATGTTTCACTGCACCGAAGAAAAGAGGTTGATCCAATTTTGCGCAAACTTTCCTAATATTTACATTAGTTCCAGGTCGGGTGCAAAAATATCAGTCCACTCCACCAAGTACCTCCCCAACAAAGGGTCAAAATTTTGAATAATTATAACTGTTATAAAATGTGATTGAACACATCACAATATTTTTATTAACCCAAGGTCTGGTGTGAAGATGGGATCTATAGGTCCACGCCTTCTCGTACTTCCCCCGCCCCAAAAAAAAAAATTGTCAAAATTTTGAATATCCGGTTCCCTTCATAATTCACACATCCGATTATTTCTACTAACACAAGATTTGCTGCGAAGATGGAATATATCGATCCACTCCTTCTGGTACCTCCCCCGTAAAGTCTCAAAATTTTGAATATCCATGGTGCTCATAAAACGCGAACGCGAAAATTCGATTCCATTTAGACTGGGTACATCTCAATATTTCCATCAACGAAAAATCTGTTATAAAGATGGAAGGGATCACACCATTGCTTCTTGTACCTCCGCCACAAAGGGTTCAAAACTTTGAATAACAAAACGCCCAAAGAAAGCGGAATAAGCAACCACCTCTTTTTTAGGAAAATTGAAAGAAGTAACTTTTAAAATGTAGCTTTGGAGGGGATTTTTCAACTAGCTGACATTAAGTAGGGCCTCAACCCTAATATGTGTTTTTAATAAACACGAATTCCTGATGTTTATGTAAAATATAGACAAATAATTTTGTAAAATATTTTGTCTTGATACTATCCCGTTGAAATGGAGTTTTAAGCCATATTTTGAAAAATAGCCAAAAAGACCCCATTGGTGACTCGCTTGAGGGTTACAGTTTTCCAGGAAAATATTCCTCGCATTCTTTTCTGCAAATTCGGAAATTTCAAAAAATGTGGAAAAGGTAGGAATTTGCCCCCTCTACCTATGTTACCTTTGATTAAACATTAAAAACCCGGAAATATATATAAGAATTTTTTTAAATATATATAAATATTTTTCACAAATATATAAAGAAACGAAAAAGAATAATTTTAAAACAAATAAATAAATTAATAAATATATAATATAATTCATATTCAAATACATTTTACAAAATAATTTTTATAATTTTATTTATAAAATTTATTTATTTTTTAAATAAATAAATAATTACAAAATAATTTTTATGGTTTTATTTAAAGAATTTATTTAATTTTTTTAAATAATTCTTTTTAAATTCCCCATTTTCCTCACCAGGCGTATTTCCAACACTGAATCGTATACGCTAGATGGTTTGTATCCTGATACTCTATATTATATATGGCTGGCCGCTCGTTCCCAAAGAGGCGAAGGTGCAACAACCCCACCCATACCCGTCCGTACAAAACAATATGGTAAGCAAACGATTTCTATTCTCCATTTTAACAGATTTTCATAAATTTTTATCTAAACCAATACAAAAATAAACATATATCATTATAGTAATTATTATATTGAAATTGAAAATCTATATATACTCTTAAAAAAATATTTATTTATAAAAATATATATCATATATACATATATGTGTAAACCATATATAACACGAAATGATATCAACCAACAAAAAAACTAAACTTAAGGTGCCAGAAAAGAAAAAATAAACAAACACCAACAACAATAAACAAAGAGTTCCAAAAATGCATAGCTTAAGTCGTTAAACAAAAATAAAAAATATAATTGTTTTGATTTAAATTTTTATTAGATTTTTCAAAACTCCTGCATATGTAGAGTATGAGAATTTTTTTCCATAAAACACCCATATAAATATTTTACGCCCATTTAAAAATATAAACCATATTCAAGTAGGTACCACCTCCAATCATGGGTAAATCAAGGTGCATACCCTTACAGGATATACTGGACAATATTTATTTTTTTTTTTTTAATATTTTTATTTAATATTTAAACTTAATTTTTTTCCAACAACATATGGAACACAGCACCCACTCTTCCCCATATATATAAACAAACATATATTAAGAATTAATCTATTTATACACATGTAAACATAACTTAAATTACATCAACATATATTACATAGTTACAATAAATATTTTACATATTTACACAACATTTAGTTTTTAGTTATTTATTTAAAGTATTTAATTTAAGTTCGTTAAGTATTTATGTATATATTTATTTAAAATATTTATTGTATACACAAAACACCTAACTAGTTATACATATTTACCCAAATATACAAACAAAGAAACAAAAAAAACAAAACATTATCACAAACACCCCTGGCATGAAAAAAAACTAAAATCCGTTAAAATAAAATTTAAATTATTAATTTAAAAAATTAGAATTGAAAATATTAAATCGTTAGAAGGTAAGATAGAAAGTTTATCGATAACCGATACATTTCTATACGAAATTTTATCGATAGACGATAAATTTTCTATACGAAATTTTATCGATAAACGATAAATTTTCTATACGAAATTTCATCAATAAACGATAAATTTTCTATACGAAATTTTATCGATAGACGATAAATTTTCTCAACGAAATTTTATCGATAAACGATAAATTTTCTATACGAAATTTTATCGATAAACGATAAATTTTCTACACGAAATTTTATCGATAAACGATACATTTTCTATGCGAAATTTAATCGGTAAACGATAAATTTTCTATAAGAAATTTTATTGATATTAAATTTTCTATATAGAAATTTTATCGAAGTACGAAAAGTTTTCTTCATCGAATTCCAAAAAATTTTCTATAGAGAAATTTTTGTCGAAATTCCGCGAAAATTTTCTATAGAGAAATTTTTGTCGGAATTCCGCAAAAGTTTTGTATAGAGAAATTTTATTGAAATTCCGCAAAAATTTTCTATAGAGAAATTTTATCGAAATTCCGCAAAAATTTTCTATAGAGAAATTTTATCGAAATTCCGCAAAAATTTTCTATAGAGAAAATTTATCGAAATATCAATAAACTGTACATTTTCTATACGAAACTTTCTAGATAAACGATACATTTTCTATACGAAACTTTATCGATAAACGATAAATTTCCCATATGAAATTTTATCGATAAAAGATTTTCTATATGAAATTTTAACGATAAACTTTTTTCTCGATTTTCGATAAAGATTTTCTTAGCATTTTTTCTCGATTTTCGATAACCTATTTTCATTTTTTTTTTCGATTCTGATAGAATATTTTTTCGATAATCGGTTTTCATAGAAAATTTTTTCTCGATTTTCGATAAAGATTTTCTTAGAAAATTTTTTCTCGATTTTCGATAAAGATTTTCTTAGAAAATTTTTTCTCGATTTTCGATAAAGATTTTCTTAGAAAATTTTTTCTCGATTTTCGATAAAGATTTTCTTAGAAAATTTTTTCTCGATTTTCGATAAAGATTTTCATAGAAATTTTTTTCTCGATTTTCGATAAAGATTTTCACAGAAAATTTTTTCTCGATTTAAAGATTTTCTTAGAAAATTTTTTCTCGATTTTCGATAAAGATTTTCAGAGAAAATTATTTCGATTTTCGATAAAAATTTTCATAGAAAATTATCATGATTTTCATAGAAAAAATCGATTTTTGATAAAGGTTTTCATAAAAAATCTTTTCGATTTTCGATAAAAATTTTCATAGAAAATTTTCTCGATTTCGATGAACATTTTTTTGATTTTCATAGAAAATTTCCCGATTTTCATAGAAACTTTTTCTCGATTTTCTGTAAACGTTTTTTCGATAAAGATTTTCATAAAAAAATTATCTCGATTTTCGATAAAAATTTTCATAGAAAATTATCGATAAACATTTCTTTGATATTCGTAGACTTTTTTTATAGAAAATTTCCCTTATTTCGATAAAAATTTTCATAGAAATTTTTCTCGATTTTCATATAAAATTTTCTCGATCTTCATAGAAAATGTCTTCGATTTTCACAAAAAATTTTCTCGATTTTCGATAAATATTTTCATAGAAAAGTTCTCGATTTTCATAGAAAACTTTCTCATTTTTTTTAGATTTTCAAAATTCGATGAACTTCTTTCGATTTTCATAGACAATTTTCTATCTCTATTTTCATAGAACATTTTCTCGATATTCTAAGAACATTTTCTTGATTTTCATAGAAAATGTTCTCGATTTTCATAGAAAATTTTCTCGATTTTTTTCTGATTTCCATAAAAAATTGTCTCGATTTTTGTTGACAATTTTTTAGATTTTCATAGAAAATTTTCTCCATGTTCGATAAAGATTTTCATAGAAATTAACTCGATTTTCATAGAAAATGTTATCGATTTTTTTTTTTTTTTTTTTTTTTGATTTTCATAGAAAAAAATTGAAAACTCGAGAAATTAACCATGAAATTAAACATAATTAAATATTAAATATAACAAAAAGGCAATTTCTATCCTTAATTTTGTAAAAAAAAACTTTTTAACACTAGAAACATCACAGTAACCTCTACTCCAACAACAACAACAAGAAATCAACACGAATTATTTTTCTCTCCCTTTTTCTGTATAATTTAATTTTTTTTATTTGAAACTGATACCCGTCCAGTTATCGTTGAAAGTTCTGAAATATCGGAACGATAAGAAATATCCAATTATGAAATGTAACGAATCTTCGACTTCCATGCACAAAAAAATTTGCACAAACCCCCCCAAAAAAAAAAATAAAATAAGAAAAAAAAGTTTTTTCCTAAAAATAGCACCACCCCCGCATGTTTTTGCATTGTGCCACCCAACATGTGTCACATCGTTTTTTTTTTCTGTTATTAATTTTAATATTACTGTTTTTTAACGCAATTTTATTAAATATTAATTATCTTTCACTTGAATTCACTTAACGCACCAATTCGTCGTCGACACCTAGCACTACCACCACCACTACACACATATTGCACATAATATATTGCAAAAAAAAAAATAATTTATTAAAAATCAACAGCAATGTAAATTAATAGGATTATTTTTATATGAAATATGGCACCTTTTAGTCGTTTGTGTTTTCTTTTTGAAAATTTTCATGGACATGATTTTTGTCACCTGAAAACAGAAAATAAAGAAAAAATGCACCACCACAACCACCCAACACCATCTAGTGATAGGAAAAGAAATTAATTACTTATTGTTAAATAACAATTTTTTTTTAATTTTCCCAAAGGTATTTCTTTTATAAATTTTCCATTTCTGAATGTGTTTTCATTTCGATTGAAAAGTCCTTGTGTTAAGTCTTGTTTTTTTTTTTTTTTTTTTTTTTTTGTGAAATTAATTTTAATTAATTAATGCAATGTTATTTATTATTGTTAAAGTGTTCCAACGTTATAATTTTGTTTTTGTTTTCATATTTGGTGTTTAACCACCATTCACTCAATCACTCATCAGCGTTTCATAAATAATTTTCATTTTTGCACAATTGCACTTGTTGTTTCTTTAACCGACATTTCATTCATCAGCTTGCCTGCATATGAATGTGTGCGTGCGTAGGTTTAAGTATGTGTGTGTGTTTTTTTAATAGTCAATTCAATTAATATTAATAAAAATTTCGCTCATCGTTTTTTATGTTTACTTGCTTTTTTATTGTTTTTTTTTTGTTAAATGAAAACAACAAAAAAATAATATTATTTTACAATTTATCATGACCTTTATATGCCCTTTGTAGTCCTCCTAGTCATCGTTGTTATTTTTCATTTTGGCCCACATATTGTTATTATTTTAAATGTAATGTTATTGTTTTTCAATTACTGCAGACGGCTTAATTAAAAAAGTGTCATGTGTTTTTTAATATTTAAAAAAAAATGCGATGATATACAGCAGTACAAAAGTGTGGGGAAAATTCCTTAAAATTGTGCTGGACATTCGTTTTAAGGTTAAAAAAAACGCTTAATTAGATTTCATGTGTCAGGAAAAAGCGTCAATCAGAAATGTATATTTTATAACCCCTAAAAATATGCACTATACATAGAAAATATGCCCCTTACACAGAATTCCTTAAAATTGTGCTGCTCAATTTTTTTTAAAGATTTAAAAAACGCTTATTTAGAATTCTTGAGACAGGAAAAAGCTTTTTTTATAGGGCAGGAAATATGCACCATACAAACATATGAAATGGTTTTCTTGATTCAATTCCGAAATTGGGATTTTTCTTAACAGCTTTTGTCGATTGTATTTATGAGGCGAACATTCCAAAGAGGTTTCCTGAGAGTGATTTTAACTCTCTTCCCCCCTAAATGGTCATTATACGCCAAAAAGTATGCAGCATGCATACAATTAAAGAATTATTCTGAAGATTCCGATATTGTCATGTGTGTATTATTTATTTATTTTTTTTTTAATTGACTTCTAAGTGGTTTTCTAAGATCAAGAAAAATATTGAACAGGTATGAACTGTCACAATTTCATGTGAAGCCTAAAAGTATGCATCATTCTTGTAATAAAAAATTATTTTTTGATTTGCAAAATTTTGCAAACATTATATGACTAATTTGTTGATATGATTTTTTCATATTTTTATACATCAAATGTTTTCTGCCAACTAAATTGTTTTTTTTTATAACGCCCTAAAGTATGCACCACACATGCAATTAGGATAATTATTTCGAATTTAAAGTTTCTGAAAATGTTAAGGGCTTTATGTCTGGCTTTAAAAAATACCTTTAAATATTTTTATTTAAATTTATGCGCACATTTCAAGGGAATTTTTTTTTCCATAATGTTTTTTCAGTTTAAAGTATTGAAAAATTGTATGTGACTGATTTAAAGTGAGAAAACCCAACTAATTTTTAGTTTTCTGTGGATATTCTTAGCATGCTTTGCTTCGAACTATAAAATTATATTTTTGGAAATTTTTAATATTTTTTTAAATAAGAAAATAATTCTAATATTATTATGATATTTTTTTACACAACTTTTTTTAAGTAATTACATTTTAAAATTTATTAAAAACACTTGTCAATATTTTATAAATATATTCTATATTATATTTTTTTCCCATTATACTAATATAATATTAATTAAGCCTTTATATATATATATATATATATATGCTTGATTGTCAGCCTGCCATCCTTGTATAATTTTTTTTATTATTTTAAAATAATTTTTTTTAATTTAAAAACGAAAAATATATTTCTTAAATTTTATTCCCTTCTTTTTTAAGATTATGTAAAGAAAAAACACAAAATGGTTTATGCAAAAAAAGTGCAACCCTATAAATGTTATACATGTTTATTCCACCCGACCTCCTCAATATGATTTTTAATCTAAAAATATTTAAAAATATCGAACACAATTTTATAAAAAAAAATATTTCCTTTATATGCACGATGCATTCCATAATAACCAATATATATTATATATTATTATATATATATTTAAAAAAATAAGTAAATATGCGTATAATTTTTTTTCAATTTTATTATTATTATTTAATTTCATACATAAAAAATTGTGTATTTAAAATATAAAATATTCAACTTTGCTTTCATTTTTCCAGACTTTAAAAATTATTGTTCTAATTAAAAATATTACCAAGGACTTTATAGCTATACGTTATTAAAAATCTTTTTTCAAAACACAATGAGTCCGTCAATAATCAAAAAATTTTACGAGTTTTCGATTTTAAGATTTTTTTTTGCCATTTTTTATATTTTTCCACGAGCCATTTATATTGGATTTCTAATTAATATAGAGACTATTGTTCGATTTTGTAATATACGCTTGGATTACTCTTCGGAGGATTTTTCAAAATTCTTTTCAAATAACTTATTAGCCGGATATAATGAAGAATATTGTTTTCAAAGCCCAATGTGTTCGTGGCAAAACCAATTTTACTTTACAACTATTTTTTTCCAAGGACTTTTATAATGTAATTTTTTTCTTAACTAATTTTCAAAGACTATTATGACGGGAATTTTTCTAAAATTATTTTGCAGAGGGTTTATGGTGTGGATTATTACAACTTTTCTTTTCCTTAAATATTTTTTCCAAGATCTATTACCATATGGAAGAAGTACTATGATTGCATATTCGAAAACAAAAAGAGAACAATATGTATTGTAACTAAGATTGTTGTTACTGAAAATGGTATATATCAGTCCACGTTTTGGTATAGCCCCCATATAACTGTACCTCCCGATATTCGGTATTTTGATGATTTTTGCCTCATTTTTCCACGGATTTGTCTAAAAATTGGTATTTGTAGTTCGTAATTGGTTCTGATCATTGGTGGCAGATCATTGAATATTTAGGTCCACGTTTACCTATAGCGCACATATAACGATACCCACCGATATTCTGGTATTTTATTAATCCTAGCCACATTTTCCAACGGAATCGTTCTAAATTTGGTATTTAAGAAGATTTGGTGCTTGAAGTATAAAATCCAATCCTTGAAGTATAAAATTTTCCCCATATAACCATTTTACTGGTAATTGTAGTTTAAAGTGGAACATGTTTGGATTCAGATACTTTTATTTAAAAATATTTTCTTTACCCAATGGTGGAGGGTGTTAAAAGTTCGGCTCGGTCGACTTTAATGTCTTTTTATTTGTTTTTTTTTTTTTTTTTTTTTTTTGAGTACTACTAAGACGAAAATTTTTAAAAAAACTTACATATTTTTTCCAAAGTTATTTTTTGCCAGATTTTTTTTTTTTAATTGGATTTTACCAACATTATTTTCAAGTACTTTTATGTCGTGAGTCTTTGCAAAAATATTTTTTCGAAAATATTTTTCATGCATTTTTTCCTAGAGGTACTTTAACCCATTTTTTTTTGGTATTTTTGTTTTTCTAAACTATTTTCTAATGGCTTTTATGTCGTGTATTTTCTTCAATTATTTTTTTTTCAAGGGCTATTAAGGCAAACATGTTTTTCAAGGACTATTTTGCATAAAAAAATCCTAGGGCGACTATTTTCGGTACTTATTTATTTTTCTAAAATATTTTTACAAGGAGTTTTATGATAAGGATTTTTGTAATAAAAAATTTTCCAAAGGTAAATATGACCATTGATATTTGAAATAAGTTTTTCCTAGGACTATTTGGACGTGGTTTTTTTAAATAATTTTTTCAATGTCTTCTTTGACTTTGATGTCTCTAAAAATTTTTCCAGTGAATATTCCCAGTTAATTTTTTTTAATTTTTCAAAATATAATTTCTTATGACTATTAAGATTTTTTATAAATAGTAACTACTCGTAAGGTCGTGAGTTTTTTTTTATATGTTCTATGGGGACATTTTGTGAATTTGTAAAACGTATCACTTCCATTTAATACTTATTTTTTTATTTTTATATATTTATTTCATTTATTTATTTATTTCCTTTTTTTGTTTTTGGAAGATTTTGATATCATAAATATTTTAAAAATACCTATTTCTGTTCGGATCTCGATTGTTTTTATTTTTTCTTTCATCGACTACGAATCGTTTATAATATTTTCCTTGTTTATAATATTTTCCAAAAACTGTTAGGCTTTTTTTAAAAAATATATTTTTGTTTCCCGCAAAAAAAAAAAAAAAATACAAGAACTTAAGGATGGACGGATCTTAAGGACATGGTTACGTAAATAAAAACCCTTTCTAAAGGTGCATTAAACCGTAATGTTTTAAGGAAAAGCTTCCAAGGTTATATTTTATATGGCTTTTTAACAGGACTATAATTGTTTATGAATTTTCTGATTTTTCCAATTTTTTTCCGTTTTTTTTTTTTTTTTTGATATTTGATTCTGCAAATTTTGAAAAAAAATATATTTTTTTATTTTTAAAAAAAGTTAAAAAAGTTAATTTGCAATGCTTATATATGCTTATATATATTTATTATTATTGTTTATTTATTTATTTATTTTTTTTTAATGTTTGATTCTGCAAATTTTAAAAAAATCTTTTTTTATTTTTAATTTAAAATTTAAAGTAAAAAAATAATGCTTATATAGACGTGTTTAAGATGCATGTTGTAAATATGTTCTAAAAATTTCTTGAAACATTTTAAATATTTCTCCACCGTTTTGTATCCGCAATTTATATATTATTATATATCAGATAAAATAAATAATTCTTTCCTTACCAATTTTTAAGTAAATCTTATAGAACGAAAAAAAAACAAAAACAAAAAAATAACCAATAAAATATGCATACAAAATTCATTGAGACTTCGACTACATGAAGAAGATGAAGAAGAAAATCGTACGGATATTGATTGGTCTTTAATGGAATGTGTAACCGAAAGAAGAAAAAAAAAACATAACAATAACAATAAATTAATATGAATTTATAACTTGACATTTTTTGCATAAACCATTGGTAATATAAATTGTTATATTTTTTTTAATTTTAGTTTTTTGCTATTTATTTGCCGATTTCATGTTTTATTGACTTTTTTATTTCATATGTGTTTTTTCCGTTTTCATTTTTTTCGTTTCTTTTCATATCGCTTTTGGTTGTAAATTTACCACCCCTACTTCGAAATTTTATGATTTTCATGGACATAATATTTGCTATAACAAACTACAACAACAAAAAAAATATTTTTTGGTGATGCTGTTAATTTTTTTTTTTTCATTGATGAAAACGCTATTAAAATTTACAACTACAACAATAATAAATTTGTTTTACATACATTTAAATGTGGCTAATTAAATAAATAAAACAAAACCTTCATCATTTCACCACCACATCAATAATTTGTTTTTGTTTGGGGAAAAACTGGTCTTTTTCTCCAAATCAAAAATCAAATTTCCATTCAATTAACGTAATGTAACAACAACAAAACGTAAATCCATCCATCCCCCTCAACCCAAAAAACAACCACACCAACAACAACAAAAACAAACAAAAAAATGTTATCATCATACACACTGCAATTCCCGTTCCAATTTTGTTGTCTGTAGTACCAGGTGCCCCACCACGCAATATCACTGCCAAAGCCACTAGCCCCACCACCATCGCCGTCAATTGGTTGCCACCGCCCGAGGAACGTTCAAATGGCCGCATAATATATTACAAGGTATTCTATGTGGAAGTCGGTCGCACCGACAATGAGGCGACCATAACGACCCTGAACGACACCAGCATACTATTGGATGAGTTGAAACGTTGGACCGAATATAAGATTTGGGTGTTGGCCGGTACATCGGTTGGCGATGGACCGCGTTCACATCCGATCATTGTGCGAACCCACGAAGATGGTATGTATAATTTTTAATGTATAAAAAAATGAAAAATATTTATTTCAATTTTTTTTTTTTTTTTGTTGAATTCCCAAAAATTTTCTTTGATTTTTGTTTGATAAGAGGAAACATAGATTTTTTGCATTTTTTAAAAATATTTTTCTAAGGACCACGAAAAATGTGGATTTTTAAAAAAAGATTTTTCCAAGTTCCACGAAAGATGTGGATTTTTATTTTAAAAAAATTTTCCAAGGACCACGGAAGACGTGGATTTTTTAAAAATATTCTTCCAAAGACCACGGAAGACGTGAATTTTTTAAAAATATTTTTCCAAGGACCACGGAGCACGTGAATTTATTAAAAATAATTTTTCAGAGACGTCCATGTTTTAAGATATTTTTTTTCTAAGACGTGGATATAAAAAAATACAGAAACAGTGTACAAACAAATCGAAAATAATTGATCATTTTACTTACCAATCTTGTGTACTGTACAAACAGTGAGCCATTCCAAAATCTGTAAAACGAAAGATAATTCATAAAATATAATTATAGAATTTCATGGGTTGTACTGTACAAATTCACGATGTGTACTGTATTTGGTAATAATAATAAAAATAATAATAATAATAATATAATATAATAATAATAATTATTATAATTATAATAATAATAATTATAATAAAAAATAATAATAATAGTAAAAATAATAATAATAATAATAATAATATAAAAATAGCAATAATAATAAAAATAATAATAATAATAATAATAATAATAATAATAATAATAAAAATAACGATAATAATAATAATAATAATAATAATAATAATAATAATAATAATAATAATAATAATAATAATAATAATAATAATAATAATAATAATAATAATAATAATAATAATAATAATAATAATAATAATAATAATAATAATAATAATAATAATAATAATAATAATAATAATATAATAATAATAATAATAATAATAATAATAATAATAATAATATAATAATAATAATAATAATAATAATAATAATAATAATAATAATAATAAAATAACGATAATAATAATAATAATAATAATAATAATAATAATAATAATAATAATAATAATAATAATAATAATAATAAAATAATAATAATAATAATAATAATAATAATAATAATAATAATAATAATAATAATAATAATAATAATAATAATAATAATAATAATAATAATAATAATAATAATTATAATAATAATAATAATAATAATAATAATAATAATAATAATAATAAAAATAACGATAATAATAATAATAATAATAATAATAATAATAATAATAAAAATAACGATAATAATAATAATAATAATAATTATAAAAATTAAAAAAAAATAAATCCCTTTTGTTTTTAAATTTTAAATACATAGAAAAAATGCCTTAAAATTAGACAAGAAATAAAAAATCTATGTTTCCTCGCGAAATGTTTTTTAAAAATAATTATTTTAAAATTGAAATGAGAATATTATTTTTCAATATATTTCTTATTATTATTATTTAATAAAATCGTATAATTTGTATTTCAAAAATTCATTATTTGTAAAATAAGATTTTTTTAATTTAAAAACATATTTTTTTTTGTTTATTTATTTTTATATTACTTTTTTTTAAAAAAATATTTTTTTTTTTTTTTCGTTTAATTCTATTATATGCAATACCATATTTTTTGTTTGTGTTTTCAATACAATTATTATTTCCTACCTTACCTAACCAAAAAAAAAGAAAAGAATATTATATAATAATCAAATTTTTTGAATTTTGCCTATCGTTTCTGAAACATGAAATCGAAACCGCCAAGCAGCAGCATTTATAAAAATATTTTTGGATATACAAAAAAAAAATAATATTTTTGGAATATCAAATATGATTTTCTTGTTCTATTCTTATTTTTCTATACATAATCAAGAAAAAAAAAACAATAATACAGGTCCTCTGTGTAACAGAAAATAATAAAAAAAATGTTGACAACTATATTTTTGAAGTCAACAGTATACCAAAAAAATACTTATACTCCTCAAAACAAACCCAAAGAAATTATTATTTTTTAATTTAATTTTTTTTATTACATTTTAAATTATTTTTTTATTATTATTATTAAATTTCTTTCGTTTTTTGGTACAGTACTTATAATTTCCTCAGTACTGAAGTTATCGTGGGACTGTACACTAGTTTCGATCTACTAAAATTTTGAAAAATCGAATTTTATGTCGTTGATAAAACGTTGTTGCCTGGGATTCAAAGCCAACTCTAGAGGGATGAATGTGAGACAATTGTAAAGCAACCACATATAGATGGCGCCTCTGTGTGTTTTTTTTTATTTAAGTAAGAGAATTTAAGAGAGAATGCATTTAGAGCGAGAAATAGAGAGACCGCAGAAAAGACCGCAAAAAATTTGTCTCAGTTGTATAGTATGCTATACAGTCACTTATAGATGGCGCTTTGTTTAAAAAAGCCTTATAAAGGTATCAAATTTAAATATTCTAGTCTCTCAAAAACAAAAAAATCGAGTATTTGTGAAGAAAGTTTACCACATGGTAAATTGCGCTATAGAAGTTCATTTCCTCGTAAAAAAATAAAAAAATGTCAGATTAATTATTATCAGATTGAAGTTTGTATTCTCGCCGCTATCAAATAAAAATTTGAAATGTAAATATTTGTACTTTTTTTCAAATTGGGCGCCATTTTTTCTCATATTTATAATTTATTTATTGGGGTTATACCACCACCAAGTAAATTATTATAATGCAACACTTTAATAGTAATAATGGCAAAACCATATATAGATGGCGCCACTAGAGAATTGGTTGCTTTATTGAAGTGGAAGTGTTAACCATGGATGAACGCCATTTAAACATCTCCTTTACCTTGTTATTACCACATTTCGTATTATATGACAGCACCCTCATGTGATAGCCTTATATTTCCATTGTGTGTATAACAACCACATGCAGATGGCGCAAGTAGATTATTAATTTATTTATTGGTACTTTAATATTCCTATTAATGGATAGTAAATTTATTAATAATAATTTATTAATGGATATAAATTTATTGTCTAAAATAAAATTCTGCCAAATTTGCTTCCCCTTTTTAACAATGTAAAGTTTAGGATTTCATATTTCCACCATTATCTAACCAAGTCTTAAATTTTAATTAATTTGGAACATATGTTTATTTGGGCGCCATTATGATGAGCTAAGTGAAAAATCGCATACTCCTAAACATTACGTATAGATTGCGTCCAATGGCATTCAATTTTCACGGCAGCACTTTCAGACGGATAGTTTCAAGTGGTAAATAAGTAGATGGCGCTACTAGACGATTCATTTATTTATTGAGCGTTCAACATTTCCATGATGGAAAGATTATTTTGCTAGACGAAAATTTTCTTTCCCTTCGAAACAATATAAAATAAATCTGACGAGTAATATTTGCACCTTCATCAAAGCAAAATCTTAAGCGTAACTAATATTAGAAAATTTGAGACTCATACACGCATATCGCATGCAGATGGCGCTACTAGATTTTGTTTTATTTATTTGTCCTCCAACTTTTCCATGGACGGATAGATTATTTTTGCTAAGTTGTCACAAAATAAATGTTAGCCAAATGGGGGAAACCCCATTCAACAATATAAAGTTTAGGCCAGACGCAGTTCGGACTTAAATATTCCGATCATGATCATAAAATCTGAAATTTTAATGAATTTAGAACATATAAACATTTGGGCGCCATTTTAACAGCAGAGCATTATTTACTGTATTTAACTCAAATATAATGATTATGTGATAGCATATAGGTGGCAAATCGTTTACCCCCAAATTTTACATAGAGATGGCGCCTCATGTCATTCAAATTTCACGGGTTGCCAACCTAATGCACAACGACTACTCCCGATCTCTCCATTTCATTTTGAAGTAATTTAATCATTAATCTTAATTTAGCCAAACATTCATAAAAATTTAAATCTTTTGCACGGTTCCGATAGCTTCTATTGTTTTTTTTTATTACAATTTCTATTGCTCATAATTTCCGTAATTTAATTTCAAAAATAATATTTCAAATCTGTCATGGTTATTATCAATTTCCGTTGATGATTTACTCCAAATATTTATTTAGTCACATTTTTAGTTCAATTTTGGTTATCACTAAATTACCAATGAAATTTTATTATTGGTTCATAAAGAAAAAAACATGTTGGCAAATCTCTTTGTGATTTAATTATCATTTTCGCGTTTTAGTTATGATTTTATGTCACAATTATGGAAATGACCATTGATGAGTTATATTCTTCAAATTCAATTAATTTCCATTAACATTTATTTTCGGTTTACATTTGTGTTTATTACATATGATTTTTTTATTTACCAAAAGCACAAAATATTATAAACCAAAAAAAAAAAAAAAAAACAGAGAAAAAACAACAACAAACCTGAAACATAACTGAAAATATAATACAGAAAATTGGCACCTGATATTTGCATATTTTTTGGTCAAATGACATGTAAACTAGACAATTTTTTTTTATTTTTTGGAAGACAACAAAAAATTAAACAAATAATGAAGTTTTTAGGGTTTTTTTGTTTGTGTTAATATGTGTGTATTTTTTTGCACAAAAAAATCTTCCCTTTTTGTTTGTCAAAGCACCCAGCAACAAAAAAAAAAAACATGGAAAATGACAAAAATGCATTTTTATCAATTAAATTCTTTTCTATTGATATATAAATGGAAAATATGTTGAATTATTTTTTCCCCCAGTTAATACATTTATAAAATGCACTATTTTTGTGGTACTTTTTAAAAAAGGCACCAATATAATTTTTTTCCTAACTTTATATAGTGTTAAGTTTTTTTGTCATCTAAAAAAAACCTAAGCCATAAGTCACACATATATTTATGAAATAATGCAACAACTTTTTTCCAAAACTTAGATGTATGACAAAAGCAAATTTTTTACATAATTTTTGTCAATAATTATTATGCATGCTTTATTGTGTTTTTTTTCCGATTTTTTTTTAATTTTCTACATGAAAAGCATCACAATTGCATGAATTGTTTTTTACAATTTTTTTATTCAATTTATAAACATTTAAATAAATTGAAGAAATTATTATAAGCGGATCATCAAAAAATGAGATTACAATCGATTATTTGTTAAGTTGCCATGCAGCTTTGGAAATTTGTAAAAAAAAAATCCTAAGATGAAAATTTCCCCACCATTGGCTAACTCTGAACGGTAGATGGAGACAAAATTGCGACATTTCGTGGGAGTTGTGGCTTTGATAAATGTTATTCGGTGTTGCCAATAAGTGATCCATTAACAGGGTGACATGAAAAATTTTTTTTTTGGTTGCCGATAAGGGATGTAATAACGGTAGAGGTAATTGCGAGTTGCCAATCTGAGATCTGATCAAAATATACCAAAAAATATCTTTGAGTTGCCAATAAGTGATCTGATAACAGGGTGACACGGTAAAAAATATTATAACCGTTTTTTAGGACATTCCTGATAACAGGGTAACAAAGAGGTAATTGCGAGTTGCCAACATGAAATCTAATAACAAGAAAAAAATATTTGTGAGTTGCCAATAAGTGATCTGACACGGCAAAAATATTATAGTCATTTTTGGAACATTTCGAAAAGACCATATTGAAATTTTAACATCATGGTTAGGTCCAGAGAAGTCAATTGTCGATTCTGTGTCTATTTCACCCCTCAATCAGCATTCTATTCACTTTTTGGGATTAAGTGTTACCAACAATAACAAAACAAAGGGGAAACGGCGAAACGTTGATTCTAAAATAATTTTGAAATTAAACAAAAAATACATTTGTAGCAAAGACTCCTAAGTTAAACATTTTCCGACAATGTCAATGGGGACAGTCACTTGAGTTGCCAACAATAATGACAAGATGACAAAAATATATCTTTGAGTTGCCAATAAGTGATCTAATAACAGGTTGACGCGGCTAAAAGGTTATAAGATTTAATTGGACATTTCCCAAAGAACAGATGGAAACTTCAAATTCACAGTTAGGGCCTAAGAAGTCAAAAGCCGATTATGAGTCTATTTCACCCCTGAATCAGCATTTTATCTTGGGGTTTACTGTTACTAACAATACAACAGGGACACCGCAAAACGTTGCCAACCACTTAAAAGATAAAATCAACGAACGCGTTATGTCTGAAATGGCACTGGAATTTTAAAAAAGAAATTGGTAGGAAAGGTCCCTAAGTTAAAAAAAAAAAATTCACTAATGTCAGTGGGTATTACAACATTTCTTAAAATTTATAGCTTAGATGAGCCATTTTTAATTGTCAATAAGTGAATATGAGTGATGATTGGATCATCAAAATCATAGTTTGAGCCAGAGAAGTGAAGTGTCGATTCTGTGTCTAATTCTTCCCTGATTATAGCATTCTTGGGACTTATAGTTGAGATAAGCGTACATTTGAGTTGGCAATAAGTGATCCGATGACAGGGTAACATGAGGGTAAATTTTTAGTTACCAATGAGAGATCTGGGAATCTGAATGAAAAATTCACATTCGAGGTGCGGGGGAGGTGTCGGAAAGAGTTGACCGAGATTTTCCATCTTAACAGAATATCTTGTATGTAGCAATAATGAGATGTGTGAAATATGAAGCGAACTGGATTCTTATTTCGGATTTTATAATCGTTTTGGTTATTCAGAATGGTGACCCTTTGTGGGGAGGTACCAGAAGGAGTGGACCTATATAAATAATGGTAAATAATAATGAGTTAAAATTAATTATACGAGTTATAATTATTCAAAATTTTGACCCTTTGTGGAGGAGGTACTTGATGGAGGGGAGCGATATGATTTTCGCACCTGACCAAGCACTGATGTAAACATTAGGATTTACAAAGTTGGAGCATCGGATTATCTTTTCTCTTTCTGTACATTAAAATGTATATATTTTTTTAAATTTTGACCGGAAGGTGTTGACCGATATTGCATCTCCAAACTCGATAATAATATTTCGATGTACCAAGTTTGGATCGAATCGGATACTCCCTTCGAGAGTTATCGCGCGCTAAAGCCAGCCAGACAGACATACAGACGGACGGACATCGCTTGATCGACTCCAAATGTCCTGAAACGGGTTTGCTCCAAAGAGACCTAGGGTCTAAAACCGTTATTTCGAATAGGCATGTTTTGACCGTATCAAATGATATATACCCTCTCTAGCCATATGACTGAGTGTATAAAAATCGGTGAATAATGTATCTAAAATCATTAAAATACCGAATATAGCGAGGTACGGTTATATAGGAGGCTATAGAAAGACGTTGACCTGCATAGCCAATTTTCCGTCACAGGTTGTAGTACCTATCACGAACTATCATTACGAAATTTGAAACAATTCCGGTGAAAAATGTCGCTAAAATCATTAAAATACCGAATATATGGAGGTACAGTTATATGGGGGTTATACCTAAACGTGAACCTATATAGCCCATTTACATTACAAAAAGTTCTGCAGATGAAACACACATTTGAAAAAACTTTTGATCAACCTACTTCAATTCGTTTGAATGCTAGCGTGATTTCCACAGACGGTCAGACGGACATCATTAAATCGACATAGGTTTTTATGCTGATCGAGAATATTTATACTTTGTGGGGTCTAAAATGTATATTTCGAAGCGTTACAAATGCTATGGTGGAAAATAATCGAAAATCGAGCTCGGTTTTGTTTGAGTCACCCATTGTATTTGAATAGCCAATATCTGTAATATGATCAAATATATGACTCATCCTGTAATTGAGTTGCCAATTCCACTCAATTGGCAACTCGTACACATTGCGATGGCCCCCTATATAGCAGTCTCTGAGTGAAGTGTAGTCAACCACTTTTAAGTTCAGCCCATAACCAAATATTATAATCAAGCTTGCCAACCAATTAAACCCCAGTTGTTTCTGGTGTCTATCAAATATCAACTGTACACACAATACAATCCAACTGTACAGGCAAAAGCATCAGAAAAATCCTTTAATCTTGTTTCGATCACAACTTCCATGAATGAATTAATGAGCAGATTGTTATCACTTGTAATTAGAGATTCCTACGGAATTACAGTCCAGCAGGGTTATGACGAACGGAAATATCCAAAAACTATAGAATATAGAGGGCGCAATTAACGATTCGAAAAGAGAGAACCCATGACATTCATGGAAAATAATTTTTTACTGCCTAACAAACACAAGAAGATGAATTAAAACACAAATCCCATGAATAAATAAAAAAACGAATTTAATATAATTGTTAAGTTTATAAATATGGGCCTCACATTACGTGTCAATAATGCCGCAAACGTTTGTTCGTTCATCAACCAGCCAGTCGACAGCCAGCCAGCCAATGGTGGAGAATTTTTCCAAATATGAATTATGTATTTTATTATTAATTTAAATCTCTAAAGGATTTGCATTCATTATTGAATAAGAGACACAGAGAGCGTGCGTGCGTGTGTGTGTGTGTACCATTTAAACACGCGCACACACACACACAATTATAATAATTTTTTAAATTTTTTCTATTGTTAACAAAAAATTGATGCTTATTATTTTTTATTATGATGACGACGATGATGATGATGCTTCTTTCACACAACCCTGCAAACAAAGAGAGATCTACACACAAACACCCACTCACACACACACATAGAATGCTGTTATTGGTGGCAACATATGTGTGTAACATACACACATGTCCGCACATCCTATATCACTTGTATACGACGAAAAGGACATAAACAAATATTACAGTTAATTTTATAAAATACAAACACACACACACAAGTGCACACGCATAGCATAAATCTCAACTACAACAATATTTACCGAATGCTGCAGCATCGTTGAGGTTCCGGAAGGAAATCTCAATTAAAAAAAAAAAAAAAAAACGCACAACAACAGAAAAAACTGAATTATTTATATAAATTATATTTATTTAAAATATAAACATTTTGTACCCGCATCAAGTGTTAAATAAGTTACGTCGATGAACAGTAACTGAATTGTTGGGCTTTGCTTAGTTTTTTTTCCTCCCGCTGCTATTGTTGTTAGTTTTCTGTTTTCATTTTTTATTGTTGAATTGTATTTTCACAGCACTACACTTTTGTGTAATGTGTATAATATAATAATTTTTCATGAACTGTTTGGCAAATATTTACTTTGCACCAGGATAATACCCAGGCTGCTGGAAATGATTGATGGGAAATTGAACAGGATGTGTGAATATGTTTTGCTGTTTGGATTTTTTTTTTTTTTTGAATTGTTTAAAAAAAGAAAAAACATTGCCTGGAGCGAGGAAGTACATAGGAAGCGGTTGTTTTGATTTTTAAAAATATTGAAATACCTTTTTTTATTATACCCTCCACCATACCATGGAGGGTATATTCATTTGGTCATTCCGTTTGTAAGTCCTCGAAATACTCATGTCAGACCCAAAAAAGTATATATATTCTTGATCAGCGTAAAATTCTAAGACGATTTACCCATGTCCTTCTGTCTGTCTGTCCGTCTGTCTGTCTGTCTGTTGTAATCACGCTATCTTTCGAACAAATTAAGATATGAGGCTAAAATTTTGCACACATGTTTATTTTACCAGTAGGCAGGTTAAGTTCGTAAATGGGCCATGTACGTACACGTTTTCATATAGCCCCCATATAACGGTACCCCCCTATATTCGGTATTTTGATGATTTTAACGACATTATACTCCGGAATTGTTTCAAATTGGGCACTTGAAGTTCGAAATCAATACTACAGCCTGAGACAAAAAATTGTCTGTGCAGGTCCACGTCTTCGTATAGCCCCCATATAACGGTACCTCCGGATATTCGGTTATTTGTTGATTTTGGCGTCATTATTCACCGTAGTAGTTTCAAATTACGTATTTAGAGTTCGTAATGGGAACTACAGTCTGTGACAGAAAATCGTCTATACAGGTTCAGATATTCGTATAGACCCCATACAGTCATTACCTCCATGTATTCAGTATTTTGACGATATTGGGTACAATATTCACCGAAATTGTTTGAAATTTCCTATTTGAATTTCCTAGTAGGTAGTACAGCTTGTGACATGGTATATACATGCCCAGTTCTTCGCAATGCCCCGAAATAACAGCACCTCCCTTTTTATACCCTACACCACAAGGTGGTCAGGGTATTATGTCTTTGTGTATTTGTTTGTAACAGGCAAAAGGAAACGATATAGGCCAATAGTTCCTTTTGATGATCTGCATAGAATGATATTCTGAGTCGATTTATGCATGTCCGTATATCCGTCCGTCCGTCTGTCTGTCCATGTATTTTTCTAAACAAAGTACAGTTTGCATTTATTGCCCTATCCAGATGAAATTTTACACAAATCATTTGTTTGGGCCAAGGACGAACCCTATTGAAATTACAGATAATCGGTCAAAATTTAGATATAGCTCCCATATATATCTTCGTCCGATTTGCCTTTTATTGTGCACCCAACGTGTAATATCAGCCCGAATAGTATGGAATTTTGCACATACAACCAAATTAGGCCTGAAAATTAGTATGCCAAATTTGATCGAAATCCGTTCAGATATAGCTATAGCTCCCATATATATTGTTCATCCGATTTGATATTTTTGTCCCCCGCAGCCGTAATATGCACTTTGTAACAACAATATTTGGGGAATATTTTAACAAATACAGCTCAGAAATACATTTGCTAAATTTTCTCGAGATCGGTTCCGATTTGGATATAGCTCCTATATATAACTTCGTCCGATTTACCTTTGATTGTGCACCAAACGTCTAATATTTGTCCAAATGGAATGGAATTTGGCACTTACGACCGAATTGAGTGTAGAAGCTAGTATGTCAAATTTTATCGAAATCGGTTCAGATATAGCTATAGCTCCCATATATATTGTTCATCCGATTTGTTATATTTGTTACCCACAGCCGTAATATGCAATCCGTAACAATGATATTCAGGGAAATATATGAAATACAGCTCAGAAATATCTTTGACACATTTTAACGAGATCGGTTCCGATTTGGATATAGCTCCCATATATAACTTCGTCCGATTTACCTTTTATTGTGCACCAAACGTCTAATATTTGCCCAAATGGGATGAAATTTGGCACTTACAACCGAATTGAGTCTAGAAGCTAGTTTGTCGAATTTGGTGAGGATCGGTTCAGATATAGCTATAGCTGACATATATATTGTTCATCCGATTTGTTATTTTTGTCCTCTGCAGCCGTAATATGCACTTTGTAACAACAATATTTGGGGAAATGTATCAAATACAGCTCAGAAATATCTTTGCCAAATTTTATCGAGATCGGTTCCGATTAGGATATAGCTCCCATATATAACTTTGTCCGATTTACCTTTTTATTGTGCACCAAACGTCTAATATTTGCCCAAATGGGATGAAATTTGGCACTTACAACCGAATTGAGTCTAGAAGCTAGTATGTCAAATTTGGTGAAGATCGGTTCAGATATAGCTATAGCTCCCATATATACTGTTCATCCGATTTGTTATTTTTGTCCTCCGCAGCCGTAATATGCACTTTGTAACAACAATATTTGGGGAAATATATCAAATACAGCTCAGAAATATCTTTGCCAAATTTTAACTAGATCGGTTCCGATTTGGATATAGCTCTCATATATAACTTCGTCCGATTCACTTTTTATTGTGCACCAAACGTCTAATATTTGTCCAAATGGGATGGAATTTGGCCCATACGACCGAATTGAGTCTAGAAGCTAGTATGTCAAATTTGGTGAGGATCGGTTCAGATATAGCTATAGCTCCCATATATACTTTTCATCCGATTTGCTATATTTGTTACCCACAGCCGTAATATGAACTCCGTAACAACGATATTCAAGGAAATATATCAAATACAGCTCAGAAATATCTTTGCCAAATTTTAACGAAATCGGTTCCGATTTGGATATAGCTCTCATATATATATTTATCCGATTTCAAATAAATTGAGCACCAAATGGGCAATACAAGTCGGAATTTAAAAGATACAAATGCTTCGGCATATTTAGTCCTTTGAACTTTTAATTATAATCATAGCGTGTATGATTGAATTCTCCCATAAAAAATTTTAATTGTTATGCGGAGCTCTACTACTATACTCTAAATAGCAAAGTGGTGTAGGATATCATAAAGTCGGCCCCGCCCGATTTTAAGACTTTACTATTTTTTGTTTTTGTTTTTTTTTTTTTGAAATTTCCTTATTCTTGCCAAATGTTGGAAGGTATTCTAAAACTCTTCTCTGGATAAGTAATCTGTTAATAATTTAATTAAATTGGTACATTTGTTGTAGTCGTGACCTAATATACATTTTATGCTATCAACGTCCAACCAATCTACCTAAAAAATCACAAACACACAAAAACCATATAAAACAAGCACAGATGTACATTTTCATGATTATTTTTATAATTTACAAAAAAAAAAAAAAAAAAAAAACACAAAAAACCTATTCAATCAAAGCATGTCTTTTCTGATTGGTTGTAAATTTATTATAGTTTTTATTTAGAAGAGATTCAAAGAATCTCAAATAAAAAAAAACGTTAAATCATTTTTTGAGAACGTTTTTGTTTTTAGTTTTGTAGTAATTATGAATGAATGTAAATATCATAAATTGAACATAAAAACTCCATTTTGTTTTTTGCAACAATAACAAATAATGCTGCTTAAAAAAAACATTTTTTTTATTAAATCCCCTTTTTTTTCCTTCCACAAACAAAAGCCTAATAGAGAATGTTTTGATTTATATATTCTCTAAATGAATGTGAAGAACGAACATTGTTTAAATGTTATGATTTAAATATGTATTTTTTTTCAATTTTTTTCATGATTTTCAATTTTTTTCAAGTTGATGTAGATGAGTTTTTTTTTTTTTTAATTTATAAAAAAAATTACAAATATTTATATAAAAAAATATTTACACAATTTATTTTATGTAAAAATATATATTATGCAGTTTTTATTGTATATCCGTATATATATATATATTTTTAAATTTCTATAATATTCTAAATCACCATTTAAATATTCTAAAGCACCTTAAATTTTAAGCACATTCTTAGTCTATAAGCAGCTCTATCGTATTGCGTTTTTTTTTCTCTCTAAGTATTTAGCAACAATTCAACCAAAATCCCACGAAAGCACTAATACTAAGGCACTTGATAAGCACTTTTGTTTAAATTGCAAACCAACCAACCAACATTTAGCATTACTACCACAATAACAACTATTGTTATTATCTCTGTAACTCTCTCTCACTCTCTTGCTCACTCACTTACTCACTTCTCGTAAGATTACCTTAACTAAACAGGAGGTTTCCAACCGGCACCATCACAAGCTTAGAATTAAGTTCACTACTTGCACAAGGCTGCACATTAACACCTTCAATTTATAGTTATGTCCGCCAGTGAGTGTATATATTGTATGTATGTATGTATGTGTACCATGGAAAGCTCCTTCTCCTAGGTAGATAATGTAAAATCGTAAGTTTTAATTCACAATTAAGTGTATGATGCAAGAGCATTGGTTGTGTCTCAGCACTCTCAAAACTGCACTCACATCAAGCAATTACACCAAAGCACAAGATTCACATGCCCGGCACACACAAATGTACTCGCACACACACACACACACACACACACCTATGCACCATTATTACCACACATAAATTCTTGCACTTAAAGATCCTCGGAAGTCAAGAGTTACTTAATAGAGTAATTTGTACAAGGAATAATATTTTAGAAGCTGTTAAGAGCTTTGGAAGCCCTTTTGAATATTAAACAACAGAAAATTTATACAAAAATATTTTGAAATAACTAAGAATAAAAAAAAAAAAATTAATAAAAGTTGGAAGGTATTGTCAAATTTCAGGTATTTTTTCATCAATACCACAAAATCATTATAAAATTATATGATGACGCCCAAAAGTATGCTATTTAAAATAAACTAAAAATCAAAAAAAAAAAAAAAAACAAATAAATAATTCAATGATAGTTAGAAGCTCTTGTTAAATTTCAGGCATTTTCTCATCATTACCACTATAATAATTTAAAAAAAATTATTATTTCGCCCAAAAGTATGCTAGTGGAAATAATGTTTGATCTGGAGTATAGCTTCGCTCGTTATAATATCCAATAAAATATAAAACACTTGTTCTTCGAACATATTTTCACTTATAAATCTCTATAAAATATAATATGGCGCCCAACAGTATACTGATAAAAATATAATGCTTAATCTGAAGTACAGGTGGCGGTCGTTTATGTGAAAAAGTGCGTATGAGTGATGTTAAATGTATGAAATCACTCATACGTTGAGGAACTGGTGTACTGAACTATGAACTAGATTGAAACAACTCTATATGAAACCATATTTTTATACCCTTCACCTTAAAAAGGAGGGTATATTAACTTTGTCATTCCGTTTGTAACGTCCATAAATATTCGTCGTAGACCCTATAGGTATACACTCCCCGACACATGAATAGGACAACGCAAATATTATTTAAGAGACTGCTGGTTTTTACAAAAGAAAGGTACAATTGTATGTTATTTGTTATTGTTTTTTCTTATTGATTATCGCTCATTATTTGAGTGTAATTTAATGTGCGGAAAATGTACCGTTATGAGATTTTTTCTATTTTGTTTTGGTACTGTGGTAAAAGTACAGTATTTTTTCGCGACACTTGAATAAGACACTGCTTTAAATTCCAGTTTTTTCGTACAAGTTAAAATGTGAAGGTCAATAATTTTAATTTTCACCGTAATTAAAGTAATTTAAATTACAATTCGTAAAAAATGGGACGAGGAAAATCATTGACTGTTGAAGAAAAACTTAAAATTAAAATTTACAAAGAATCTGATTTATCTATTAATCAAATCGCAAAAAAAATTGGCAGAAGCCGGAATGTAGTATCCAATTTTTTAAAAAATGAATCAAGTTACGGAAAAAATATGAAAGGTCGAACATAAAGTGTACTTTCAGCAGCAGATAAACGTGCTATACTTAGAAAAGCTTCAAACTCTCACGACTCCGCAGCACAAATTTTAGCTAAAACAGGTGTAGAGAGCGAGCGTAAGAACTGTTCAGCGTGTTATTTCTAAAGCTGACCACTTAAAGAGATTAAAACTTAAGAAGAAACCACCGCTTAACGACACGCGTAAAAAGGCACGCCTCGAATTTTGTCGTTCGCATTGGACGGGTAAAACAAATTGGCACCGTGTCGTCTTCTCTGATGAAAAAAAATTTAATTTCGAGGGGCCAGATGGTTTTAATTATTATTTCCACGATATTCGAAAAGAAAATCATTATTTGGATCGCTTGCATAGCAGAGTGGGCGGTGTAATGGTATGGGGGGCCATATCATACTATGGCACTATCGATTTGCAATTCCTAACCACCACAATGAATGCAAATTGCTACAAAAATGTTCTTCAGGAAGCATTTCCTCAATTCAAAAAATTTTTTGGAGACCTAGAATGGATATTCCAGCACGACAATGCACCGATTCATACAGCTGGAGTCGTAAAGTCTTGGATTCGAAGCCAAAATGTCAAGCTTCTTAACTGGCCACCTTACTCCCCAGGCCTTAATGTAATTGAAAATGTGTGGGGCTGGCTAGTTAGAAAAGTTTACGCTTCTGGTAAGCAGTACAACAACAGAGATGACCTTATCTATGCAATAAAAGAGGCCTGGTCCACAATTTCCCTCGATTACATTAAATCGTTGTACGATTCCATTCCAGACAGAATGTACGAAGTAGTTCTTAACAAAGGAGGACCTACTCATTATTAATATTGCAAAAATGTGTTCAAATCTCAATAATTTAACGTTAAAAATAAACCAAAATAAAAACTATTTTCAAACTATACATTTTATGAGTTTTTTTAAAGGGTGTTCTATTCTACTGACGCAATTATAAAGCCAAATTTGCAGTAGTTTTACATTCATTGGCATTATTTTAAACAACCATTATCCATATCACATCGAAAAATATTTTTCTCGTTAAGAACAACCTGTGGTTGAAAAAATGCAAAAATTTAAAAATTTTTTCGCTATATATGTTTATAACTTGTAATTTAATATGAATTACATTGGTGTCCTATTCATGTGTCGCGGAGTGTATATATTCATGATCATCATAAAATTCTAAGTCGATTTAACGATGTCCGTCTTTCTGTCTGTCTGTCCGTCTATCTGTCTGTTGAAATAAAGATACATCCCACATTATTTGACGTAGAGCATCAAATTTTGGCAAAACAATTTGTATTATATCTAGGATGGTTGGTATTGAAAATGAGATATATAGGTCCACGTTTAGGTATAACCGCCATAAAACGGTACCTCCCTATATTCGGTACTTTGGTGATTGTAGCGATATTATTTACCGGAATTGTTTCAAACTTTGTAATTCAAGTTCGTAATGGGTACTACAAACTAGGAGAAAAAATTTCTTATGCAGGTCCACGTCTTCGTATAGCCCCCATATAACGATACCTCCCAATAATCGGTATTTTGATGATTTTAGCGACATTATTTACCGGAATTGTTTCAAATTTGGTATTTGAAGTTCGAAATCTGTACTAAAGCCTATGACGGAAAATTTTCTATGCAGGTCAACGTCTTCGTATAGCCCACATGTAACGCTACCTACTTTATTCGATATTTTGACGCTATAAGCGACGCTATTCACCGAAATTATTTCTAATTTGAAGTTCGGAATCGGTACTACAGCCTGTGACAAAAAAACTGATGCAGGTGAACGTCTCCGTATAGCTCCCATACAACGGTTTTGCATTTAAGATAAAAATACATCTTCAACGGAACTTTTTGAAATTTTTAAAGTTCCTTCCAAATGGCGGAGAACACTTCATAATCTAATCAAAAACAATGTCTAAACTGAAGTATAGATGGCGCTATAATATGAAATAATTTTTATAACTTGTTTTCACTCTAAATCAATAAATAATGATATTCGGTGTCCAAAAGGAAGGTCTTCTCAAGTTCAATACTCATGGTTATCACAATATCTGCATAAAATGATATTATGGCGTCGAACGATATGCAAATTGAGTATATTATTTAAGCTGAAGAATTGATGGTGCTTGTTACAACATTCGATATAACATGAAATCATGTTTTTCTACCTGTTTTCACTACTAAATATGTGTAAAAAAAGTATTATAGCGCCCAAAAGTATGCTAATAAATATCAATGTTTAAACTGAAGTATAGGTGGTGATCGTTATAGCATTCGGTAAAATCTGAAACCAATTTTGCAAATTGTTTTCACTTTTAAATCTTTGAAAAAATATGATTTCAGGGGATAATGTTTCAGCCGAAGGGTGAAGGAGTTCTACTTATTTTATACTTTTTAAAGATGTTTGGAAGGTCTTTCGTCTATTAAAGACCATTTGAAAATTCTGCTGCATAAACGATTCTCTGAAGGACTTCACTCTATAGTAGCTTTTTAATCGTCATTTGTAAATTGAGGACATTTTCCCAGGATGGCGCTTAAAGTTTGTGAAAGAATTTTTCCAAAATTATAAGACTAATAGACGCGATTAGTTGAAAATATTTTCCTAGTACTATGTGACAAATTTGTGGCGCCATCTATACCAGAGTTATAATCATGGATCTTTAAATATTAATTTTTCCAGTAATTTTAGAGCAGTAATTATATTTTTTTTTTTTTTTCAAATATTTCTCAGGCATTTTTTTGGAATATTTCGTCAGGAATATTGGAACAATTTGAATAAATATTTTTTACATTGATGGCACCTTCTATATCATAGCCTTTAATTTTGAGTTATTTAAAAAATATTTTCCCTTGGACTATAGAGCAGTAATCGTGGATATTTTTGAGAAATTTTCTTAAGAATTTTTCAAGAATATTTAAAAGCATCCACGATTATAACTAAGGTATAGAGGTAGCCAAAAATAAAAATTTCAATTTTCGTTGATGGTCCTGGTAGTTCATCTTAAGAATCCACGAACGTAAGTCTTGGTAAAATTTTCTTAAACATTTTTAAAGGATATTTTCTGCACTATTCCGGACACTTTCCACCGATATCGGACCGATTTCATTATTTTTATTGTCGCCATTAATTGGGGATTTTTAAGAACATTTTCATACGACTGAAGCAATGAAGAATTCTTCCAGAATATTAGGCTAACATGCGTGGATTTTTTATGAATATTTTAGCAATAATATTGGAAAAAAAATGCAGATACATTATTTATTTAGTGGCGCCCTCTATACCAGAGTTATAATTGACGGTGGTTACCAGATTTTCAACAGAACTTTTGTCTAAAAACCACCTTTGTAAATCTTTACTTTATAAAAATCTAAATAAAGCATTTTCGCATTTGTAAATTGTGAATATTTCCAAGGACTTCATTCATTACAGACTCTTTGGTAATCGAATAATCCACACACGCACACACGGACATTCATAACCGACAAATATCTATTACTTTCATAGCTCATAAAGATAATCTATTTTTGCTTTTGTGATATATGGCAAAATATTTTGCTTTATTGCCTTGACAATTTTCATTTCAGTAAATAAATCATCCATCAACTTTATTAAATATAAATATATATATTTTATGTATTTAAGTGTTATTAGTAAGTTAAGTGTGTATGTATGTGTAAGTCACGCACACACACACGTTCAAACACTAAACAAATAGTCCTGTGTATTTGTGAAGCTATTAAAAAGAAAATATATGATTTAATCTGCTCTCAAAAATTAAATTCTAATAAAAGCTTTATTTGATGATGATGCTGTTGATGATGATATATTTTGGTAATAATTGGACATAAAGGGTTTCCAAAGAAATGTGGAATTTATGGGTACAGTGGGACCGTGATTAATGGTTACCTCTTCAGGAGGAATAAATGTCTAAAAAAGTAGAATTTCAAAAACGACCTCTTTTGATGCTTCCGCCTTCTTTGAGCGTTCTGTTTTTAAAAATCTTGAACCATATGTGGGGTAGGTACCAGAAGAAACGGTCCGATCTCTACAATCTTTCCAAAGGATCTTGTGTTGATGGAAATATTGAGATGTGCCAAGTCTGAATGGAATCGGATGTCAATTTCGCGTTTTATGAGCTTCATGGATATTCAAAATGTTGACCCTTTGCGGGGGAGGTACCACAAGGAGTGGACCGATATATCCCATCTACGTTTCAGATCTTGTATTCGTAGAAAAAATGGAATGAGGGAAATATGAAGAGAACCGGATGCTTATATCGGATTTTATAATCGTTTTGGTTATTCAAAATGTTGACCCTTTGTGGGGGAGGTACCAGAAGGAATGGTTCGATCTCTACAATCTTTCCAACAGATTTTGTGTTTATGAAAGTATTGAGATGTGCCAAGTCTGAATGGAATCGAATGATAATTTCGCGTTTGAGCTTCATGGGTATTCCAAATGTTGACCCTTTGTGGGGGAGGAACCAGAAGGAGTGGACCGATATATCTCAGCAGATCTTGTGCTAGTAGAAAGTTAGTAGAAATAATAAGATGTGTGAAATATGAAGAGAAACGGATGCTTATTTCGGATTTTATAATTGTTTTGGTTATTCGAAACGTTGACCCTTCGTGGGGAAGATACCAGAAGGAATGGTCCGATCCCTACCATCTTTACAACAGATTTTGTGTTGATGGAAGTATTGAGATGCACTAAGGCTGAATGAAATCGAATGTTAATTTCGCGTTTTATGAGCTTCGTGGATATTCAAAATTTTGACCCCTTGTTAGGGAGGTACCAGAAGGAGTGGACCGATATATCCCATCTTCACACCAGAACTTATTTTAATAAAAATATTGTTATGCGTGTAATTTGAAGACAATCGGACTCTTATATCACATTTTATAAGAGTTATATTTATTCAAATTATAGACTCTTTGTGGGGGAGGTACATGATGGAGTGGACCGACATTGTCCATTTTCGCACCTGACCTAGAATTTATGCAAATATTAGGATTAGCAAAATTGGAGCATAGTCGGATTATCCGTTCTCCTTCTCTTATAAGACTTAACATTTTTAAAAATTTCGACCATTTGTGGGGGAGGTACATGATGGAGTGGACCGATATTGTCCATTTTCGCACCTGACCTAGAATTGATGCAAATATTAGGATTTGCAAAATTGGAGCAAAAACGGATTATCATTTCTCTTTCTGTGCAGTAAACTATTTTTTTTGGAAATTTCGACCTTTTTTTGAGGGGAGGTACCAGAAGGAGTGGGCCGATATTGTCCATCTCCGAACTCGATCTAAGTTTTATAATAATATTACGATGTACCAAGTTGGGACCAAATCGAATACTCTCTTTGAGAGTTATCGTGCGGTGCAGTCATCCAGCCAGAAAGGACATCGGACACGGACTTCCAAATGTCCTGAAACGGATTTGTTCCAAAGAGATCTAGGATCTAAAATTTTTATTTCGTTCAGGCACGTTTTGGCCGTATCAAATGATATATACATACCCTATATATACATACATATATACTATCTACATACCATATACATACCCTCTCTAGCCATAAGGCTGAGGGTATAGACATTAATTTTCGATTAATTAATAGATTTCCGTCAGCAAAATATGAATTTTTCACGGGTATTTCTCCAGGACTATGGGACCAACAACACAAGAATTATTTTGAAAATTTTCATTTTTAAGGATATTTTTCCCAGGTCTGTGATCCAAATTTCACTAAGGGTTACCGAACAAAAGCTATTCTTAGGAATAATATTTACCTATAACATGTCCAAGTCAATATTACAAAATAAATGCCCATTTTTCCATGTCCTCCTAAAAAGGATTCCCCTGTCTACTTCCTGCTATGAATGTCATTTCTGCTTCTACCTCATGGCTCATAAAATTCTGTCATTACTGACTGCGGGACAAACTTTTAAATACCTAATACAAAAACCTCTTCAAGACATCACTGCTTGTGAAATTAATGCCAAAACATTGTCAACTTCAAGTGGTGTCACTTAGACGTTTGATTGTTTCGTAAACAACACACTCATTCACTCACACACACGCACACGCACTCATAGTCACATTCAAACATTTTGTGTTTATATTCCACTCATTGTTGATTTCAATGAGCGTTTGTCATAGTAATGTCGTTTTTGTTGCCATAGCTGTCCTGGGCGAATTCTGGGCTCCTTCAGCTACAGCTACGCACTGCACGCACTTGAAATCTGGTGGAGGAGTCTCATGAGGTAGTGCATTTTAGATGCACTTCATCAACGTCATCATCATCATCGTCGTCGTTGTAGTCGCCGTCGTTCTCAACATCAACATTGCAGTAATTTTGTTTATGTATTGCACTCTATTAAATGAGAATGACAACAAATGTATGTATGAGTAAGTGTGTGTGTGTGTGCGTATTTATACTCTGTTAAGGGGAAGTCTATTACTGTTATTGTATGTCCTTTTAAGAGTTTTCTTGTTTTTTTCTCTCTATATTTTTTAACAAATGTTGTCGGTAGTAATAAATGTCATTTGCAGCAGCAATTGAACATGAATGACATTATAGTCTATTCTGAAGTACATACTTGATGAATGTCACATGTCAAGGGGTGATATATATGAAGTACCTGTCGGTCTCTCTTGTGAGATCTTTGGTTGGGAAAGGGAAAACTAAACAAAGTAACAAATTGATTAATTTGAGAAGAGAAATTATTTACTTTAGTAGCGCCATCTACATCATATTTAGGATTTCAGAGCAATATTTCAGGATCTTTAGACAAATTATCTAAAAAATGAGAGTTTAAACCATTGAATTTTAAATGATTTTTCACAGAATTTTCAGAGCAATAGTTCAGAAGCTTTAGAAAAAATTGAATTATTAGAAGAGGAATTATTTACATTAGTAGCGCCATCTATATCAGATTTTTTTAGAATTTTCAAAGTAATAATTTAGGAGCTTTAGACAAATTGTCTAAAAAACAGAGTTTAAACCATCTAATTTTAAATGATTTTTTCACAGGATTTTCAGAAGCTTTAGAAAAAATTTAATTATTAGAAGAGAAATTATTCACTTTAGTAGCGCCATCTATATCAGATTTTTTAGAATTTTCAAAGCAATATTCAGGAGCTTTAGACAAATTTTCTAAAAAAAAACAGAGTTTAAATCACCAAATTTTAAATGATTTTTCACAGGATTTTCAATAGCAATATTTAGAAAAATTGAATTATTAGAAGAGAAATTATTTACTTAAGTAGCGCCATCTATATCAGAATTTTTAGAATTTTCAAAACAATATTCAGGAGCTTTAGACAAATTGTCCAAAAAAACAGAGTTTAAACCATTGAATTTTAAATGATTTTTTCAGGGCAATAGTTCAGGAGCTTTAGAAAAAATTGAATTATTAGAAGAGGAATTATTTACATTAGTAGCGCCTTCTATATCAGATTTTTTTAGAATTTTAAAAGCAATATACAGGAGCTTTAGACAAATTGTCTAAAAAATCAAAGTTTAAACCATCGAATTTTAAATGATTTTTCACAGGATTTTCAGAGCAATAGTTCAGAAGCTTTAGAAAAAATTGAATTATTAGAAGAGGAATTATTTACATTAGTAGCGCCATCTATATCAGATTTTTTACAATTTCCAAAGCAATAATTCAGACAAATTGTCTAAAAAAACAGAGCCTAAACCACCGAATTTTAAATAATTTTTCACAGGATTTTCAGAGCAATAGTTCAGGAGCTGTAGAAAAAATTAAAAACAAAAAATATTTTCAACTAAAATTAGACAAAGAAGGGGTATTCTTTTCCCAGGACTATAAGCCTAATTTATGCATATATTTTTTTTTAATTTTTAGCGCCATCTATACCTGAGCTACAATCGTAGTGTTTAAAAAATATAATTTTTGTATTTACCAAAAATATATATATTTTTTTTATTAAAATTTTTCCCAGGTCTACCTGAAGTGGATTTTTTTGGAATGTTTTCCCATGACTATGAGAACCGAATTTTGGACTTCCTAGGACTTCCGGAAACATTAATGTGGACTTTTTAAGAATATCGTCCTAGAGCTCTCAGACAGTTTAATGTAGACTATTTAAGGATATTTCCCTATTACCATTGGACGAACAATCGTGAATTTTTTAAAACCATTTTTAAAGAACTTTTAGGATAACAAAGAGGTGTTTTATACCACCACCATACATAGTATGAAGGGTATTTTAAGTTCGTCGTTCCGTTTGTAACTCATCGAAATAATAATTTTGGACCTAACAAATTATAATTCTTCATCAGCGTAAAATTCTAAGACGATTTAGCCGGGTCCGTCCGGCAAACACGCTAGAGTCAAGACGAATTAAGATAGGAAGCTAAATTGTGCACAGGCACAGATCATTCATTTGTCCGGGGGCAGATCAATTCAAAGATGGGCTACATCGGTCCACGATATCATATCACGGTACCTTCCGATATTCGGTATTTTAATGATTTTGGGCACATTTTTCGGTGCAATTGCCTGAAATTCTACCCAAGGAGTTCTTTGTGGGTACTTCAGGAGAATTTTATATATAGGTCCACCATATCGCCCCCATATGACGGTACCCCTCGATATTCGGTATTTTGGTGACTTTATGCATATTTTTATATCCAATGTCTGAAATTCAGCACAAGGAGTTCTTTGTGGGTACTTTACATCCTGCAGGAGAATTGTCTATATAAGTCTATATAGTATATATAGTATATCCCCCAAATAACCGTACCTTCCGGTATTCGGTATTTTGATGATTTTAAGGACATTTTTCTATGGAATTGTCTGAAAATCCACACAAGGAGTTCCTTGTGCGTACTTTACCTCCTGTAGGAGAATTGTCTATATAGGCCACCGATAACGTATATCCCCCATATAACCGTACCTCCCGATATTCGGTATTTTTATGATTGTAGCGAGATTTTTAATGGACTTGTCTGAAAATCCACACAAGGAGATCCTCCTGAGTACTTTACTCACTGGAAGAGAATTGTCTATATAGGTTCACGTACAAACCCCATATATCAGTACCTCCCGATATCCGGGATTTTGATAAATTTAGGCACATTCTTCTATGGAATTGTCTGAAATTCTACGCAAGGTGTTCTTTGTGCGTACTTCACCTCCTGTAGGAGAATTGTCTATATCGGTCCACAATATTGTGTGGCCCTAATACAACGGTACCCCCCGATATTCGGATTTCCCATGATTTTAGCCACATTTTTCAATAGAATTGTCTGAAAACCCACAGAAGGAGATCCTCTTAGGTACTATACCTCCTATAGGATATTTGTCTATATAGGACCACGATATAATATATCGCCCCATATAACGGCACCCCCGATATTTGGTATTTTTATTATTTTAGCCCCATTTTTCATGGAATTGCCTAAAATTCTACGCAAGGAGTTCTTTGTGGGTACTTCACCTCCTGTAGGAGAATTGTCTATATAGGCCCCCGATATCGCCCCCATATGACGGTACCCTCGATATTCGGTATTTTGATAATTTTACGCACATTCTTCTATAGAATTGTCTAAAATTCTACGCAAGGAGTTCTTTGTGGGTACTTTGCCTCCTATAGGAGAATTGTCTATATAGGCCCCCGATATCGTATTTCCCACATATATCAGTACCCCCCGCCCACACAGAATCAATGCTACAGCCTCTATCAAAAAAAATACTTTTACAGGTCCACGTCTTCCTATATCCCCCATATAACCGTTTTCATTTAAGCGGTAGTTTTCAACGGATTTTTTTTTAATTATTCAAAATGGTGGAATTAAGAATATTTTTCTCAGATCTATCGTGAATATTGTTAAGGATATTTTATTCAGGTCTATCAGATCAACATAAAGTGGACTTTTAAGAATATTCAGATTAGCAAAACATGAAATTTAAAAAAAAAATCGCAGGACTATCAGATCAACAATACGTGGAATTTATAAAGATATTTCCCAACCAAACGATAATTTCTAGGGATATTTTTCACAAAACTATTAGGACCCCTAAACGTTGATTTTTAAAGATATTTTTTCAAAAAACTATTAGACAAACAAACGTAGATCAGATCATCGAAACGTGCTTTTTTCGACCACTATCAGATTGCCTAAACGTGAAATTTTAAGATATTTTTCCAGGACTAGCAGACCAATACTATCTCAACAACAAATACCTGGATTTTGCAGAACCAAACGTTAATTTAAGGAATATTATTCACAGGACTCTCAGACCAACCAAACATTCAGTTTTGAAAATTTTTCACAGGACTATCAGAGCAAAAAATGAATTCCCAGCAAACCAACAAACTTGAATTTGAAGAAACATTTTGCTCGTACATTCAGGTCAACAATCGAGATTAGTTTAGAAAAATCGTTTTTAAAGGACTATTGCATCAATAATCTAAGATTTTTAGAAAAAGTTGTTCACAGGGCTATTAGACCTAATCCGGTCAAAGAAAACGACATTTATGCCCAGAGTATTTTAATTAGGCGTATACATAACATTGTTACTTATACGCCTCTATAAATTATTGTGTATACTTTTTTTAAACACTTATACGCCATGATTATGTCCGATTATATGAAACTGCTTCTCATGTATCAAAAAAGAAAGAAAAAATAACTTCTTTCCAAAATATGGCTATGAAAAGAACAATTACAAAGTGTTGAAGTGTCATTTAACATTCCATAGAAAATCCTGCGGCAACCTGCCGCATGAAGTTGAAGAAAATTATGTGAGAACGTATACAAAACTAACTAAGCATGATTTTTTTCCGCCATAGCATATAAGTGAGCAAAAGTTGTTGCCACCATGGCCGGGTGGCAGAACAAAAGCCCATTGTATGTTGTAGTAACGAAATGCACAAAGCCTGAGAAGAACAGCGAGTAAGCTCACACATACACACATATACTTAACATTGTGTTCTTTTTTATGATTCGTCATAAGTGAAGGCTTAAGTGCTAGCTTTTTTATTTAGGTATTATTTTTATTGTTCTATTCTTTATTTCCATTTTTCTGTGCGCTCAAAAGGAAACCTGAAAACAAAAGCAAAAACAAAAAAGGAACACTTTATTTTTGGGGTGAAGGCCAGACGACTCGTGCACTTAAAAATGTGCGTATGAGTGAGCAAAAAGATGGCTTTGTAAAATCACATCTGAACGTTGAGAAAAATTAAAAAATAATAATAAAACGGAAGTATCATCTTTGTTCCTACGAATTCGTTGAAATAAAGTCATGTTTGCTTCTTAAATTCAAGGGCTTCTGTTTCGTCTTTTACTTTGTGAGCTTTGTAATTTAAATTTGTAATGGGGACCGAAATGATTTACTTGAGGCCTTTGTCGGAATTACAATGGTTCTTCGCGACTTCTTTGCGTATGTGTGATAATTTCATGGGAAACAATTAGATTTCCTTAAGCTGTTTTGGAAGGAATACAATGCATGAACACATGACCGGTGTAAGCGCGAAAATTTCATAAGAAACATTTAGAGATTTTTTGGAGAATAAGAGGAAAAATTAAAACTTAGTTCCGCAGACAACTTACATTTTTAGAAATATATTTTTTTATATGAATATAAAGACATTTTTCTATTCAAAATTCTAATCTAATACTGGGCGGCTTTTCTATTAATAATAATACGAAAAACAATAGCTTTGTAAAAGTAGCATTAGTACCTGGAGCGTATGAGTGCTGATATTCAGTATACGCAATGATGTACCCCCAGCAACAGAAGACAAAACTTAGAGAAGATAATATAACTTAATTCCTGAAAACCTTTTTTTTATTAAATTAAATAGCTTAAGGTTCTCTAAAATAAAGAAACGTTGGTACGTATTAGTAATTTTAATTTCGTTCCCAATGCGTATGAGTACGGATATTAAGTAAACGCAATGCTGTACTTTAGAGGCAATAATATCTTAAAATGTTATGGCTTTAAATAAAATAAATTTGTCTCTGGCATATTTGACCCACAAACTTAGTATTTTTAAGATTATATTTTTGCAGGACTATCACACCAACAAACGTAGAATTTTTTCTCCCAGGACAACTAAAAAACAAACGCGATTTTGTCAGGCTATTTATTAATGTTATCTATTTTTTTAGATTTTTTTTGAAACTATTTTTTAGGGAATGTAAGAAGCGGATTTTTCTAAGAATATATCTGCAAGGATTTTCCGCGACCAGTAAATTGTGGATTTTTTACGAATCTTTTGCAATGACTTTCAGGCCTACTAAGAGTCGATTTTTAAGCATATTTTTCTAGGACTAAGTATTTGGGGCCAATATAACGTGCCTTCTTAAGGATATTTATTCTAGGTCCAATATAGCCTGAATTATTTAAGGATATTTTTTCAAAACTACCTGACCAACAAATTGAGGATTTTTTGATAAAACGTTTTTCGAGAGAACTACCTACCAGCAAATTTTGATTTTTCCCCGAAATGTTAAACTAACACAACGTCGATATTGCAAGACTAGTTTTCCATGGATTTTCCAAGGAATGTCCGACCAAAAAAAAAAATAGTTGAATTCTTAAGAACATTTTTCCAGAATTATATTTGGATTTTTAGAATATTGGATTGGATTGGAAATATGGATTTTTAGAATATTTTTTCAAGGATCTTCCTACAAACAAAACATTAATATTTTAAGGATATATGTTTTCCAGTGCTAGTAGACAAACAAAACGAGAATTTTTAAGATTATTTTTAGATGGCTTTTAGGCCTATAAAACATGAATATCTAAGAAAATTTTTCGCGGTATCAGACCAATGTAAATTTTTAAGAATATTTTCCGACCTACAAAGCGTAAATATTTAAGGACAAATTTTTCTCAGGACAACCAGACCAAGAAACGTGGATTATTTTGAGAAAGAAAGATTGAAGACATCTTCAGGACCAAAAAACCGTAGGTTTTTAAAGAAAATTGTCGTCAGAAGTATCAGGCCTAAGATATCTTCACAAAAAATGTCATCAGGGCAATCAGACCAAAAACTTATTTTTTTTAAGAAAATTGTCTTCAGGACTATCAGGCCAACAAAAAAAGGAGTTTGTTTTTAATTGTCCTCAGAACTTTTAGGCAACCAAACGTGGATTATTTTAAGAAAAATGTCCTCAGGACAATCAGGACCAAAAAAAAACGTAGGTTTTTAAAGAAAATTATCGTCAGGACTATTAGGCCAAGAAACGTGACTTTTTTTACGAAAAGTTTCATTAGGACAACAAGACCAATAAAACGTATATGTTTAAAGAAAATTGTCCCAGGACTATCAAGCCAACTAATGTGGATTCTCTCAAGAAAAATCTTCCGCGGAAAATTAGACTCAAAAAAGAGTCTTTTTTTAAGAAAATGGCCCTCAGGAAAATCAAGCAACCAAACTAAATTTAAGAAAAAAATGCTCAGTACAATCTGGTCCAAAAAACGTAGATTTTGAATAAAATTGACGTCAGGATTTTTTACGAAAAATTTCATCAGGGCAATCAGACCAAAAAAAACGTGTTTTAAAAAAAATCCCCAGGACTATTAGGGCAACAAACGTGGATTTTTTTAAAGAAAATGTCATGCCAACCAACGTAGATTTTGTAAAAAATAATTTTTCGGGTCTATTTGACACTCAAATGCTTATATAACTTGGAGTAATTTTAGAGCAACATACGTGAATCTGTCAAGGTCTTCCAGACCAACAAATTTTGGATTTTTTAAGAATATTTTTTTTTCTGGATTTTTAAAAACATAATTATCCCAGGGCAATTTGAGAAATACTTTTTTATTGATATGAGATTTTTTGACAGAATATAAAATTTCTGCCTTTAGATGCTAATGTAAAGTAAGAATCTTTTTGTTTCAATTATGGCTATACCTAGTTCGTCATATATTTTTTGTGGCCATACGTATGTTTTCTTTGGGTATTTGGGTCGTATAATTATTGAAATTATTTATACGTAAGATTTGTCATATGGCACTCGCCCATAAATTGTTTACTTTTCGGTCGTTGATTTTCATTAAATAGTAAATTTCGGTTTTTCAATCGAATTGAAGTCCTTAAATTTAAATTATGTTGTAATTTTATTGGTAAGGGGTCTTTATGGCAAAATATCAAATATAAGGCATGGGGCTTTAAATGCAAAATTTCAAATCTCAGGCTTGGAAGCTGATATAAAGTGAAAAATTTTTTCAATATACCTGGCTATACCTGGTTCGTCATATATTTTCTGTGCCTTGCCAATACCTTACAGATTTTTAGTTAACATACGACTCCATGAGTTCGTATTAGTAATATTCAAAATGAGAACCGAGGCGTATGGTTATTATCAAATCAATACTTATACGCTATATCCGTCAAAGCGGCCTCTCTCCCTAAATGTCTAAGATTAAGGTCTTTAATTTTCAGAAAAATAATACATTTCGTTGTTTAATCAAATTGAAATGCGTAACTTAAACTGTTCTGTATTTTTATTAGTAAGGGGTTTTTTCGGCAAAATATCGAATCTCAGGTTTGGGATCTGATATAAAGTTAGAATATATTTGTTTAAATTACAGCTATACCTGGTTCGTCACATATTATCCATAGCTTACAAATATTTACTTAATAATATTCCAAATAAGTACTTGTACTTCTTGCCATTACTAATACGCAATATTCGAAAAATGGCTGTCGCCCCTAAAAATTTAAGAATGGGTTCTTGAATTTGCTTCAGATTGGAATCCATAACATAATCTGTTTCGTAATATCCCTGGAAAGTGGGTTTTATTACAAAATGTTAAAAATTGGAGCCAACGTACAGTTTGAAACCTACGTTTCTTAATTGATGTATGTTTGTTTTTGCTTGAAATTGAGCAGTATTTTCTACCTGGGTACATATTATTTATATGCAAAATGAGTATTGATATTGCATATACGCAAAATTTACCATATCCTAGTTTTCAAAAAAGTCGGAATATGTACTCGGGTCTCGATGCGTATTAGTAATATTAAAATTGTTCTCTTAGGGCGTATGATTATTAACACTACTTATACGCAATATTAGCGCTACAGACCTCACTCATACCTTCAAAATATTCAATACGACTCCTTGGCAGCGTATTAGTATTATTGAAGTGTTTACTCTGGGGCGTATGATTGTTGACATAACTTATACGCAATATTGTATTAATTAATTAATACCATCAATTAATTAATTCAATCAATACTTTCAAAACTCTTCATTGTTTTTACACTTAACAAATATGTGAAGGGTCATTCATCATTTACTGTATTACTTTGAATAATGTGAAAAAAACTACTATTAATTAAATTAATATTTTTCCTATCATTAAAACAAAACAGGATCAAAAAAACAACATATTGTGTGTCAAGGGAAATGCCAACACGCCATGTCAAATATTAAAAAAATAAAAACTATTTCCCTTTTTCATTATAAAAAAATAAAAACAAAATAAACATAAATAACATTAAAACCTTTTGGAAAAACTCTATGCTCAATAACTACCCTCAGCTGTTCAATAAAATTAATTAATTGTTAATTATGCTGTTACAAACAGTAATGATAATAATAGAAAATGTCAATTGAAAACCAAATTTCACCCCCTCCATTCCTTCTCTCTCTCTCTCTCTTCTGTCCTCTCCCTTAATCATAATTTTGTTGCAAAGAAAACAAAACCGCAAAACATCAATCCCTGTGTGAAAGTGTGGATTATGAATAAATTTTGTGGCGGCAAATGACAAATAATTTTATTGCAACAAAAAAAAATAGCAACAACTCTTAGAAAACCATGGTCCTTATCTGCTACCCTTTCCACCCCCAGTCATCCATGGTCGAAACAAAAAAAAACATGAAAATTGAAATGAGTTCACAAGTATTTTAATGATGTGCTTTCACAACATCATTATCATTGTAATCAGTTTTATTTTGAACAAAAGCGAAAGCTTGCTATATGTCAATTGAATGTGTCATCAGTGTCATCGTGACAACATGTATCATTGCTGAGAAGCACTACGACGGGCATGTCATGAATATGGAGACAAAAAAGCAGGAAAAAAATCAAGCGGCAAATTTTTGTGATGGGAAAAAATATATGGAAACAGGGGCGTAGTGTTGTTAATTTTTGATGGAATATGGAGGGGTAATATTTTTTTTATAGAATATGGGGGGCGTATTAACAATCAAACTTGTTTTAGGCGTATGAGTTATGTTAGTAGAATACGCAATAAAAAATAGAGACTTTGAGTCATTATAAAAGCATGCTGTGATGAATGAGGGATATATTAGTGATGCTAACAAAAAGATATAAAAATAAATAAAGAAAATTTGCAAAATTCCATTTTTTATGACAGTTATGGGTAGAAATTATATAGGTCTTCTACTGTAAAATTTCAATATTAATTCTGAGCATCATTAGTTTAAAACAGTTTCAATACAGGACATAATAATATTTATTCAAAAAAAAAAAAAAAAAAAAAAATTCCAAAATGTGTTATCTGTTAAAGGAATTTTGGATTGTAGTCTTCATCTTAAATTAATGTCTGAAGTTTTTCTTTATATGACCGCCACCTCTACTTCAAATTTCAATTTATTTTTATACCGTCAGCCATATGGCTAGAGAGGGTATATATCATTTGATACGGCCAAAACGTGCTTCATCGAAATATCGGTTGGATCAAATCCTTTAGACCAAATCCGTTTCCGGACATTTGGAGTCGATCTATCTATGCTCGTCCTTGTGTCTGTCTGGCTGGCTGGTGGTCACGATAACTCTCGAAGCGAATATCCGATTTGTTCCAAACTTGGTACATCGTGATTTTATTATCAAACTTAGTTCGAGTTCGAATATGGGCAATATCGGTCCACTCCTTCTGGTACCTCCCACATAAAACGTTAAAATTTTCAAAAAAAAATTTGCAGCACAGAAAGAGAAGCAATAATCCGATTTTGCTCCAACTTTGAAAATCCTAATATTTGCTGAGTTCTAGGTCAGGTGAAAAAGTGGATAATATTGGTCCACTCCATCAAGTGCCTGCCCCACAAAGGCTAAACCATTTGAATTCTTATAACTGTTATAAAATTGTGATCTAAGAATCCGATTACCTTAAATTTTACAAATCCCAATATTTTTATTAACCTAAGTTCTGGTACCAAGATGGAATACATCGGTCCACTCCTTCTGGTACCTCCTCAACAAAAGGTCGAAATTTTAAATATCCTTTAAGCTCATAAAACGGAAAATTAACATCCGATTCCATCTAGAGTTGGCACATCTGAATATTTTATCAACCCAGGTTCCAGAGATCGGTCCACTCCATCAAGTACCTTCCCCACAAAGGGTCAAAATTTTGAATAATTATAACTGTCATAAAATGTGATGTGAGAGGCCGATTGTCTTCAAATTACACAAATCACGATATTTTTACTAACCCATTTTTGGTGTGAAGATGGAATATATCGGTCCACTTCTTCTGGTACATCCCTTACAAAGGCTAAAAATTTTTGAATACTCATGAAGCTCATAAAACGCAAACTTAACATCCGATTGCATTCACATCTCAATATTTCTTTTAACACAGTATCTCTTATAATCGGAACATTTCTTCTGATACCTTCCCCACATAGGGTTCAAGACTTTGATTCAAGATCCGTTGTGAAGATGATATATATCTGTGAACCCCTTCTGATACCTCGCCCACAAAGGGTCACAATTTTCCATACTTGTATCTCTCATAACTTGCGAAACAATTCGGCGATTTTTCTACAAATTATCACATACAGTGGTGGCCATATCATATGCAACTAAAATCTAACCTTTACCAAAAACCGTGAAAAATTTTTCTGAAAACAAAATTATGCAATTATTTTTTTAAATATTATTTTTTATTGCTTGTAGTTTAAGAAAAAAACATATACTCCATAGATATTCAATTCATTTATACAAAAAATTAGAAAAAGATATTCAGTCTTATTATGAAGTGGCCAAAACATATGCAACTAATTAAATCGAGCTCAGTAAAGTGCAAATAAAGTTAATATTTTGTTGCAAATCCGTTGTTGTCGATTACAGCCTGACATCTTCGAGGCATTGACGCTATAAGATTGTCAATGACGCTTTTTGGGATTGATTTCCAGGCATCTTCCAGCCGGCAAAATAAAACATCTAAACTTGTACAATTTTCTCGATCAATTTTTTTGTTTACGATTTCCCACAGGTTCTCTATTGGGTTTAAATCTGGGGATTGGGGTGGCCATTCCATTACCGTAACTCTATTATCGGCAAACCACGATTTGACCACCTTCGAAGCGTGTTTGGGGTCGTTGTCCTGTTGAAAGACCCACCGCAATGGCATATTATATTCTGCGAATGGGAGCATTACCCTTTGCAATATGTCTTTATACATAAATCTATCCATAATACCAACAATTCTATGTAGGGGGCCAACTCCAGCACCAGAAAAACAACCCCACACCATTATATTGCCCCCTCCATGCTTGACCGTTTTTTTACAGTAACGTGCTTCGAGTCGTTTTCCTTCTGGTCGCCTTACATAGCACATGCCATCGCTACCAATGATGTTAAATTTGGACTCATCACTAAATAATATAGTTCTCCATTTACTCTCTGTCCAATTTATATGAGCTTTAGCAAATTCCAAACGCTTTTTCTGGTTTCGCTTCGATATCAGTGGTTTTTTTGCAGGACGTCTTGCGCAGAGGGAGGCTTGTAAAAGTCTTCTACGGATGGTGCGAGCAGAAACTGGCAACTGAAATCTTTCCACTATCTTAGAGGAAGATATAAATGGGTCTTTTTTCACGTGTCTGATTATTAATTTGTCCGTCCGATCGCTTGTTTTTCGACTTCGACCACCACGGTGTATAACAGAGACTTGTGAATTTTTTTTGTAATTATTAATGATGCGCGATATGGAGCTTTTATGAACGGTATATTTCTCGGCAATACATTTCTGTGATAATCCAGAAGAATACGCAGTCACAATTCGTTGTCTGAGCTCAAATCCAAATTTATCGCGTGCCATTTTTGACCAAACTCTATTGTAGCTTTGTGAAAAAACAACGCAATAAAAATGTGAAGGTAGCTTTAAATCTCTTTACGCAGTGTCTCTAGCTAATAATAAGAAGAACAATAGAACAAAGGAAATTGTAAAAATGCCGTTATTTAAACCAAATATATAAAGTTGCATATGTTTTGACCACACCAAATTTCATATTTGTCAACAAAACACCTGTGAACATAGAGATATAAACAAAAGCTGCACATTTTGATAATAATTTGAAATCGTAAGAACGTATTGACTATAATTAACCCATCTTTATATACTTCGTTGTGAAATTTACAAATTTATATAGCCTTTTAACGTAGATGAATCTTAGTTGCATATGATATGGCCACCACTGTATATCAAGGAAGTAACCCATATAGTCGAAACTTCTTACGTCGCAATATTTATATTATATTTATTTAGGTCCGATACAAAATGGACAATATTGGCCCATTCCTTCGGAAACTACTCCATAAGTATGTATTTCAATAATCGAGCATTGGCTGAGAGTACACATCTATCGGCAAAACCGACGACTTTTCAACTAGTTTCAATATTAATTTGTAGCATGTCACATTGTGCTGAATACCATCATTGATGGTTATCCCACGTCTGTCTGTCGCCCCATTCATAGAAAGTGTGACGGCGACTTGGTCTCTGTGTAGATTTCCTTTTTGGTCTTGTTTTGATGGAACATCGTCATGTCATTAGCATTACAAAAGCGGTCATGTTACTGACATTTGCTTTTTTTCGGAAAAAAAAAAAAATATTTGAATGGACATCTAGTCAAGCAGTCAGGCACGCAGGCAAGTGTAAAATATATCATCTACAAATTGAAATAATGAAGAGCTATGGAAATTTTCTAGTTAAAGGGCAGGATATACAGAATTATAGAATAATATTTGATTAGAAAAGAAAGTCCAAACTTACAAAATTGTGTTGCGAACGGTGCAACGCATTTTAATGCCGCCATCTATATTTAAAATCTACAATATATTTTATAATTTTTCAGTGCGGACTTGATTTTGCGAATCGGGAAAAATTATGGTTTCGAAGGATATATTTTTTTCAGACAAAAGTATTTGCAAATCTTATAAAATTGTAAGCAGAAAATCCTTTCAAAATGCCCCAGTTGTCATTGTACGCAAGAACACTTGTTGCATATTAAAAAAAATATTAAACATATTTTTTTAGAGACTATCAACAAACGTGGATTTTTTAAAAATATTTTTTAGGGACTATCCGCAAACGTGAATTTTTTTAAATTATTTTTCGAAGGGCTATGCACAAACGTGGATTTATTTTAAATATTTTTCCAAAGACCATCAGCAAACGTGGATTTTTAAAAATATTTTTCCAAAGACCATCAACAAACGTGGATTTTTTAAAAATATTTTTCCAAAGACCATCAACAAACGCGGATTTCTTTAAAATTATTTTTCCAACGACCATTAACAAACGCAGATTTTTTTAAAAATATTTTTCCAACGACCATTAACAAACGCGATATTTTTTAAAAATATTTTTCCAAAGACCATCAACAAAAGCGGATTTTTTTAAAAATATTTTTCAAAGACTATTCGTAAACGAAAGTTTTTTAAAAATATTTTTCAAAGACTATTCGTAAACGAAAGTGTTTTAAAAATATTTTATTTTCCATATACGTGGATTTTTTTTTAATATTTGTTTAAAAAATGTGGACTTTTTAAAAATATTTTTTTACAAGAATGGATTTTTTCAAAGACTATCCACAAACGTGGACCTTTTAAAATATTTTTCCAAGGACTATCCACAACGTAGATTTTTTAAAAATACTTTTTCTAGGAGTATCCACAAACGTGGCCTTTTTAAAATATTTTTCCAAGGACTATCCACAACGTAGATTTTTTAAAAATATTTTTTCAAGGTCTATCCACACATTGATTTTTGTAAAAATACTTTTTCAAGAACCATCCAAAAACGTGGATTTTTAAAAAATATTGCTTTAAGATCCATCCAAAATCGTGGATTTCTATAAATATTTGTAAGGACCAATCGTGGATTTTTTTAAATATTCGTAAGGATCAATTGTGGATTTTTTTTAAATATTTGTAAGGACCAATCGTTAATTTCTTTAAGATATTTCTATCATGGTCCCTCTAAACAGCCATTTATGTTTAAATGGACCATTATTTGTTAGCGCCATCTATACTTCAAGTATAGAATAGATTTTACTGTCATATTTGTGTAAAATTCATACCTATGGCCTCTTAAAAATTGTTCTGAAAGTTTTTTTTTTTATCAATGGAGCAAATTTTAAATTTGCAAAGTCTTCGCAACAAGCCCTTAGAAAGGCTTGAAATCTGCAACAAATTTGGATATTGTAGTGTATATTAATGTCATCTATATTTGATTTCAAATTTATTATATTTTTCTTCCAATGTAAACTTTTCAAATTCTAATATATATTTTAGCAGTTTGCATACTTTTGGGCGCTAAAGTAATAAAATTCATTCAAATAATTATTTTATCTATGAAAGAACTTTTAAATGGTATTCTGTATTGAAAACCCGTTAGGTATACCATCCATATCTGTTTATAGGGACCAGGAGGCGCACAAAAAATTCTGAATATCGAATTGTATGTTAGCGCCATCTATACTTGAAATCTAGAATATATTTTACTTTCGTTTTTGTGTAAAATGCATACTTTTGGAATCTTAAAAATTGGAACAAAAGTTTTTTTCGGTCAATGTAGGAACGTTTAGCTCTGAAAAGACTTCGCCGTAGAAGGGCTCGAAGTCTGCTGGATATTTTCTGTTTAGAGGGATCAGGAGGCGCGTTAAAAATTCATATTATCGTGTTGCAGGTTAGCGCCATCTATACTTCAACTCTAGAATAGATTTTACATTAATTTTTATTTAAAATGCATACTTCTGAAAGTTATTTCTGTCAATGGACAAACTTTAAGCTTTGTAAACAATTCTGGATATTGTATTGTGTATTAATGCCATCTATATTTGATTTCCAATTTATTCCAATGTAGGCTATTCAAATGCTAATATATTTCAACATTTTCAATACTTTTGAGCGCTAAAGTAATAAGATTCGTTCGAATAAATATTGTACTTATGGAAGAACTTTTGAATGGTATTCTGTATTAAAAACCTGTTAAACATACCGGGCATCTCTGTTTAGAGGGACAAGGAAGCGCGCTAAAAATTCTGAATATCGTATTGTATGTTAGCGCCATCTATACGTAAACTCTAGAATAGATTTAACTTCAATTTTTGGGAAAAAATAATACATTTGGCCTCTTAAAAATTGTTCTAAAAGTTTTTTCCGTCAATGGAGAATCTTTTAACTTTGAAAATTCTTCGCCGCAGAAAGCCTCGGAGTCGGCTCTAACTCTGGATATTTCAGTGTATGGTAACGCCACCTACATTTTGACTCTAATGCAGGTTTCGCTTTTTTCAATTTTCCTCCCAGTGTAAGCCATATGAATACAATTTTTTTTCTAAATATATATCTGTATGCCATCTTCACTCCTTTTCAAATTCATGTTCACATGAAAAGAGTTCTGCAACATTTGAAAAGAAAGAAAGCAAGCACTAATCATACTGCTCATTAGATCATCATCACCATGTGAAAATTAGAAACAAAACTTTGACATTTTTTGCCACACACACACACATATAACACTTCCCTTTTGTATCTGAAATATAATACATTTTTTATATAATTAAAATTACAAAAAAACTAAAACCACACATAAGCTAAAACCCCCTAACCCCCTTTTTATTATAAATTTTCTTCTAAGTATTAAAAAATACTGTATAAAGGTAGAGAGATATACATTTTCATGTTTCATACAATTTCTTTCAATACGACATTTGCCCTTTTCCTTGTTTAATATTTTGAGGAAAGTTTTTTTTCCTCGTAGTTAGATTATAATTAATTTTTAATTATAAATAAAATAAGGTAATGAGAAGGAAAAAGCAAATTTTTAGAAATTTCATATCACAAAGTTTTGGAAATTAAATCATTGAGGGCTGCTTTAAGATAATTCCAAATAAAAAATATTTTCGAAAATTGAATAATTATTTCTTCCCTTAAGGGCTAAGGTAACGTATAATTATTATAAATTGTGCCCAGAGGGCGTATGCTCATTGACGTTAATTATACGCCTCGCATTTGCGATGTCTTATTTAAGTGGAAAGTGCTTTACTTGAAGGATAATGAAAAGGGATTTGAGTGGGAAAATGGAAAATTGGAAATTATATATTTTCTATATAAGCTATAGAAATTCTTAAATTATTACAACCAAGTATAAGTACTATTAATTTCTAAAATAATTTATAATAATTAAATGCTTGGATATTAAGTTAGAAATAAGACCGAATTTTTTATAACAAATATTAGCCAACATGTTACCCTAAAAAATATGAAAACTACCACGGATGCCAATTAATTCAATATTTTGTGCTTGGTTTCAAAACTAATAATTTTTATTTTAATTAATTTTCGTTTTAATCTCCACAAATTTTTTCGAGTGAGCCAACATGTTTTTGAGCGAGTTTTTAATTTAACTTTTTTCCAAGTAGATTAGCACCTCCTCATTTCACCCTCTGTGTATCTATTAAAACCCCCCTATCCCTCCCCCACCGTTTTGTTATCAAAAAATAAAAAACTTTTGTGAAATAATTAATCAAAACCCAAAAAATATATTTGTTCTTTTTTTTTCATCTATTCCTCCTTTGTTTTTTTTCTGGCCACTCGCATCGAATGTGTTTTTTTGCACAAATTCCTCAACGACCAACAAATTCACACGATTTTTTTGAATTTTGGGTGTGTGTGCGTGTCTGTTGTTGAATGTTTTGAAAATGGATGTATAATTTTTGGAAACAAATTTTGTTCTGCACCACCTGCACCTGGGCACCACCAAAAACAAAAACAAAAAAATAAATATTTTAAAATTCACTCACATGTGTCACACTGTGTTATTGTTATGGATGATGATATGAAAATGTGTGTGTGCGAATAATACATACATATATATTTTTGAAAATTACACCAACAAAAAATGAAATATTAATATAACAATGAATGCATAATATCAAAAATCGTAGAGAAAAACAGTGAGTATTTTTTTGGAGTGAATAAAAAAATGAATTTTTAGAAAAGAAAGTTTTTAAATGGAATGTTTTAATTTTTTTTAATTTAAAATAAAAAAAAAATTATATATTTTTTTTTTTATTTCCTCAGATTAATACACGAAACAGTCAAAAAAGTCATCCTGAATATTTTTCGGAATTTTTTGAAATACACCGAAAATCCTCAATAGTCGAGAATTTTTTATTTAATATTTGAAGGACCCACAGACCTTTAAACGCAATTTTTTAAAATATTTTTAAGGACTAACAGATCAATAAACAAGGATTTCCATAATACTTTTTAAAGGAGTATCCTCAAAAGTGGATTTTTTAAAAATAATTTTTTCCAGGACTATCCACAAACGTAGATTCTTTTAAAATATTTTCATAGACCTTCAAAAAACGTTGATTTTTTAAAAATATTTTTCAAAGGACTTTCCACAAATGTGGATTTTTTTAAAATATTTTTTCAAGGACTATCGACAAATGTAGATTTTTTTAAAATATTTTATTAAAATATTTTTTTAAGGACTATCCACAAAAGTGGATTTTTTAAAAATATTTTTTCAAGCATTATCCACAAACGAACATTTTTTAAAAATATTTTTTTAGCGGCCTTCCACAAACGTTTATTTTTTAAAAAAAGATTTTTTAAGGACCATCCACAAACTTAGATTTTTCTAAAAATATATGTTTTTAAGGATCATCCACAAACGTAGACTTATTAAAAAATAATTTTCCAAGGACTATCCACAAACTTAGATTATTTTAAAAATATATGTTTATAAGGATCATCCTCAAACGTAGACTTCTTAAAAATAATTGTTCAAGGACTATCCACAAACGTAGACTTCTTAAAAATATTTCTCTTTATCAACAAACGTATATTTTTTTCAAGAACGAAGGATCAATCCTGAATTTTTAAAAAATATTTTTTCAAAAACGAAAGACCAATCCTGGATTTTTAAAAATTATTTTTTCAAGAACAAAGGACCAATCCTGAATTTAAAAAAAATATTTTTTCGAAAACGAAGGACCATTCCTTAATTTAAAAAAAAAATATTTTTTAAGGACGAAGGACCAATTCTGGATATTTCTAAAATATATTTTTACAGACCAATGGTGGATTTCCTAAAGATATTTGTAGGGACCCAATTACTTGACAAATATTTGTAAGGACCAATCGTTAATTTCTTTGAAATATTTCTAAGAACCAAGCGATTTTTGAAAATTTTTTAAGGACGAATTGTTGGTTTTTGAATTTTTTTTTTCAAGGACGAGGACCAGCCCTGGATTCTTTAAAAATATTTTTAAAGAGTAAAGGACCAATCCGGGATTTTTTTAAAATATTTTTTCTAGAACGAAAGAGCAATTCCGGATTTTTTAAAATAATCCTTGATTTTTAAAATATTTTTTAGAACGAAGGAAAATCCTAGATTTTTTTAAATATTTTTTTGAGGACGAAACCAAATCTGCATTTTTGTAATCGTTTATTTCTTTAAAATATTTTTAAGAATCAATCGTCGATTTCTTAAATTTTTTTTTGAGGACGGATCGTTGGTTATATTTATTTTAAGGATTTTTTTCCTGGATTTTTTAAAAATATTTTTCAAGGACGAAGGACCAATCCTGGATTTTTTATAAAAATATTTTTCCAAAGACGAAAAACCGATCCTAGAATTTTTAAAATCTTGTAAAGACCTATCGTTTATTTCTTTAAAATATATCTATGAGCCAATCATGGATTTCTCAAAATTTTTCTAAGGATCAATCGTCAATTTCGTAAAAATTATTTAAGGACGAATCATAGGTTTTTAAAGAGATTTTTCAAGGACGAAGTCATTAATATACGTGGATTTTTAAAAGAATCCTTTGAAGGACGAAGTCAGTAATAAACGTGGATTTTTAAAAGAATCCTTTGAAGGACGAAGTCATTAACAGACATGGATTTTTAAAAGAATCCTTTGAAGGACGGAGTCATTAATAGACATGGATTTTTAAAAGAATCCTTTGAAGGACGAAGTCATTAATAGACGTGGATTTTTAAAAGAATCCTTTGAAGGACGAATTCTTTAACAAACGTGGATTTTTTAATAGAATCCTTTGAATGACGAAGCCATTAATAGACGTGGATTTTCTAATAGAATCCTTTGAAGGACGAAGTCATTAATAGACGTGGATTTTTTAAAAGAATCCTTTGAAAGACAAAGTCATTAATATACGTGGATTTTTTTAAAAGAATCCTTTGAAGGACGAAGTCATTAATAGACGTGGATTTTTTAAAAGAATCCTTTGAAGGACGAATTCATTAATATACGTGGATTTTTTAAAAGAATCCTTTAAAGGACGAAGTCATTAATAGAAGGACGAAGTAATTGCAAACACGTCGATTTAAAAAAAATATTTTGAAGGACGAAGTCCTCCACGTCTATTGGACTTTTTAAAAATAAATTATTTTGAGGGACAAATTAATTAAAAAACTTGGAAATGAAGGACGAAGTCATTAATAAACGTGGACTTTTTTAAAAAATATACATATTTTGAAAGACGCCTTTATTAACAAATTGGACGTTTAAAAGAATCTTTTGATGAACGAATTAATTAATAAACCCTTTTTTAATAACATTTTGAAGGGCGAATTAATTAATGAACGGAGCATCTATGCAATAGCCGCGATTTTTTAGGAGGTTTAAGAATTTGTTTGCGAACTATGAGGCTAGTTATTGTGAATTTTCCATTTTTTTATGGGACAAATAACCTGGGGTTCCTTGTTATATTCTTTTTGCCAGGACTACTACGACCACATATATTATTTTTAATTTGAAAACATCACACCATCACCACATTTTTTTCTAATTTTTATTTCAATTTTAGATAATAATAATTTTCTAGCGATAAAACTATTAATAATATTTCCTGATATATATTTAAAAAAAATATGTATTTATTTTTGAACATATTTTTATAAATACAAAAAAATATATCAAATACTTTCTCTTTTTATCTACTCCCATCTTTATAAACATTTCTAATAAAAAACCAAGGAATTTTATTTTTTTCTTAGAACCAAAAAAATATAAAAAATATTTTTGCTCACTAATTTTTGTGCACAACATAAAAAAAGTTTTTTTGGAATGTTTTTTTATTTATCACGAAACCAATTTTGATTTTTGAACAAAATATTGAAAGCAAAAAAGAAAAAACAAAATTTGCACCAATTTACAATTTTTTCATAAAATTTTTATTATTTTTTTTTTATTCTAATGCCATGTGATAATGTTTTAATTGCTATATATTATATACAAAAAATATATAAATAAGTATTATATAAATAAAACAAAAAAAAATAAAAAATAAAATATTTATATCTTAAAAAAAAATAGTTTTTAAACATAACCTAAGCCCATATTTAGACACCCATCTCTGTAGACCTAACAGGGCCCCCATTTATCGACTTAAGCGTATAAGTATTATTTGTATGAAGTATATCGTAAATAATTATATATTCGTTATATGTGTAAAAATTGTCATGATTGATTTTGTTTTTATTTGCATACTAATATATATTTCCTTATTCCCCTCGTTTAGTGCCTGGAGATCCTCAAGAAGTTAAGGCTACTCCGTTAAATTCAACATCAATTCATGTCAGCTGGAAACCGCCGCTAGAGAAAGATCGTAATGGTATTATTCGAGGCTATCACATACATGTACAGGAAGTCCGAGATGAGGTAAGGGAGAGCTATAATATTTTTAAAATTTTTAAATTTCATTCTAACCTAAATTTTTCTCTCTATTTTCCCCCTTCTCTCCTCCTTCTCCAGGGCAAGGGTTTCTTAAACGAGCCCCTAAAATACGATGTTGTCGATGCCTTGGAATACAATGTCACCGATCTGCAACCCGACACCAAGTACTCCATACAAGTTGCCGCCTTGACGCGTAAGGGTGATGGCGATCGCAGTCCTGCGGTTATTGTCAAAACCCCCGGTGGGGTACCCGTACGACCAACCGTCAGTTTGAAAATCATGGAACGTGATCCCACGGTTTCAATTGAACTGGAATGGGAAAGGCCTGCCCAAACCTATGGCGAACTGCGTGGTTATCGCCTAAAATGGGGTATCAAAGATCATCCTCTCAAGGAATTGCTGATGGGACCTCACGAAACCAAGAAACCTTTCAAGGATTTGGAACGTGGTGTAGAGTATGAATTCCGTGTGGCGGGCAGCAATCACATTGGCATTGGCCAAGAAACAGTGAAAATCTTCCAAACCCCTGAGGGAGCACCCAGTGGCCCACCCTCCAATATTACCATACGCTTCCAAACTCCCGACGTTGTGTGCGTGACCTGGGAGCCACCAACCCGTGAACATCGCAATGGCATTATAACACGTTACGATGTCCAATTCCACAAGAAAATCGATCATGGCCTGGGTTCGGAAAGGAATATGACCCTAAATAAGGTGGTGTTTACCAATTTGGAGGAGAACACAGAATATATCTTCCGTATACGTGCCTACACCAAACAGGGTGGTGGTCCATTTAGTGAAAAGATTTTGATAGAAACTGAAAGGGATATGGGTCGTGCCCCCATGTCTGTACAGGCTGTGGCAACATCGGAACAAACCGCGGAGATTTGGTGGGAACCGGTGCCCACTCGTGGGAAATTATTGGGCTACAAGATTTTCTATACCATGGCTGCAGTGGATGATCTGGACGAATGGCAAAGTAAAACTGTGGGCCTTACCGAGTCTGCGGATCTGGTGAACTTGGAAAAGTTTGCCCAATACACTGTGGCCATTGCAGCGAGATTCCAATCGGGCCTGGGACGTTTGAGTGAAAAGGTCCATGTGAAAATAAAGCCGGAAGATGTACCACTGAACCTGAGGGCCCATGATGTCACCACCCACTCCATGACTCTGAGCTGGTCACCTCCCATTCGACTAAATCCGGTGAGCTATAAAATCTCCTATGATGCCATGAAAGTGTTTGTGGATTCGCAAGGCTTCTCACAAACCCAAATTGTCCAGAAACGGGAAATCATCCTGAAGGCCTATGCCAAGAGTCATACCATCAATGAGCTGAGCCCCTTTACCACCTACAATGTTAATGTCAGTGCCATGCCCAGTGATTATTCATATCGTCCGCCCACCAAAATTACCGTCACCACCCAAATGGCTGCCCCTCAGCCCATGGTCAAGCCGGATTTCTATGGTGTGGTAAATGGTGAGGAAATTTTGGTCATCCTACCCCAAGCTTCCGAGGAATATGGTCCCATATCCCATTACTATTTGGTGGTGGTCCCAGAGGATAAATCGAATTTACACAAAAATCCTGATCAATTTTTGACCGAAGATCTGCTGCCGGGTAGAAATAAGCCAGAAAGACCCAATGCTCCTTATATTGCGGCCAAGTTTCCCCAGAGATCAATACCTTTCACCTTCCACCTGGGTTCGGGAGATGATTATCACAATTTCACCAATCGCAAACTGGAGCGGGAGAAACGTTATAGAATCTTCGTGAGAGCTGTGGTGGATACGCCGCAAAAGCATTTGTATACCTCCAGTCCATTTTCGGAATTCCTTTCGCTGGATATGCGTGAGGCTCCGCCCGGTGAAAGGCCACATCGTCCAGATCCCAATTGGCCCTCGGAGCCAGAGGTGTCTGTGAATCGTAACAAGGATGAGCCCGGCATGATGTGGGTTATTCTGCCCGTTTTGGCTGCCCTGATTTTGTCGACAACCTTCATTATTATTTACATTATTAAGAGGAGGCGGCAACCCTGTAAGACCCCCGATCAGGCAGCTGTCACAAGGCCCTTGATGGCCGCCGATTTAGGTGCCGGACCCACACCCAGCGATCCAGTGGATATGCGCCGCCTAAACTTCCAAACCCCTGGCATGATTTCCCATCCTCCCATACCCATATCGGAATTTTCCAATCATGTGGAACGCCTCAAGGCGAATGACAATCAGAAATTCTCTCAGGAATACGAAAGCATTGAACCGGGTCAACAATTTACCTGGGACAATTCCAACTATGAATACAATAAGCCCAAGAATCGTTATGCCAATGTTACGGCCTATGACCACTCGAGGGTTATTCTGCCGCTCATGGATGGAGTGGTAGGCTCTGACTACATCAATGCCAATTATTGTGATGGCTATCGCAAGCATAATGCCTATGTGGCAACACAGGGCCCCCTGCAGGATACCATATCGGATTTCTGGCGCATGTGTTGGGAACTGAAGACCACGACCATTGTTATGATGACCCGACTGGAGGAGAGGACCCGCATCAAGTGTGATCAATATTGGCCCACGCGAGGCACTGAGACATATGGACAAATGTTTGTGACCATTACGGAGACGCAGGAATTGGCCACCTACAGTATCAGGACCTTCCAGTTGTGCCGTCAAGGATTCAATGAACGTCGTGAGCTCAAGCAGTTGCAATTTACCGCCTGGCCAGATCATGGTGTTCCCGATCATCCGGCTCCATTCTTGCAATTCTTGCGTAGATGCCGAGCCCTCACACCACCCGATTCTGGCCCTATTGTGGTCCACTGCTCTGCTGGAGTGGGTCGTACTGGATGTTATATTGTCATTGACTCTATGTTGGAACGCATGAAACATGAGAAGATTGTGGACATCTATGGCCATGTCACCTGTCTGAGGGCCCAGCGCAATTACATGGTCCAAACCGAGGATCAGTACATTTTCATACACGATGCCATACTGGAGGCCATAATTTGTGGCAACACTGAGGTACCGGCCCGCAATTTGCACACCCATTTGCAGAAGCTGTTGACCACAGAACCGGGGGAGAGCATTACTGGCATGGAAATTGAATTTAAGAAACTCTCCAATGTCAAGGTGGATTCGTCGAAATTTGTCACCGCCAACTTGCCCTGTAACAAGCATAAAAATCGTCTGGTCCACATTTTGCCCTATGAATCTTCGAGGGTCTATTTGACACCCATACATGGAGTGGAGGGTAGCGATTACATCAATGCCAGTTTTATTGAGGGTTATCGTTATCGTTCGGCCTATATTGCGGCCCAGGGACCATTGCAGGATACGGCCGAGGACTTTTGGAGAATGTTGTGGGAGCATAATTCGACGATTGTGGTTATGTTGACCAAACTCAAGGAAATGGGAAGGGTAAGTGGCCTGTTTCTTAAAAAAATGGAAACTGTTATACTCACAATTTTGGACTTTTATAGGAAAAATGTTATCAATACTGGCCCCATGAGCGTTCCGTGCGCTATCAGTACTATGTGGTGGATCCCATTGCGGAATATAATATGCCGCAGTATAAGCTAAGGGAATTTAAGGTAGGTTTTTATATTTTTTTCAATAGATCCCCTTTTAGTAATTCTCACTTTCCCTCTTCTTAGGTCACCGATGCCCGTGATGGCTCTTCCCGCACTGTACGCCAATTCCAGTTCATCGATTGGCCCGAACAGGGTGTACCCAAGTCCGGAGAGGGCTTCATCGACTTCATTGGCCAGGTACACAAGACCAAGGAGCAGTTTGGTCAAGATGGGCCCATTACCGTGCACTGTAGTGCTGGAGTTGGTCGCACCGGGGTGTTTATTACCCTCAGTATTGTCCTAGAGCGCATGCAATATGAAGGTGTTTTAGATGTATTTCAAACTGTGCGCATTCTGCGAGCTCAACGACCAGCCATGGTGCAAACAGAGGTAAGTTCTCGAAATATTTTTTTAAAATAATTTTTACTAATTTTCCTTAATTTCAGGATCAATATCATTTTTGTTATCGTGCTGCATTGGAGTATTTGGGTTCATTCGACAACTATACCAATTAGTTTCCATACCATACAATGTCTGTATAACAGATTTACATGTTGGAAAGCTAAACTTAGAATGTTTGATTTTGGTTTTCATTTTTTTAACACTGTCATACTCAAATGGTCCTGCTTTACGAAATCCCCGAACTTCTTCCCCCGAAAAAAATGTGGTGGAAAAAGACGAAATAACATCTTAAAAATGTTTATATAATTTTAAGTTATATTACAAAAAATGTAACAAAACAATGTAAATCGTTATATTTACATGTATGGAAGTTATGAAAAAACTGTTATACACTTGTATAACAGTTTGCAGAAACTGTTATACGCCAGAAAAACAGTTGGAAATGGTGCTTTGCAGAGTGTTATAGCTTAGGGAGCTAAAAAATTTGTCAGTATAACAGTTTGAAAGTGTTATACACATTGAAAAAATATAGCAAAAGTTGGATTTTATTGCATCAGTTGTCATTGCAACAGTTTTCGAAATGTGTTTAACTAAGGGAAGCTATAGCTATTGGTGCTCTGTAAGGATTTATACCTTGGCAAGGTATAATATAACATATTATAACAGTTTGATAATGGTATATCAGAAATTATCTATGACCATATCCCTAGTCGATTAAATAAAATGGGTCACAATATAACACTTTAAAGTTTTATAAAGTAAAAGTAAATCTTAAAATTCAACAATTTGGGATATACCTGCTGAACATTTCGATATGATACGACAGCAAATAACTGATATAACACTTTTTAGAGGTCGTAGAGAACTCTTAAAATACATTTTTTTCACTTAAAAAGTCTTTTGATTTCATAAAATACAGTAATTTGTTTTTGTATAACAGTTTCAAAAGTGTTATATTGTTCTAATATAGTTGAAGATGTTATACAATTTTATTTACTTATTTAAGTATTTGTAAATTACCTCGACTTTGGTATATTATAAGAAAATATACTGCCATTACAAGTTTTTTGCGGTTTCAAAACACCAACTCAACTGTTGGATATTTTTCAATATCGTATTTAAACATATAATTTAAGAATACTCAACCTTAACTGTGCTGATACCAGATAACTTCCAGGAAAGCATTTAAAATTTATTTTATGGCTTTGGCGATTTTTCGATTTTTATTTTTAATTTATTTTTCAAACATATCCATGACCAGTAACAGTTTATTGCAGTCAATTCCAGTTGTTAAAGTTTCCTGTATTTTAATATATTTTTTATTCACAAATTTATTTTAAATAGCCCGATTTTGGTTTGTTACAAAAACTCTTCTACCCATTGTATAACAGTTTGATAGTATACTAGGACATTGAAAGCGATCATAAATAAGGTTAATTTAGTACATTTGTGTTCAGAAAAGTGTTATATAGCATTGTATAACAGTTTAAAAAGTGTTATACTGTTTGAAAACTTTCAAGAAAGCCGGGCCAGTAAATTGAAATCAATTTAAATTAATAATGAATCCGTATATATAACAGTTTCGGTAATTTTGTTGGAAGAAGGTTAGCAGTATAACAGTTATAGGAGCACCGTAGGGTTCATAATATGATCATAATTGACTGAAAGTGAACGAGAATTTTTTTAAGAATGGTGTTTTTTTACAAAAGTGTTATACATTGCAGTATAACAGTCGTAGAAGTGTTATACCCATTAAAATTTTTCAAAAAAAAAACAAAGACGATAGCCTTTAATCTAAAAGGGAAATTAAAAAATGTATATGCATAACAATTTCAGTCATTTGCGTCAAAAGACTATTGTTCTAAATACTGGCAGTATAACAGTCTTTTTACAACGTGGTTGAAGTTGGAAAATTTTAAATAGTGTTATACTATTTGAAAATTGTTCAAGTAAATTTGAATATTTCAGGGAACCTCACAAGTTACATGCAATCAGTATAAATAACTAATAAAATAGTTTGTATAACAGTTTCAGTCATTTTGGCAGAATGAGTGTTCTACTAGGAGTATAAAAGTTATAGGAACACCGTAGGGTTCATAATATGATCATAATTAATTTTAATTGAACGATAACATTTTTAGAAAAGTGCTATAATTATTAGTCGTAAAAGTGTTATACTCATTGAAATTTTTCAAAAATTAGAAAAGCAAAAAAAAAATTATAGCCTTTAATCTAAAGGGGAAATTATGAAATGTGTATGTAACAATTTCAGTCATTTGATTTAAAAAGCTACTGTTCTAAATACTGGCCGTATAACAGTTTTTTTGGAACGTGGTTGAAGTAGGGAAATTTAAATGGTGTTATGCAGTTAGGAAATTGTTCACAGAAATATAAATCAAGTTGCAAGCAATCGATATAAATAACTACTAAAACTGATTGTATAACAGTTTCAGTCATTTTGGCTGAAGGACGACTGTCCTACTAGGAGTATAACAGTTGTAGTAAAATTGTGGGGTTTATAAAATGATCATAATTACATTTAATTGAATGAAGATGCTGTAGGAAAGTCATAAAATTTGTAGTATAACAGTTATAAATGTGTTATACTCAATGAAAATTTTTTAAAATATAAGGAACATTACAAAATGATAGTTTTTAATCTTAAGTTTAAAAAGTGTTATAATTTGAAAGAACGACCTCCTAATAATTGGGCAATAGAACACAAAACGATAGTTTCTCATTTGAGTCCGTTCCATACTTGAGGGTAAAAATGTATAAGTATAACAGTTTTTTAGAAAGCATGTAAAAATTGAAAAAAAAAAATATGAGCATGATAGGATATTGCATTCATATGTTTAAATAACTTTAAAAAATATATTTCACTGATGTATAACAGTTTATAACTTCCATACATGTCTTTATATAACTAACAGAAACTAAATTAAATTTTATAAAAACAATTTGTTATTGCATAATTACGTCTTAATTATTATATAATGAAAGAATCTGCCCTGCCTGCTTTATATCACTAATTAGTAAACAATACAATTATGCTATACTTTCCATTATTTTTAAATAAATTTAAAAACAAATTAAAAACTAAAATATTTAACAACAAATAAAAAAACAAAATGATACATAAATGTAAATTAATTTTAGATTTTAGTCCTTGTCTCTTTTAAGTTATTGTGAACTAAAAAAGACTGTTTATGCATTAAATTACATTTAAACAAATACAACATGAAGAAAAAAAGAAACAAAACAAAAAAAGAAGAACAAAAATGAAAAATAAGCAACAATAGTGAAGAAAATAAAAAAAAAACATTTATTTAAAAATAAGTTTTAATTTGTTATACAGATTTTTGTTTGAATGTTCTTAAAAAATACATTGTAACAATTTCAGTTTAATTTTTTTAATAAAAAATATTTTTTTAATTTTTTAAGTCTGTAACATAAATCACCCTTAAAAGCCAGTCAATTTAATTTTTAATTTTAGTTATAAAAAAAATTCCAATTGAAACTTTGAATCTCTACGCAAAAACAAACGACTACCTTGCTAACAACAAATATGAAATTCTTAAAGACGTTTCTAAAGCTTCTGTCTAACAGTGGCCAAGCTTCAACTTTCCACAGCCAAATTCCAATTAAGTATTCATTTTTATAATTTTTTTAAAAATTAATAATTTTTTAATTTAATTTAATTTTTCTGTCTATTACTAATTTTGTGCCTTTGTATTTAATTTTAAAAATTTTGAAGGGAACTACAATTTAGAAAACCTTAGGATTTCAGGCCCTTTAAATCCTTGACCATTAAAATGAATACCTCTTCCCTAATGATAAGCCTCATTAGAGACACTGCTTTTATTTTTGTTGTCAATGATTTAAGGTTACCTTTGCTAGCCTTTCACCTTAAATAGAAATCAATTTGCGTCCTTTAATCCCTTTAATTTTGCAATATTTTAATTAATAAGTTCTGTAAATGTTTATAAATAATTTTGTGCTATTAATTTGTATTTAATTGTTTTTTTATAAGTTTGTGAATTGTATGATTTTGTAAAAAATAATTTTTATTTTTTTTTAAATTGTTTTAAAAATATAAAATAATTTTTCAATTAAAAAAATTATTTGTTTTATTTATTTCATTTGTTTTTTCCAAATTCCGAATAATATTTTTGATTTTAGAAATTAAAAACAAAAATAAATAAATTTCAGATAATTTTAGCGCAAGGAGTCTAGTAGCCCAAGGCGATGTCAAATATCTATTCGATCTTCATCGTGAATAATTTACCGTACTGAATTTTATTTTTTCCAATTTTTAATATTTTATTTCAGAAAAATTTTCCAAAAAAGAGAAATTGAGAAAAACACAAAATATGAAAAAAAAATTCCTAAAAAAATTGAAACAGGAAATTTTTAAGACAACTATGTTTTTTTGGTATAAATATTTGGAATTTTAAAAAACTACTTTCCCGATAATTTCATAGCAAGCAATCTTTTAAGTATTGCCCGAAACCCATAATTTTGGCCTAGTTGCCCAAAGCAATGTCAAATATCAATTTGATTTTCATCGTTAATAATTTACCTTTTTTTCTTTTTTCAATTTTTAATATTTTATTTTAGAAAAAATTTACCAATTTACCCTTTTTTCTTTTTTCAATTTTTAATATTTTATATTTTATTTTAGAAAAAATTTACCATAGAAGAGAAAAAATAACAAAAAAATTAGGAAAAAAATCCTAAAAATATTTAAAAAAGGACATTTTTAAGACAAATATGGTTTTTAAGTATAAATAAAATTATATTCAAGTTCCAACCAAAGATGAGAATGGTTTTGAGATCTCTGAAATCACATTTATCACTTCCGGAAAGAAAAGTCATAAAGCCATTTTTTGAAACGAAACCCCAACTATTTTTCATAAAATATTGGGATCCTTGATACCGAAGTCTTCAATCGAAAAGGGAATTTGAAAGAAATTAAGTTCGAAGTGAATTAGTGATTTTTTCCAAAACTCTCCTGGTTTTCTGTGGAGATAATATTCTCTGATGTGGATAAGGGTGCCCTATTATAGGTTTACGGGAATTTCGATTTTTTAGACCTCCAACAAAAATTGAGGCACTTTAAATTCGAGGCTCAGTGGCCATGTGGCCGTGAGGCCTTTGTCTTTTACCTTCCGATATTTTGAGGGTCAAGTAAGTCAAATAATCTGGCCGTAATTTAGGTTGGACAACATCGAACTTGATGGTATTTTTACCTCTTTTACATTTTGAAGGCGATTAGTGAATTGATAAACATCCATTTTCCATTCCATAGTATAACAGTTAATATATAGACATTTTTTTAAAGCGGAACATTGCCAAAAATATCGATTTTGACGCTTAAATTGTTATATTAAAAATTATAACACTTTTGAAAACGGTTATACACTTTGGAAATAACAAAGGATGCTAATGGTCCTTAATTAATTGTCATCCAAACAAAAATATAGTAAAACTAATACATCATTTTCGAATGTATAACAGTTCATAACTGTTATACAAAATGGACTAGACATTAACAGATGAAACAAAACTGAAATGTAAACAATTTAAACACCATATACCCTATGAAAAAAGGTATAACACTTTATAACTGTTATACAAAGTGTTATAATCTTTGACAAGTTAGGAAAAAATTGAATAATTAAGAGACAAATTGGCTTAGTTTTGTCTATATGAACGCAAAAAGAAATGCAACAGAAACAAATATATACTATGAAAAATGGCATAACAGTTTGTAACTGTTATACGAAGTATTATAATATTTGAAAAGTAAGAACAAAAACATTGAGAAAAATAAGGGGAAAATTGGCTTAGTTTTGCCAAAGTGAATGCGAAAACTAATTTTTATAGACGCAGTTTAGGCAAAAACAAGACGATTTCAAAAATATTTGTATAACAGTTTCACTAATTTTATAAAATCGCCATACGGCTAAACATTGCCAGGAGTAGACTTTTTCATAGAAAATTTTCAATGCCAGTCGTGGGTTTTGTCAAAGGAAATTTTCAATGCCAGTCGTGGATTTTTTCAAAGGAAATTTTCAATAACAGATTTGATTTTTTCAAAGGAAATTTTTATACCAAACGTAAACTTTTCCCATAGGAAATTTTCAATGCCAGTCGAGAATTTTTTTCAAAGGAAATTTTCAATGCCTGTCTTGGATTTTTTTGAAAGGAAATTTTCAATGCCAGTCGTTGTTTTTTTTCAAAGGAAATTTTCAATGCCAGTCTTGGACTTTTTCATAGGAAATTTTCAAGCCCAGTCGCGGATTTTTTCAAAGGAAATTTTCAATGCCAGTCGTGGATTTTTCAATGCCAGGCATGGATTTTTTTAAAAGAAATTTTCAATGCCAGTCAAGAATTTTTTCAAAGGAAAATTTCAATGCCAGTGGTGGATTTTTTCATAGGAAATTTTCAATGGTAGATGTGGATTTTTCAAAGGAAATTTCGAAAGCCAGGCTTGGACTTTTTCAAAGGAAATTTTCAATGCCAGATGTGAATTTTTTCAAAGGAAATTTTAAATGCCAGGCGTGGTCTTTTTCAAATGAAATTTTCGAAGGCACGAGGTAATTTTGAACTTTTTCATAGGAAATTTTGGACTTTTTCAAAGAAAATGTTCAATGCCAGACGTGGACTTTTTCATAGGAAATTTTGGACTTTTTAATAGTAAATTTTGTACTTTTTCATAGGAAATTTTGAATTTTTTCAAAGGAAATTTTGAACTTTTTCATAGGAAATTTTGAACTTTTTCATAGGAAATTTTGGACTTTTTGAAAGAAAATTTTCAATGGCAGGCGTGGATTTTTTTATAATAAATTTTGGACTTTTTCACGGGAAATTTTGGACTTTTTCCAAGGAAATTTTGGATTTTTTTCAAAGAAAATTCTATTGATTAATATTTTTTTTTAAATATTATTTTTTTTAATGGGTAATAAGTCCTATCTTTTTCTTTTAATTCGAGAGACCTAATGAACAAAACAAGGTTTAAATGAATATAATTTTATTTATACAAAACCATATTGAAAATAAACCCCATGTTAGCAAATGTATATAATGTATAAGCCCATAGGGTCCGTTATAAAAAGAAAAATAAAAAAAAAACCAAAAAATATATTTTAATTCAAAAAAAAATGTTGTTGGAGAATGTTTAGAATAGTTTAGAAGCAAAATAAAACAAATATATATAGAAAATCATAAATTAAAAAAAAAACTACATATGTTAAACAATCAAAGAATGGTTATTAAAAACACTGATGGAATATTGGAAAAAGGTCAAGAAAAGGTTAAAGAAATTTAAAAAAATAATTAGATGAAAAAATTAATATTAAGAAACACAAAAATTGAAAAAATATTTAAAAAATAAAATTAAAAAAAATACATTTTGGATGACAAAAAATTTCAAAAAATAAGCATATATCATATAAAACCAAAAATAAAAAATTAAAAAAAAATATCAAAAAACATTGGTAAAAAATATTTCATATAACGTATTGAAAAAATAACGCATGGGCTAAATTTGTAGCAAGTCTAAGATAAGAAGATATATTCATTTTTTATTTATTTTTTTAAGGAAAAAAATTAATTAAAATTCGTCATATTAGACCCGATATATTTTTAGCCTTTGTGTTGATATCATACATACCCATATATCATAGATTTATAAATAAAAAAAATAATATATTAAAATAATACAAAAATATTATATAGTTACATAATAAATAAGAAGTATATGAAAAACATGTAGCTTTTTAAATGTTAAAATAATATTAACAAAAAATATACATATATATTATTAATAACGATTAAGATAATTCTATAATTAGCTCTAAATATATAAATAAAGAAAAAATAATAAATAATTAAAAAATAAAAATATTTATAAAATTCATAAAATTAAAAAAAATATTTATAACCTAAATCTAAGTCGTAGTCTTAAAACCGCTTAAAAATAATTATTTTTTTAAACAATATTTATTTTAAATTTAGTTTTTGTAAATTTTGTATTAAAAATAAATATTATAAAAAAAATCCATAAAATAAACAAAAAAATATTTATCATTAAATTAATTATATATTTGCATAATAGAATAGAAGAAACAAATATAATAAAAAAAACAATTATTATTATTATTAATAATATTTATATATAAAGAAATGTTAGTTTGGCTAAGCGAACTATAGATCATAAATTTAATAATAATAAAACAACATAAGTATTAATTAATAATATGCATATACATATATATATTAAAGAAAATTATAAGAATAATAATAATTATAATGAAAAATGTTTATGTTATATAAAACAAATGATGATTACGAATGAAATAAAAAAGGAGAACAAAGAAAAAGGAAAATAAAAATAAAAAACATAAAATAAACAAAATAAATAAATGTGTTTTTATTTCGTTGGTTATAAGAATCTGGGGGAGGGGATTCAATAGGACTTTTTATAGGACTTTTTTAAATAACATTCAAGGACATTTCATTCCAATTTTTCAGTACAATGTCATAGGAAATATTCCATACCAAGCGAGGATTTTTACATCGGAAATTTTCAATACCAAGGGTGGACTTTTTCATAGGGAATTTTCAATACCAAGCGTGGACTTTTTCATGAGAATTTTTCGATATCAAAAGTTGACTGTTTCATTGAAAAATTTCAATAACAAGCCTGAACTCTTTCATAGGAAGTTTTCAATACCAAGAGTGGACTTGAAATTTTCAAATCAAGCGAAGATTTTTTCATCGGAAATTTTCAATACCAAGTGTAGACTTTTTCATAGGAAATTTTCAATACCAAGCGTGGATTTTTTCAGAGGAAATATTCAATGCCAAGAATGGACTTTTTCATAGAAATTTTTCAATACGGACTTTTCCATAGGAAATTTTCGATACCAAGCGTGGATTTTTTCAGTGGAAATATTCAATGCCAAGTGTGGAATTTTTCATAGGGAATTTTCAATACCAAGCGTGGACTTTTTAATGGGAAATTTTCGATACCAAAAGTGGACTGTTTCGTTGAAAAATTTCAATATCAAGTGTGGACCTTTTCATGGAAAACTTTCAATACCAAGCTCAATTTTTTTAGAGGAAATTTTCAATACTTTGCGTGGACTAGGAAATTTTCAATACCAATAGAGACTTTTCCATAGGAAATTTTCAATACCGAACGGGGAGTTCCAAAGTCCATGCAAAGTATTGAAATTTCTTCACAGGAAATTTTCGACATCACGCTTGGGCTCTTTCATAGGAAGTTTTCAATAATAAGCGTAAACTCTTTCATAAGAAATTTTCGATACCAAGTGTGGACTTTTTTTAGAGGAAATTTTCAATACCAATAGACGTAGATCTTTTAAAGAATATTTTTTCAAGGTCCCCAATAAACGTGGATTTTTTAAAAAATATTTTTTCAAGGCCCCCAATAAACGTGGATTTTTTAAAGAATATTTTTTCAAGGCCCCCAATAAACGTGGATTTTTTAAAGAATATTTTTTCAAGGCCCCTAATAAACGTGGATTTTTTAAAGAATATTTTTTCAAGGACTTTTTTAGAGGAAACTTTGAGTATCAAGCGTGGATTTTTATTAGAGAAATTTTTGAATACTAAGCGTGGACTTTTTTAGAGAAATTTTTGAATACTAAGCGTGGACTTTTTTAGAGAAAATTTTGAGTACTAAACGTGGACTTGTTTGCAGGATAGTTTGAGTATTAAGAGTGGTCTGTTTTAGAGAAAATTTCGAGTATTAAGAGTGGTCTGTTTTAGAGAACATTTTGAGTATTAAGTAGTAATTTTGTTTAAAAAGTTAACATGTTTTAAGGGAGATTTAGTGAAAAATCTTTGCAAGAAACATTTTGAGTACCAAATTTATTTTTATACCCTCATCCATATGGCTATCATTTGATACGGCCAAAATGTGCAAAATTATGATTTTAGACCCTAGGTCTCTTAGCCAACAGTTAGAATAAGCATAACTCAAGGCTGGGGGTATAAATTTGTCGGCAAAACCGACATATACTTTATAACTTGTTTTGGAAAATTTGAATACCAAGCTCTTTTTTTTTTTTTTTTTGAGTGCCATGTCGAAATTGTTATGTCCCCGGCATACTCAATAATTCGAAATAGGCTTTGCTCACCCAATACGTAATTATTTTTTTTTACTATTTTAATTCCAAACCCTTGGGTTATTTAAACTTATGTTCGAGGTGCGATTGAAAATGATTCGAAATTTCGGAATGGAATGTCATTGCTCATTTTTGGTCCTCAAAGCCTATGGTTCTTTGCACACAGTCCAGAAAAGAGTTTAAAATTGATGTCCCCTTCTTTATTTTTCCCTTAATTTCTTTTCTGAACCTTCCTTAACACACCTCGCATAAGAAAATTTAAAATAATGCTCTACTCACCTTCTGTCCATTCAACAAGAATTCAGATAATCCTCCTTGGAATGTCTTTTACGTCGAGGCAAAGACAAAAAACGGTATCTTAAGCACTTTATGCAGCATTTTGGCTATGACTGGCCAGCCATCATCAGCAGCTATAAAAGGAAAGTGTTAGATTAGTGAAAAGGTTAGTTATAGATTAAACGGATATACGGATACATACAAATTTAAGACGGACACTCGTTTCGAAAAAGAATAATTAACATCATGTGGGAAAAATAACTCCGTTCGAAATTCGTTAACTATTCAAAACCTAACATGGATTCGTTGGAGAGATCTGAAATAATAGGTCCAGTACCTTTTGCAAATTATCAAAATGGGTACGATTTTGGAGAGGATTTAAAAATAAAATTACATAAATTAATGTCATTTACTTTAGCTCTTCTCTGTCATCACAAAATTCCCCACCCAATTTGGGTTGGCATTTTCCCATGGAATATCAACATTTAATACACGAACACTGGCGCTCATTCCCGGCTCCGCAAATCTACTATCAGGCATTCCTATTTATGGCATTTGTGGCCATGTTGTTATGTTCTCTATTTGGCAATGGTTTGGTGTTGTGGATATTTTCAACGTAAGTCGATGGTACTAAAAATTTTTTTTTTCTTAGAAAGATATGTTTAAAATTTTCTAATTCGAAAAATGAGAGAATCCTTGGCAACATGTTAAAAAAAAAAAACAAAACAAAAATCACTCGACATTAATATTTACAAAAACCAATACAAGAAACAGAAGTAATATGGCCAACCATCCAAAACTTCAGAATACTCGAAAAAGAACCCTCGACTGTGCAATCCTAGAAAATATATTTTTTCCTAATCGTTAATTTTTTTTCAAAATACTCAAAACTGTGTATTGCTCGGAAAATAATTTTAAACTAATTAATTTGAATAAATTACGAAAATATTTTTTTTAATTCGTGAATTCTTGGTACACAAAAAAATTATAAAATATCTGCGATCCTAACAATTCCTTGATTTTTTTTTTTAAGTCATGACTGAATAATACTCGGAAATATATTTAAAAAAATCACAATCGCTCAGTTCTCGAAAAAAAATATATTTTTTAAATACTTTTTTCTGATATCTAGTGTATAATACTCAAACAAAATACCACAAATTAAAAAATTCAAAATCTTAAAATAAAACAAAAATTATATTTGAAAAGTCCTTAAATTTTTTAAAAATTATTTTTATTTTTTACAATAATCATTATTTTTTCCAAAACTATATAAAAATGCTATTCTTCGAAAATCCTTCAACAAAAATATATAAAAATCCACGCATCGCTCTCTAAAAATATATTTTTTTGGGGCAAAACACTCCCCGCTATAATTGAAAACAAATTTAAAATGCCTTCTTCACTAAAAACATTTAAAGATTCACACTTCGATTTGTGCACAAATTCACAGCGCAGGGTTGAAATAATGTTTATTATTTAAATTCACGCTTTGACAATCCTTAAGAAAATAGCTTGAAATAAAATCCTTGCTTCGATCATATTTGAAGAAAAAATATTTTTACAAAATTCACGCATTAATGATGTTTGCAAAAAAAAAATCACGAATTAAAATCCGTAAAAAATATTTTGCAAGAAAATCAATGAAAACATATTTAAAGAAACACACGCTTAAGAAATATTTTTCAAGAAAATCCATATTTGCAAATCCTTAAAAAAACATTTAAACAAATTTATGCTTCGAGAATCCTTAACAAAATATTTTTTTTTAATTATCTAATTTTTGAAAAATTTTCAAAAAAAAAATATTTTTAACAAAACGTTTTTTATTTAAAAAAAATATAAAATAATTCACGCTTCTATATTTTTTGAAAATTTAAAAAAAAAAATCCAACGCTTTGCTAACTTTAAAAAAATAATTTCAAAAATACACGCTTACCTAATGTTGGCTTGTTTGTTCGGGATACCATAGTATTTTGTTGTTGCAAAATGGCTAGACTTAATCGCTTTATTGTTGTTTTTATAAAAAAAGTTGATTTAAAAATCCACGCCTAAAATTATTTTTTGAAAAATTTCTTTTTTTAAATCTACGCCAAAAATTGAAAAAGCATTTTAAAAAATAAAAGCCATAATTTTTTTTTAAAAAATATTTATAAAAAAAACATGCCATACATTTTTTTTAAATATTTTTAAAAAATCCACCCCATAAAAATTCCTTGCAACAAATATTTAAAAAAAAATCCACGCCTTAAAAATTCCTTGAAAAAAAATATTAAAAAGCCACGCCTTAACAATTCCTTAAAAGAAATTTTTTAGTAATTTCCAGCTTCGCTTAGTTTTGAAAAGGAAAATATTTTAAAAATGAAGTTTTGACAATTTCCTCAAAAAAATATTTTTTAACAAATCCACGATTTGGAAATTAAAAAATTAATTAAATTTTATATTTTAAGAAAAAAAAAATATTTAAAAAATACGCGGTTTGCTAATTTTTAAGAAAGAAATATTTTTGAAAAATCCCTTCTTTGCTAATTTTTTAAAAGGAAATATTAAAAAATCATATTTTGCTATTTAAAAAAATATATATTTAAATAAATCCAAATTTTGTAATATTTGGAAAAAATATTTTTAAAATATCCGCTTTGTTAGTTTAAAAAAAAAATATTTTTTAAAAAATACACAATTTGTAAATTTTTTGAAAAAACAAAAATATTTAAAAAAATCGATTCCTTGAAAAAAATAAATATGTTTTTCATAAACGCAGTACCTAAAATTTGTTTGAAAAAATATTTTTAATAAATTCAATCCTTAACAGTTCCAGTAAAAAATATTTTTCAAAAATGCAAGCTTTAACAATTCCTGGAATTATTAAAAATTCCACTCTCTTCTAATTTTTGGAAAAGAAATAGGCTTTTAAAAAATTCGAGCTTTCCTAATTTTCAAAAAAAAAGTTTTGAAGAATTCAATCCCTTCTAATTTTTGAAAGAACATTTTCAAAAATCCGCGTTTTTCTAATTTTTGAAAAAAAAAAATAAAAATACACGTTTTTCTAATTTTTCAGAAATAAGTTTAAAAATCCACGATTCGTCAATTTTTAAAACAAACAATACTCATCTTTCAAAAATCCACGCCATAAAAATTCCTTGAAAAATATTTTTAAAAATTTTACTTTCTTCTAATTTTTGAAAAATATATATTTAAAAAAATCCAAGCTTTTCTAGTGTTTGAAAAAAAATAGAAAATACCCGCTTAGCGAATTTTGAGAAAAATATCACTATTTTCTAATTTTTAAAAAATCCATTATTCCCAATTTTTAAAAAAAAATATAAGAAAAATATCACGGTTTGAGGACCTCTAAAATATTTTTTTAATCTACAGTTTGCTAACAAACAAAAAAAAAAAAACAAATAAAAAACAAATATTTAAAAAATTCTCTCACTCGTTGATAATTCTTTCAAAAAAACATTTTACACGTTTTGCTAATTTTTGAAAAAATATTTTAAATATATCCTCTATTTAATTTTATATTTTTTTCATAATGCTTTTTTTTTTTTAAATATACTATATATATATATTTTTAAATCCCTCCCAAATATTTAATTTCATGGCTTGCTAATTATTGACAAAAAAATTTCAAGAAATATACGCTTTGACAATTCCTAATTTTTGAAAAAAAAAATATTTTTAACAAATCCACTCTTCCTTAATCTGCTAGTTTATTTTAAATCCGCACTTTGATATTCTTTAATAAAATAAATAAAAAAATTCAAGCTCCCTAAATTTGGATAAAAATTCACGCTTTTCTATTTAAAAACAAAATAAACTACTTTTTTTTTAATCCAATCAACGCTTTGACAATTCATTTAAAAAAAGCATACATTTTTTAAAAATACACGTTTTGCTAATTAAAAAAAAAATAAAAAAAACCTGCTTTGCTAATTTTTGAAGAAAACATTCTTAAAATAAAAAATCCACGTTTTCTTAATTGTTGATTTTTTTTAATTCACGTTTTGATGATTTTTAAAACAATATTTTTAAAAATTCACTCTTTGCTAGTTCCTAAAAAAATTGTTTGAATTTAAACCCATGCTCCGATCCTTTTTGAAAAAAAAAAATATTCTTACAAAATTCACGCTTTGATGATCTTTGCAAAAAATGTTTTACAAAATTTTTCAAAAAATAATTCTTGTAAAACATATGAAAAAAATACAGGATAAAATATTTCTCAAAAATTCATGGCTTGTTTTTTACATTTTCTAATTTTATTTTTTATTTCAGATCCAAAAATTTACGTACTCCCTCAAATTTGTTGATAATAAATTTGGCGATATTCGATTTGACAATGGCTCTTAATATGCCACATTATATGATTAATGCTGTGTTGGGGTATTTTTGGGGCGGAGATTTAGGCTGTGATATCTATGCCGTGATAGGTGGCATCTCTGGCCAGGGAGCAGCCGTTACAAACGCTTTTATCGCCTATGATCGTTACAGGTGGGAAGGAATATTTTATTTTATTTTTCATATTTTTTTATTTTTATTCCTAATTTCAGAACAATTTCAAATCCCATAGATGGCCGTTTAAATTTCCCCCAAATCATAATCATCATTATTATGACATGGCTATGGACAACGCCATTTTCAGTGTTGCCATTATTTCACATTTGGGGGCATTATATACCAGGTGGGATGATGAAATTCTCTCCATTTTGTGTTATTTACATTTCCTTCTCTTTCTCTCACGCAGAGGGCTTCCTGACGAGCTGCTCGTTTGATTATCTCTCCCAGGACGATGAGACCCGCTATTTCGTCCAATCAATGTTCGTGTGGGCCTATTGTATCCCCATGATCATTATTTGTGTTTATTACACCAAACTTTTCCTGCATGTCCGGGACCATGAAAAAATGTTAGCCGATCAGGCTAAGAAAATGAACATCAAATCCCTGTCGGCCAATCAAAATGCAATGAGTGTTGAAATTCGCATTGCCAAGGCAGCCATGACCATTTATATGATGTATGTCTTCTCGTGGACCCCATATGCTACGGTGTCGCTATTGGGTACCTTTAACTATCGCTATATGATAACACCGTTTGCATCGATGATACCCTGTTGTTGTGCAAAATTAGTTTCCTGCTTGGATCCCTGGGTCTATGCAGCTAGTCATCCGAAATATCGGGCAGAATTGGAAAGACGTCTTCCCTGGTTGGGGGTGCGTGAAAGAAATGCCGTGCCCTCGGTGAATAGTGGCAGCAATGTGGGAGATGGTTGTGATTCAGAAACTGGAACAATTTCAATGACCAATTGTTAATGGAATTCAACTATTAAACAAGGAGTGCATTCCTTCGATTGTATTATAGTTCAAACTGAAAGCAATGAATTTATAAAAATTCCAAAAATCAAAAAAAAAATACAGATAGGAAACAAAAAAAGCAAAAAAGTTCAGAAAAGGGACTTCAAAAATCCAAAAAAAAAATAAATAAATATATTTAATTGCAGCATACAAAATGTATAACTTTTCTTTTCGTTACCAATCCTCAAGAGATGTGGTGTAAAAACGACCACATCGTCAACACAGGTTTATGAAATAGCTACGCATTAACCCTCGCGTTGCCAATCACATTTATTAGTATCTCGAGTTACCAAAGTAATTTAGCTGTTCTTTAAAATAAGAGTTTACAGAGAGTTTACATTGGCGTATATTTTATATCAAGGTCTGGTTGAGGTAACTTTTCCTACATTTCAGTTTGGTAAACAATGGTAGAGCCATGGTAGAAGAATATAGGTAGACGCGTCGACACAGCTGCTGGGACAATGAACTGTCAAACCAATTTTGGAATTGAAAATGTTGAATGAAAAATTATTTAAATTTGTAAAAAATGTTGAAAAACGCATATTATAATAGCCTCCGAATGACGTTGTATAAGAAGACATATAAAAATCTACTTATATTTGAAAAAACATTTAAATTTTGCTGACATATCAATGCTCCCAAGCGTTGATGCATCTACCTGTATTCTTCTGCCATGATTTCAGTTCAGTAAACAAACAATAGGTAGACGCGTCGACACAGCTGCTGGGACAATGAACTGTCAAACCAATTTTGGAATTGAAAATGTTGAATGAAAAATTATTTAAATTTGTAAAAATTGTTGAAAAACGCGAATTATAATAGCCTCCGAATGACGTTGTATAAGAAAACATATAAAAATCTACTTATATTTGAAAAAAACATTTAAATTTTGCTGACATATCAATGATCCCAAGTGTTGATGCATCTACCTGTATTCTTCTGCCATAAGTAGAGCATTACATTGCTTGAATGTAAAGAAATTGGATATTTTTAAAAACGTATTATTTCTCAGCACTTCTTCTGATCTATAACATAAAACCAGTAAAGAAAGGCCAAAGTTGAGCTGGGCCGACTTTATGATACCCTACACTACTTTGCATATACAGAATGAGATAAAAAATTTAAATTTCATTGAATGAAAGCAAAAAATGTCGGAAGAAGCATCAAATTTTAGAATAAGTTTAGATTTGTTCGACTTGGTCGCCTTTGGCACGAATTAAGGCCTTCAAACGGCCAATGAAACCCTCACAAGCTGCCTTAATGTTGCTCTGCGGTATTTTGGCCCATTCCCGGTGAAGCGCTTGTTTGAGGTGATCGACACTTTCATATTTTTTAGTGACAACCTTGCTTTCCAAAATACTCCAGACACAATAGTCCAATAGTCCAACGGTCCAATCGAGGCCGGCGCTTGAGCTCTGGTGACCAACCCTAGGTGCACATTTTCAGCTGACCCCCTTGTCAAGTAAACACGATAATTTTATTTGTTTACAAACTGCTGGACAACGAATGTTTTCTTATCGGAGAAAACCAAATTCGGCAGTTCACCACTTTCGGCCAAGCGAAGCAAATCTTTAGCTCTTTTGAGTCTATTTTCTTTCTGTTGCGGTGTAAGTTCTTGCACTTTTTGGAATTTCAATGGCTTTACCTCGAGCTCATTTCAATATTTTCAATATTTGCCGAATGGAATATTGTGATATGTTCAGCTCACGAGCTATTTTTCGGCCACTGTGACGCGGGTTTCGATCAAGTCGCTTCTTTACTTCTCGAACCATTTCTGCTGATGTTGCTGTTTTCTTCCGTCCACTTCCTTGACGTCGGGCTGCGTTAACATTTTCACGGTACGAGACACAAAAGATTTATTCATATTTCAATGCTGGAGTGCTCAAACGATAGCCACTTTTTTCCAAGCCAAATATAAAAAAATTCCACTATCACGCTTGAATTCCAACACGAATAACTTTTTTCTGGAAACTTCTCACCAAAATGCTTTTGTACGCTCGTAAAAAATATAATGAGCTGTCACTGGAATAATTTTAACAAATGTCGGACGAGTGGCTTAGAAATGATAGAATTTGGTCGCAGTTTTTTCATCTCACCCTGTATTAATATCATATTTATTTAGGTCCGATACCAAATGGACAATATTGGATCATTCTTTCGGAAGCTACTCCATTCAAATTTTTGACCGTATAATCATAACAGAAATCGAACATTGGCTGAGGGTATACATTTTTCGACAAACCCAATTTTCTAACTTGTTTTTCTTAAATTTATGTTTTTTTTTTTAATTTTTTTATAGAACTGGAAAAATCTAACTTTATTTTATGTAGTTTTGTTTCTACCTTTTTTTAATTGTGCCATATATTTCCAGTACGGTTTACTATGTTCTTGTGGTATATTAAGAAAAAATTATCTCTTTAATAGTATATACTAGCAGACTAACCTTTAATAAATACTAAATTGGCGAAAATGTTCGTTTGTTCGTTTTTTTTACTCAGCTTTTGCGAATTGTTACAAAATAACCTAAATCTGTCATTTGCTGCACGTTGAAATGTAAGTACCACTCGATTGTGAATGCTAACATTTCGCAGTGATTGATTTATTCACAATTGTCACTTTTTCTCTCCCACATTGATTGACACTCTCTCAGTCGGTAAACTACATAACATTCGGTCCAGTTGAAACCATTAAAACCAACTGGAAATAAATCACCAAATCCTATTTACCATAAATTATCAATTAAAATTCCATAGAAATGTACAAATTACTATTCCAACAATTGCGACAAATATCCAGGACGGCCACTAAACAGGTGAGGCCAACGGCAGCCTTGGCGACAACACAAAATAACTCCGAGGAAAAAATCGATGTGACGAAGGCCTTAGAAGGATGGGATGAAAAGTTGCGTTTAAGCGAAGTGGGTGATATTGAATTCAATTTGAAGTGTATCGTTGCCAAGGTGTTAAATCGGAAATTTGTAAGTTCGGACTAATTGAATTACCCGCAGTTTTATGTAATAATGCTAATTATTGTTACCTTTCGCCACCCACAAATTAGAATACCTTGAACACGTACCACAATGTGCAATTTAATCGTGAACAGTTGAAGGAATTTGAACGTCTCTGTGAGGCAAGATGTGCCCGTATGCCATTGCAACACATTGTGGGCGAATGGGATTTTATGGATATCACATTGAAAACAGCACCCACGGTATTTATACCCCGGCCAGAGACTGAAGAATTCGTATCGAAGGTAATTAGTGTCTATCGCAATGTAATGGAACCGGTGGATATGTTGGAGGTGGGATGTGGTTCGGGAGCCATGTCTTTGGCGATATTACATGCTTTGCCAAATGTCAAGAGTACTGCTGTGGAACGTAGTAAAGCTGCCACCGCCTTGGCATGGGAAAATGCCAAACGTCTAAATCTACAAGACCGCTTCAAGGTCTACAATCACACAACAGCTGAAAATGATTATTTGCCCAAAGAACTGGAGGGACGGAAATTTGATCTTATCATTTCTAATCCGCCTTATGTGAAGACTGAAGAATTTGCATTGCTGCAGCCGGAAGTGAAATTGTAAGATCCAAATATCCCAGTACAACATTTCTTTAAGTGTCAAGCATGTGTTTTTGTAAATGTTGTCAGATGTCCTCCTGTACTAACCAGGCAGCTGTGTTGATGCAAAGCACGACGTTTTTATGTGGTGTGGAACAAGTCACGTTTAAGGACACTCCGTGAAGCATTTTGAATGTTTTAGCAAAATTAGTCCTTGGGGTCTTACAGACAAAAATATAAGATTAGCAAAGTAATTTTTCCCGAGTTTTTGGCAACCAATGTTCTGAGAGTACCCTTGCATTATCTTCATTGTTTTTGAGTCCAACCAAGCCAATATGGGTGCCGATGGGAAGCAATTGAAGTTCTGATTCCAACGATATGTATTTATCACTGTAATTAGAACTTTAGCCTGTCTTAAAAACTATGGCAAATATAAGGAACGTACAGAACATTGGAGGCCTATATCTCTGGAACAATAAATTATGTTGCAATTATTATAAACAAAATTTAAAATGTTTTTCGAAAGGGATTTAGCCTCTTGAGCTATTTATAATAAAAATTTCAAAATGTTTTTCGAGAGGGATTTAAACGTGACTTGAGCCATAACAGTCAACATAGCTGCATATAATCACCTAACATATATTCCGAAATAACCTATATTCCTTTTTGTGATATTTAAGACCTCGTTCTCGGAATTTTACCTATAAATGACCCTCTATACGCAAATGTTTTTGTATAGGCCTTTTAAAGATATAAAATTGTCTTTATGTTATGAGCTCGAATATCTTTTAAAGGCCATTTATAGACTGATTTCTATAGGCCTTCTGTCGATAGAATATAATAAAGGGTTGCCCATATTCGACGGACCAATCGATTGTTATGCGACTTGTGTGCGGTGGAGCGCCGTCTTGTTGAAACCAGAACTGCTTCATACGCTTTCGGCGTATAATTGGCATCACAAAATTGGTCATCATGTCGCGATAACGCTCCTGATTGATGGTAACAGAATGGCCATTTTAATTTTGGAAGAAAAACGGTCCAATGACCGTTTCCGCATTAACGCCGCACCAAACTGTGACTTTTTTGTCATGAAGAGGCACTTCTTGAATCTCCTGAGGATTTTCAGTGGCGTAAAAACGGCAATTTTGCTTATTTACGGTCCCATTCAATGTGAAATCGGCTTCATCGGACATGATAATTTTGTTCCAAAATTGCTCGTGATCTTCGGCCATTTCGATGACTCTTTCAGAGCGCTCGTGTGGCGTGTATTGGTGGGTCCGTCGAATATGGGCAACCCTGTATATGTCTTCTACTCCTATAGACAATTTTTATAGGCCTTTTGGAAATATGATGTATATTATATATGTCTTCTAATGATCCGTTGAATTTCTAGGGACAAACGTTAAAGTCTAGTATAGACAGACACTTGTAGGACTTTTTTGAATGGATGACCTCTTATGGGGCTTCAACGAATAAAAGAACTTCTACAGATAGAAAAACTTCTTTAGGACTGCTACAAATACAAACATCGTCTTTAGATCTTTTATGAATAGAAGACGTTTTTTAATGTTCTTCTTAGATGTAAAGTCTACCTCTGCAAATCTTCTATCTACAGAAAATCATTTACAGGACGTTGTTTGCACGAAATTCTATATCGATTCAATCATGTCCACCTGTCAGTCTGTGGACATTTTTTTTAAATTTATTTTGGTGAAAATCATTACGAAATGTTCTACAATTTGTTAGTTAGTTGCAATAAAAGTGCACGTGTTAATATACATAACCTCCCTTTCATCCATTTATTCATCCTAGCAAGAATAATTAGTGATGAAAGATAAAGAAGTGAAAATAGAAGGACAAGTTTGTAGAGGTGTTTTAGTAGTATCTTGGTTTTCCTAGCCAGAAAATGATATTAGCTCGTCTGAGAAGAACGTTGGAATACTATCCTCCACCCACCAAAAATTGTCAATCGTCTTGTCTTTTTATACCCTCAGCTCGAAAGGGTATATAATTTGATGCGGCCAAAACGTGTCTCATCGAAATAACGGTTTTAGACCCTAGGACTCTTTGGACCAAATTCGTTTCAGGACATTTGGAGTCAATCTAGTCGATGTCCGTCCGATTTGGTCCAAACTTGGTACATCGTAATATTTTTGTCAAACTTAGATCGAGTTCGGAGATGGGCAACATCGGCCCTTTATTTCTGGTAACTCCCCTACAATATGTCAACATTTTCAAGAAATTAATTTACTGCATAGAAAGGATGATTCGATATCGCTCCAACTTTACACATCCTAATATTTGTGTCAGTGCTAGGCCAGGTGCGAAAATGGACAATATCGGTCCACTCCATCAAGTACCTCCCCCACAAAGGGTCAACATTTTGAATAATTACAACTCTTATAAAATGTGATATAGGTGTTCGATTGTCTGTAAATTACACGCATCACAATATTTTAACTTAAGTTCCTGGTGAGAAGATGAAATATATATGTCCGCCCTTTCTGGTACATACCCCTCAAAAGGTCAAAATTTTGAAGCTCAGAAAATGCGAAATTAGCATCCGATTCCATTCAGACTGAGCACATATCAATATTTCTATCAACACAAGATATGTTATAAGGATGGCAGAGATCGGACCATTTCTTCTGGTACCTCTCCCACAAAGGGTCAAAGTTTTGAATGATCGAAACGGTTGTAAAATTCGAAATAAGCAAGTACAAGAATGTTATAAAAAGTATAAAAGCAGCTAAGTCCTACCGGGCCGAACTTTCAAAACCCTCGACCATTTGGAAGGAAATTGAAATTATTTAAAAAAATCCGGAAAATACCACTTAATTGACAACTCTTATATAGGGACTATACGAAGATGTGGACCCGCCTACGATTTTTTTTGTCATATGCTTTAGGTCCCATTACGAACTTCAAATACGAAATTTGAAACAGTTCCATGTAATAATGTCGCTAAAATAATTTAAAAATCCAATATCGAGAGGGGGCTTACGTAGACGTGGACGTCCATACGAAAATTTTCGCCATAGGTTGTAGTACCCATTACAAACTTTTCAATATGAAATTTGAAATAATTCCGGTAAATAATGTCGCTAAAATCATGAAAATACCGAATATCGGGTGGTAAAATTATATGAGGGCTATACTAAAAAGTGGACCTACATTACCCATTTTCAATACGAAAAGTCCTGCAGACATAATACACATTTAAGTAAAATTTTATCAACCTAATTAATTTCGTTTGGAGGCTAGAGTGATTTCCACAGACGGATAGACGGACGGATATTGCTAAATCGACATAGAATTATATGCTGATCAAGACCATACTATGGTGGAGGATATTAAAAAAAGATTTTCCGATTTTGCAGTCGTTCTACAGGTCACAATTGAAAACCAATCAACTCGAAATTTTGTATAAGAAGAGACTTAAGGACAGGGAAGAAGTCTACTATTTTATTATATTTAGCTGTGAAATGGATCACAACTTTCGACTGTAGCCTTTGCTTACTTGTTATATTTTATATTTAAATTCTTAACTCATCAATTTCCTGTTATCTTTCAGATATGAAAACTTAAATGCCTTGGATGGTGGTCCAGATGGTCTCCGGATTGCCCGTTTAGTTTTCGATTGCGGCTGTTTGCACTTGAAACCTGGTGGTAAAATGTGGATGGAGTTGGGCAGTGATCATCCACAGTTGGTGCAAACCATAATGGATACACAATATGAGGGACGATTGCGGTTCGTTAAGGGTTACAAGGATCAATATAAACGCAATCGTTTTGTGGAATTAGAAAAGGTGTAAATGTCGTTTGTGTACCTTATCTTATTAAAATTGTTTTTTTTTGTGATCGTCCTAATGAAACGTTAAGAACTAAATATCAGTTAATTTAGTTAAATGAAAGAGACTCCAATTTCTAATGGGGAAATTTATCGAAAATGTATACTTGCTGACGAAAAATGGGTATAGCTTTAAGCCATTGTAAACTTTTTCTTTGAATATTGCAAATATAGAATTAATAGCTTTTAACTTTAACTGATCTGAATGAAATATTGATGAAAAATGTTTTAAGCATTTGATGCCTTGTTAAAATAAAATAAAGAAATATGAAAATTTGAAAATATTTTTTTTCAATTTACAATATTTCCATTTTTTGTTTTTTATATTTAACTTCTTAAACTATTTACAGACTTCTGGTGAAATATTAACAACCGATGATGATAGGGAGTCCTAGTATAGATTTAAGTTAACATGACGTTTACTTTTTACAAATTCCCCGAAGGAAAGCAGAAATGAAATAAAACTTAAAGCTCGAAAAAGATTTAAGGTGGGAATACATAAAGCGCTTAACTGGCTGGCTTCTTTGGAAATTAATAAAGGAGCCAAAGTCAACCTAAAACTCAACCGATGACTTAATCCAGACAAATATGCTCTTTATGTATTTCCACCTTTATTTTTAAAAAGATTTCCGTAAATATTAAAAGTTGATGACATTTTATATCAATTTACAACATCTCCACATTTTAAACTTCTTAAACAAATTTAAAGATTTTCATGACCTAATTACGAATTTGCCTCTTTTCCCGGAAAAGTTGTTGTCCATCCAATAGAACTATTAAATAATTATGGTAAAAGACGCTACCATTAAAGTAAAGCATCCTTGAGAACGGAAGTAACAAACATTGTGTTTACAGTTACATTGTAAAGGATTAAATGAATTACTTCGCAATCATTATTCTTACCACACGGCAAGCAATTAATAATGGAGCCATACAGACTAAATGGTAATTAGGACTATAGAATGGTTTGCTAGTTGTGGTCCAACAAGAGGCTTAGTGATTTATTTATTTCTGTGAGGGCACAAAATATTTTGATTTATTATTGATTGTTCCGAGGAAAAACGAATTAAAACGTGCCTAGTCGAAATAACGGTTCTAGGTCTCTTTGCACCAAATCCGTTTCAGAGCATTTGGAGTCGATCCAGCGATGTCCGTCTGTCCGTCTGTCTGGATGGTGTGCACGATAACTCTCGAAGGGAGTATCCGATTTGATCCAAACTTGGTATATCGCAATATTTTTGTCAAACTTAGTTTGGAGATGGGCAATATCGGCCCACTCCTTCTGGTACCTCCCCAGCAAAAGTTCGAAATTTTCAAAAAATATATTTTTCGCACAGAAAGAGAAATGATAATCCGATTTTGCTCCAACTTTGCACATCCTAATATTTGCGTCAGTTCTAGGTAAGGTGTGAAAATGGACAATATCGGTGCACTATATCAAATACCTCCCCCACAAATGGTCAGAATTTTGAATAATAACAACTCTCATAAAATGTGATAAAAGAGTCCTATTGTATTTTGAATATTTTTTCAAGGACCTTCCCAACAATGAACGTGGATTTTTTAAAGAATATTTTTTCAAGGACCTTCCCAACAATGAACGTGAATTTTTTAAAGAATATTTTTTCAAGGACCCTCCCAACTTGGATGAACGTGGATTTTTTACAGAATACTTTTTCAAGGACCTTCCCAACTTGGATGAACGTGGATTTTTTAAAGAATATTTTTTTCAAGGACCTTCCCAACTTGGATGAACGTGGATTTTTTAAAGAATATTTTTTCAAGGACCTTCCCAACAATGAACGTGGATTTTTTAAAGAATATTTTTTCAAGGACCTTCCCAACAATGAACGTGGATTTTTTAAAGAATATTTTTTCAAGGACCTTCCCAACAATGAACGTGGATTTTTTAAAGAATATTTTTTCAAGGACCTTCCCAACAATGAACGTGGATTTTTTAAAGAATATTTTTTCAAGGGCCTTCCCAACAATGAACGGGGAGTTTTTAAAGAATATTTTTTTCAAGAATCTTCCCAACAATGAACGTGGATTTTTTAAAGAACATTTTTTTCAAGAATCTTCCCAACAATGAACGTGGATTTTTTAAAGAATATTTTTTTCAAGGACCTTCCCAACAATGAACGTGGATTTTTTAAAGAATATTTTTTCAAGGACCTTCCCTACATGGATGAACGTGGATTTTTTAAAGAATATTTTTTTCAAGGATCTTCCCAACAATGAACGTGGATTTTTTAAAGAATATTTTTTTCAAGAATCTTCCCAACAATGAACGTGGATTTTTTAAAGAATATTTTTTTCAAGAATCTTCCCAACAATGAACGTGGATTTTTTAAAGAATATTTTTTTCAAGGACCTTCCCAACAATGAACGTGGATTTTTTAAAGAATATTTTTTCAAGGACCTTCCCAACATGGATGAACTTGGATTTTTTAAAGAATATTTTTTTCAAGAATCTTCCCTACAATGAACGTGGATTTTTTAAAGAATATTTTTTTCAAGGATCTTCCCAACAATGAACGTGGATTTTTTAAAGAATATTTTTTTCAAGAATCTTCCCAACAATGAACGTGGATTTTTTAAAGAATATTTTTTTCAAGAATCTTCCCAACAATGAACGTGGATTTTTTAAAGAATATTTTTTTCAAGGACCTTCCCAACAATGAACGTGGATTTTTTAAAGAATATTTTTTCAAGGACCTTCCCAACATGGATGAACGTGGATTTTTTAAAGAATATTTTTTTCAAGAATCTTCCCTACAATGAACGTGGATTTTTTAAAGAATATTTTTTTCAAGGATCTTCCCAACAATGAACGTGGATTTTTTAAAGAATATTTTTTTCAAGAATCTTCCCAACAATGAACGTGGATTTTTTAAAGAATATTTTTTTCAAGAATCTTCCCAACAATGAACGTGGATTTTTTAAAGAATATTTTTTTCAAGAATCTTCCCAACAATGAACGTGGATTTTTTAAAGAATATTTTTTTCAAGGACCTTCCCAACAATGAGCGTGAATTTTTTAAAGAGTATTTTTTTCAAGGATCTTCCCAACAATGAACGTGGATTTTTTAAAGAATATTTTTTCAAGGACCTTCCCAACAATGAACGTCGATTTTTTAAAGAATATTTTTTCAAGGACCTTCCCAACAATGAACGTGGATTTTTTAAAGAATATTTTTTCAAGGACCTTCCCAACAATGAACGTGGATTTTTTAAAGAATATTTTTTTCAAGAATCTTCCCAACAATGAACGTGGATTTTTTAAAGAATATTTTTTTCAAGAATCTTCCCAACAATGAACGTGGATTTTTTAAAGAATATTTTTTTCAAGGACCTTCCCAACAATGAACGTGGATTTTTTAAAGAATATTTTTTTCAAGAATCTTCCCAACAATGAACGTGGATTTTTTAAAGAATATTTTTTTCAAGGACCTTCCCAACAATGAACGTGGATTTTTTAAAGAATATTTTTTCAAGGACCTTCCCAACTTGGATGAACGTGGATTTTTTAAAGAATATTTTTTCAAGGACCTTCCCAACAATGAACGTGGATTTTTTAAAGAATATTTTTTCAAGGACCTTCCCAACAATGAACGTGGATTTTTTAAAGAATATTTTTTCAAGGACCTTCCCAACAATGAACGTGGATTTTTTAAAGAATATTTTTTCAAGGACCTTCCCAACAATGAACGTGGATTTTTTAAAGAATATTTTTTCAAGGACCTTCCCAACAATGAACGTGGATTTTTTAAAGAATATTTTTTCAAGGGCCTTCCCAACAATGAACGGGGAGTTTTTAAAGAATATTTTTTTCAAGAATCTTCCCAACAATGAACGTGGATTTTTTAAAGAACATTTTTTTCAAGAATCTTCCCAACAATGAACGTGGATTTTTTAAAGAATATTTTTTTCAAGGACCTTCCCAACAATGAACGTGGATTTTTTAAAGAATTTTTTTTCAAGGACCTTCCCTACATGGATGAACGTGGATTTTTTAAAGAATATTTTTTTCAAGGATCTTCCCAACAATGAACGTGGATTTTTTAAAGAATATTTTTTTCAAGAATCTTCCCAACAATGAACGTGGATTTTTTAAAGAATATTTTTTTCAAGAATCTTCCCAACAATGAACGTGGATTTTTTAAAGAATATTTTTTTCAAGGACCTTCCCAACAATGAACGTGGATTTTTTAAAGAATATTTTTTCAAGGACCTTCCCAACATGGATGAACGTGGATTTTTTAAAGAATATTTTTTCAAGGACCTTCCCAACATGGATGAACGTGGATTTTTTAAAGAATATTTTTTTCAAGAATCTTCCCTACAATGAACGTGGATTTTTTAAAGAATATTTTTTTCAAGGATCTTCCCAACAATGAACGTGGATTTTTTAAAGAATATTTTTTTCAAGAATCTTCCCAACAATGAACGTGGATTTTTTAAAGAATATTTTTTTCAAGAATCTTCCCAACAATGAACGTGGATTTTTTAAAGAATATTTTTTTCAAGGACCTTCCCAACAATGAACGTGGATTTTTTAAAGAATATTTTTTCAAGGACCTTCCCAACATGGATGAACGTGGATTTTTTAAAGAATATTTTTTTCAAGAATCTTCCCTACAATGAACGTGGATTTTTTAAAGAATATTTTTTTCAAGGATCTTCCCAACAATGAACGTGGATTTTTTAAAGAATATTTTTTTCAAGAATCTTCCCAACAATGAACGTGGATTTTTTAAAGAATATTTTTTTCAAGAATCTTCCCAACAATGAACGTGGATTTTTTAAAGAATATTTTTTTCAAGAATCTTCCCAACAATGAACGTGGATTTTTTAAAGAATATTTTTTTCAAGGACCTTCCCAACAATGAGCGTGAATTTTTTAAAGAGTATTTTTTTCAAGGATCTTCCCAACAATGAACGTGGATTTTTTAAAGAATATTTTTTCAAGGACCTTCCCAACAATGAACGTCGATTTTTTAAAGAATATTTTTTCAAGGACCTTCCCAACAATGAACGTGGATTTTTTAAAGAATATTTTTTCAAGGACCTTCCCAACAATGAACGTGGATTTTTTAAAGAATATTTTTTTCAAGAATCTTCCCAACAATGAACGTGGATTTTTTAAAGAATATTTTTTTCAAGAATCTTCCCAACAATGAACGTGGATTTTTTAAAGAATATTTTTTTCAAGGACCTTCCCAACAATGAACGTGGATTTTTTAAAGAATATTTTTTCAAGGACCTTCCCAACATGGATGAACGTGGATTTTTTAAAGAATATTTTTTTCAAGAATCTTCCCTACAATGAACGTGGATTTTTTAAAGAATATTTTTTTCAAGGATCTTCCCAACAATGAACGTGGATTTTTTAAAGAATATTTTTTTCAAGAATCTTCCCAACAATGAACGTGGATTTTTTAAAGAATATTTTTTCAAGGACCTTCCCAACAATGAACGTGGATTTTTAAAAGAATATTTTTCCAAGGACCACCCAACAATAAACGTGGATTTTTTAAAGAATATTTTTTCAAGGATCTTCCCAACAATGAACGTTGATTTTTAATTATAATAAATTTAATTAAAATAATTTATTTTCATTTCTACAAAATTCAATATTGAAGAAAAATAAAAGTACACTTCTATCCAAAATTCCCCAAGTTAACCTTGCCTTCATAACTTCTTGACTAACACTTAACTTTCAAGAAAAATTTTCAAGGTCTCCTCCTTAGTGAGTAAGCATGCTTGCTTAGCTTCTTAAGAAACATACGAGAAATAAAAAACTTTTTTTTCTGCTAAACCTTCAAATGTGTTTAGCTTGACATTTGCCGTAAGCTCTTTAGGAGGAACAACGATGAAGACGACGAACGAAAAAAACTTTGTCTCATTAAAAAAAATGTTCATAATTTCCTACCCTCCCCCCCAAATGAAAGAAAATTACATTTCGATGTGCCCTCATTCCCCATTACCAGTTGTTCGTGTGTGTGTGTGTGTTTTTTTTAATGTGTCACATTTAAGTAAGGCCCGTTTTTAAAAGCATTTGAGGCTTAATTTCTTTATTATTGTTGCTATTGTTTGTAATAATTTAATAATTAAGTATTACGGCCTGCCTAAACATATGCAACATTTTATTAATATCTAGCGAGGCCTAAAAGTATGCTAAATTTCCATGTTCATCTTTCGAAATGGCTGTTTGAAATGGTCGCAACGAGTGTGGATGAGTGCAGCGTGACCGTTGTGCCACTAAAGTATCAATTTTGCCACCTTTTTTGGGCTTTGATACCTTTGTGCCACTTTTTTATTTTGATCCTAAATGAGCCACTTTTTTGAATTTTTGTGCCACTTTTTTATACATTGTGCCACCTTTTTTTAAACTACGTATATTTTAATCTAAATGCTGTATTTAAAACAATAAAATGAAATGAAACAATGAAAAGCGTCGTACGCTGCCATTTCCAATTTGCGATAGCAAATTTCAGAGCGAACGCTCTTATATTAGGTGTTTGTAAGTGGTTTTCGCATGCTCAAAGTTGTCAACATTGTTCTTTTCTTTCAATTTTTAATTACTTTACTACAGCCTATGACAGAAAATTGTCTGTGCAGGTCCTCGTATAGCCCCCATATAACGGTACCCCCTGATATTCGGTATTTTGGTGATTCTAGCGACATTATTTACCGGAATTGTTTCAATTTTCGCATTTGAAGTTCGTAATGGATATTACAGCCTGTGATAGAAAATTGTTCGTTCAGGTCCACGTCTTCGTATAGCCCACATATTACGGTACCCCGATATTCAGTATTTTGTTGATTTTAGATGCAATTTTTACCGGAATTATTTCAAATTTTGTATTTGATGTTCGTAATGGATACTACATCCTGTGCCAGAAAATTGTCTGTGCAGGCTTATGACAAAAGTTGCGTATGCAGATCCACGTCGTCGTAAAGACCCCGGCTACATTCGGTATTTTTAAGATTTTCACAGAATTTTTAATGGATTTTAGTTTTTTGAAAATTGCCAAATTTGTACCATATGGTGGAGGGTATTCAAAGTTCGGCCCGGCCGAACTTACAGCTTTTTTACTTGTTATACCCTACACCACAAGGTGGTCACAAGGAAACGTGATAGACCCATAGTCCCTTTTGATGATCTGCATAGAATCACATTCTGATTCGATTTGTGCATGTCCGTCCGTCCGTCTGTCTGTTCATGTATTTTTGTAAACAAAGTGCAGTTCGCATTTATTGCCCTATCCAGATGAAATTTTGTACAAATCATTTGTTTGGCCCAAGGACGAAGTTCAGGTTTGGATATAGCTCCCATATGTAACTTCGTCCGATTTACCTCTGATTGTTCACCAAACGTCTAATATTTGCCCAAATTGGATAAAATTTGGCACTTACGACCGAATTGAGTCTAGAAGCTAGTATGTCAAATTTGGTGTAGATCGGTTCATATATAGCTATAGCTCCCATATATATATATTTGTCATATTTGTTACCCCCAACCGTAATATGCACTCCGTAACAACCATATTCAGGGAAATATATCTAATACAGCTCAGAAATAACTTTTGCCAAATTTTATCGAGATCGGTTCCGATTTGGATATAGCTGCCATATATATCTTTATCCGATTTCAAACTAATTGTGAACCAAATGGGCAATACAAGTCCGAATTTAAAAGATACAAATGCTTCGGCATATTTAGTCCTTTGAACTTTAAATTATAATTATAATCATACCGGATATGATTAAATTCTCCCATAAAAACTTTTAATTGTTATGCGGAGCTCTACTAAATTAGCTTTCTTTACTGGTTAAATATGCAATATGTATATACATATATTATTACTATATAGTATTACATATAGATGAATTTGTTGTTTTGTTCTAAACTGTTATTTTTTAAATAAAATGTGAAATAAGTTGTGCCACTTTCTGTGCCACCATTTAAAATGATATGTGCCACTTTTTTCAAGAAATGATACTTTTTGTGACACTTTTTGAAAATTTCCAGCGGTCACACTGGATGAGTGTGTGTGTGTGTAACATGTTGTGAGCAGCTGCTGCCTCCATGAGGTTAGCTATGCTCTTTTGTGAGATAATGGTGGGATTTGTTGAGGCGACGTGTTCGAGTCGTTGATGTCTACTGGTGCTGTTGAAAAGTGAATGGATAGATGGCATGTCTTAAGCCCTTTTAGGTTTTAGGCATTTTCGCCAATGTTCTTTACAATTATTGTTATTCGACAGGCAGAGGAAAGTAAGGTTGGTAGAAGATGTGCCAATCCTTGCTAGCTTTACGCAAGATTTACTAAATTTAAGCTACAGGGCCGGCGGGCAAGTTATCAACCTTGCAAACTTAATTGACATATCTAAATATATTGCCTTTAAATATATCCTCCACGATGATCAGCCAAGAAGAATATTAGTCATGAGGTCATCAATCCTGTCTATTCGCTTTTTTTCGTAGAATGATCTTCAGAAAGGAGATCTATACGGCCATTCTCCTACCATCTAACCGTACCCTCAACGATAACCAGAAAGGCAATAAATTTTCTAGTCATGTATAATACCTATACAGGGTGAACTGAAAAAACTGCAACCAACTTCAGACTGCTGTCATTTCTAAGCCACACGTCCGACAGCTGTTAAATTTATTCCAGTGACAGCTCATTATATTGTTTACAAGCTTACCAAAGCATTTTGCTGAGAATTTTCCAGACAAAATATATTCGTGGAATGGATGGAATTCAAGCGCGATAGTGTGATTTCTTTATATTCGGCTGGAGAACCACAAGTGGCTATCGTTAGAGCATTTCAGCATTTAAATGTGAAAGCCATTTTTCGGCCCCTGCGCGGGTTTCGATCAAGTCGCTTCTTTACTTTTCGAACCATTTCTGCTGATGTTGCCTTTTTTCTTCCGTTCACTTCCCTGATATCGGGCTACGCTACCAGTATCATGGTAACGAGCGATGGTACGAAAAATGGCTTTTGTGTCTCGTACCATCGCTCGTTACCGTGATATTGGTAGCGTAGCCCGACGTCAAGGAAGTGGACGGAAGAAAACAGCAACATCAGCAGAAATGGTTCGAAAAATAAAGAAGCGACTTGATCAAAATCCTCGTCGCAGTGGCGGAAAAATGGCTAGTGAGCTGAACATATCACAATATTCCATTCGGCAAATATTGAGAAATGAGCTCGGGGTAAAGCCATCGAAATTCCAAAAAGTGCAAGAACTTACACCGCAACAGAAAGAAAATAGACTCAAAAGAGCTGAGGAGTTGCTTCGCTTGGCCGAAAGTGGTAAACTGCCTAAATTTGTTTTTCTCCGATGAGAAAACATTCGTTGTCCCGCAGTTTGTAAACAAACAAAATAATCGTGTTTATTTGCCAAAGAGGACAGCTGAAAATATGCATCTTCGGTTGGCCACCAGAACTCAAGCGCCGGCCATGGTGATGGGGCGGGACGCCATAACAGCCGATGGTCGCTCTCCGCTCATATTAATCGACCGTGGCATCAGATGCCGAATATTATTGCGATAATATTCTGGAGGGTGTATTTAAGCTTTGGACACGCAAAAATTTTGGCTGCAAACCTTGGACATTCCAACTCACCAGGACTTAACACCATCGCACTCAGCACGCGCCACCCAAGAAAGGTTACAAAATGAGGTTCCCGGCTTCATTTCCAGCGCACAATGGCCACCAACCAATCTCCGGATACCAATCCGTTGGTCTATCTGGTGTCTGGAGTATTTTGGAAAGCGAGGTTGCCACTAAAAAATACCAAAGTGTCGGTCACCTCAAGCAAGCGCTTCGCCGGGAATGGGCCAAAATGCCGTAGAACAATATTCGGGCAGCGTGTGACGGTTTCATTGGGCGTTTGAAGGCTAAATTCGTGCAAAAGGTGACCAATTCGAACGAATCTATAATTATTCTAAAATTTGAAGCTATTTCCGGAATAGTTACAAAATGAGGTACCTCGCTTCATTTCCAGCGCACAATGGCCACCAACCAATTTCCGGTTACCAATCCGTTGGTCTATTGGGAATGGTCCAAAATACAACAGAGCATTATTCGGGCAGCGTGTGACGGTTTCATTGGCCGTTTTAAGGACATAATTCGTGCCAAAGTTGACCAATTCGAACAAATCTAAACCTATTCTGAAATTTGATGCTATTTCCGACATTTTTTGCTTTCATCCAATAAAATTTAAAAAAAAAATTAAAAAGTATGGCGTTTGACTCTGTTGCAGTTTTTTTATATCTCACCCTGTATAGGAGACGCTCTGACGTCTATAAACTGATATCTGTCCATAAAAACTAGAGCGCTATTATGCCTCCAATATCGATCCTCAAATTTCCTTATTCCATCGTACCACACGAAATCATAAGCCTCTGGGATATCTGAAGAGAAAATCCAAGTTCCACACTAATTAAAATTTTTGCCAACGAAAGTACTAAAAGTTAGGGAATGGAACGTGTTATGAGTAGACTTTAACCAACCAGAGAATCTCGTATAATTCTCTTACTACTATAGATTCTCTCAATTCTCGTAGGAATAAAGAATCATGTAACTATCCAAACGGCAAGAGAGGGGAAATTGGCCTGTAGGCTTCTTATGTATTAATTGAAGATAAAACAAGTAAAAAAGCAGCTAAGTTCGGCCTGGCCGAACTTTTAATACCCCAAATTCCGAAAAATAGCATATAAACGATGACCTTTATAAGGGGGCTATGCGAAGACGTGTATCTGCACAGACAATTTTCCGTCAAAGGTTGTAATATCCATTACGAAATTTGAAAAGATTCCGGTAAATAATGTCCCAAAAATCATGAAAATACAGAATATCGGGAGGTACCTTCATATGGGGGTTATACGAAGACGTGGCCCTGCATACGAATTTTTTTGCCATATGCTGTAGTACCCATTAACATTTTCAAATACGAAATTTGAAAAGATTCCGGTAAATAATGTTGCAAAAATCAAATGAAAATACAGGGAATCTGGAGGTACAGATAATCTGGTGCTATACGAAGACATGGCCTGCATACGAAATTTTTTGCCATATGTTGTAGTACCCATTAAGGTCTTCCAATACGAAATTTGAAAAGATTCCGGTAAATAATGTCGCAAAAATCATGAAAATACAGAATATCGGGAGGTACCTTCATATGGGGGTTATACGAAGACGTGGCCCTGCATACGAATTTTTTTGCCATATGCTGTAGTACCCATTAAGATATTCCAATACGAAATTTTAAACAATTCCGGTAAATAATGTCGCTAAAATCATCAAAATACCGAATATCGGGAGTCGCCGTTATATGGTGGCCATACGAAAACGTGGACCTGCTCAGACACTTTTCTGCCTCAAGCTGTAGTATCTATTACGAACTTCAAATACCAAATTTGAAACAATTCCGGTGAATAATGTCGCTAAAATCATAAAAATACCGAATATTGGGAGGTACCGTTATATGAGGTCTATACCATAACGTGGACCTACATGGCCCATTTTCAAAACAAGAGTCTTGCAGACATAATATACACTTGAGTAAAATTTTATCAATCTACTTCAATTCGTTCGGAAGCTAGATTGATTTTCACAGACGGACGAACATCGCAAAATTGACATGGAATTTTATGCTGATCAAGAATATATGCACTTTGTTGGGTCTAAAATGTATATTTCGAGGTGTTACAAACGGAATGAGGAACTTAATATACCCTCTATACTATGGTGGAGGGTATAAAAATATGACAAATCGGATGAACAATATATATACGAGCTATAGCTAAAGAGCCACCAATCCTCATCATTCCCTTGTTATTTTAATTTCCCCAGAAGTTATTTTAAAAATAACTCCTATGACAAAAAACTGGGAGCTATATCTAAATGTTGACTAATTATCTCCAAATTTAATAGGATTCGTCCTTGGATCAGACAGTTGACTTCTGCAAAATTTCAATTTCATGCGAAATCATAAATTCCATATTCATCTCAAGTTTCTGGTTGAGAAATATTTAGATATGCTAGGTTGTAAATCTTGAAACCTATGTGGGGAAGGTATCAGAAGAAAGGGTCCGATCTCTAACATCTTTATAACAGATCTTGTGTTGATGGAAATATTGAGATGTACCAAGTCTGAATGGAATCGGATGTTATTTACACCTTTTGTGGGGGAGGTACCAGAAGGAGTTCGCTTCAAACCTTAGGTTTATGAAATTATTGGGATGTGTGTAATTTGAAGGCAATCGGACTCTTATATCGCATTTTATAAAAACTATAATAATTTAAAATTTTGATCCTTGGTTTGGGGAGGTACTTGATGGAGATGACTGATATTATCCATTTTTGCATCTGCCCTAGCACCGATGTCAATATTAGGATTTACAAAGTTGGGGCAAAATCGGATTATCCTTTCTCTTTCTGTGCAGTAAATTATTTTTTAAAATTGGACCTTTGATGGGGGATGTGCCAGAAGGAGTGACCCGCTATTGTCCATCTCCGAATTCGATCTAAGTTTGATAATAATATTACGGTGTACCAAGTGTGGACCAAATCGGATATGAAATGAACCCCTTATATAGGTTGTAGAGTATAATATCTAGGACCATACGTGGATATTTAAATTGTTTCGTTTCTTGAGCCTGAAGACAGAATTTATATCCCTCAAGTTTTCTCACTCCTGTCCCACCCTGATAAAATAAGGCATATATCTAGACAAGATATTTTTCGAACATTGCTAGTGAGATCGGCATATGAACAGATGACGCCTCAAACCTTCTCAGGCAAAGTCTGTATCCTAGGAATACTTAAGCAACCTCCATAATCGTCATTTATGAGAAAGATAGTACATTTCTTTCGAAGCATTTTCATAAAGTGTTGAAGCAGTACTTTTTTTCCTGGCACATTAGACCTGTTTATAATCTATTTTAATTGTTGTTGTTGTTGTGTGTCTTGGCTTAGTAGATTTTATTACAATCACTTTCTTAAGCACTCGAATATTTTATGGTATGCTGTTACACTATGACCAATTGGTGTATATGAAAGACGGAGGACAGCGTAAGGAAGTAGCAATGATGGAAATAGAAGGATGTTGTAATGAGCCATACGAAAAGGCGGTATCGATATATACTGTTCCTTGTAGATTACTGAACTTATAATTTGATATGTAAGGATCTTAGGGGAAATCTAAATACCTATGAAATGTGTGGGAAACTCTTCAGAATTTTTAAAGGTATATTTTCAAATTTTCAGGTGATAATTTGCATTGAAGATATGTTAGATATGAAGTAATTTGTTACCGTTTCATAAAATACGAACTAAGTCCCGTTTGTTGGTCCCTTTTGTTTTTAATGAAGCATATGAGAGGTTGTGCATTTTTAGTTCGAAGTCCTGAAAAAATTTTAATACATATTAGCTAGTGCCCACTACATGTCCCTCATGACAAATTTAAATTAAAATATCGAAGACACAAACCAATGAAATATTTTCTCCACTTCAGAAAGAGTTAATAAAGAGAGGGGGAGAGAGAGAGAACAAGAAAATGAAAGGTCTCGAGGTGTACTTTTTGTCCCGTATTTAAAAGTTGCTATAAAATTATCATAGGGCAGAATAAGCATGTACGCAATAATGGCCATGTGTTCAAAAATATATTTTCGGAACACTGAATTGCACCGAATTGAAAATTCGAAAAATTCCAAAGTCTAAAATTCCATTTGCATATAAGGCTTCATTCTTAGTTTCTGGTCTGTGGACCCTTTTATCTGTAATTTTCCTTAAATTGGACGGTAGTTTTCCGAAATTTCAAAAACAATTCCTAGGTCTGAAATTCTTTTTGCCTATCAGGTCCATAATTTAGGAAAGTACTCCTCGAGAACTTTTATTTTGGCCCAGCCTAAGCCTAGCTTCATTTTTAAATTTCTGTTCCGTTTTTGTGATAAAAACTAAAATAAATTAAAATAACTTTGATTTTTTGCCTGGTTTACTACCTCTTTTTCTCGCTCTCTCTCTCTCTCTCTGTCTTATTAACCATTTCTGAACCGAAAAAATAACTTGGTTTGTGCCTTTGCTACTTAAATTTAAGTTTTTCTTGACGGACTTGCCCGCTAATTCGTCACCTTAAAATTTTAGATTCATTCCAACAGTTCATGTTGGCCCTTTTTATATCCTCCACCATAGTATGGAGGGTATATTATGTTTCTAATTCGGTTTGTAACACCTCGAAATATACATTTTAGAGTTATGGCCATTTTAAAATTCCTATTATTTCCCACTTAAAAAAAAGTGATCACAAATGATAACTAAAAACGGTGAAAACTCAATATTTAAGGAGTTATGGCCATTTTAAAATTCCTATTATTTCGCACTTAAAAAAGTGATCACCATTAATAGCTAAAAACGCTGAAAACTCAATATTTAAGGAGTTATGGCCATTTTAAAATTCTTACTAATTTGCACTTAAAAAAGTGATCGCTTAAAACTCAATATTTAAGGAGTTATGGCCATTTTAAAATTCCTACTATTTCACACTTAAAAAAGTGATCACCATTAATAGCTAAAATCGCTGAGAACTCAATATTTAAGGAGTTATGGCCATTTTAAAATTCGGTATTCGGTATTTTGATTATTTTAGCGACATTATTCACCCGAATTGCTTCAAATTTGGTATTTGAAGTTCGTAATAAATTCTACAGCCTATTACAGAAAATTGTCTGTGCAGGTCCACGTCTTCGTATAGCCTCCATATAACTCTACCTCCCGATATTCGGTATTTTGATGATTTTAGCGACATTATTCACCGGAATTGTTTCAAAATTTGGCATCTAAAGTTCGAAATGGATACTACAGCCTAAGACAAAAAATTGACCGTGCAGGTCCACGTCTTCGTATAGCCCCCATATAAAGGTACCTCCAGATATTCGGTATTTTGATGATTTAAGCGACATTATTCACCGAAATTGCTGCAAATTTGGTACTTGAAGTTCGTAATGGATGCTACAGCCTATGAGAGAAAATTGTCTGTGCAGATCCACGTCTTCGTATAGCCCCCATTTAATGGTACCTCCCGATATTCGGTATTTTGATGATTCTAGCGACATTATTCACCGGAATTGTTTCAAATTTGGCATTTGAAGTTCATAATGGATACTATAGCCTAAGACAGAAAATTGTCTGTGCTAATCAACGTCCTCGTATAGCCCCATATAACGGTACCTCCCGATATTCGGTATTTTGATGATTTTAGCGACGTTGTTCACCGGAATTGTTTCGAAATTGGTATTTGAAGTTTGTAATGAATAGTGCAGCCTTAGACAGAAAATTGTCCGTGCAGGTCCACCTTTTGGGATAGCCCCCATATAATAGCACCTCCCTATATTGATGATTTTAGCGACATTTTTCACCGGAATTGCTTCAAATTTGGTACTTGAAGTTCGTAATGGATGCTACAGCCTGAGAGAGAAAATTGTCTGTGCAGGTCCACGTCTTCGTATAGCCTCCATGTAACAGTACATCCCGCTATTCGGTATTTTGATGATTTTAGCGACGTTATTCACAGAAATTTTTTCAAATTTGGTATTTGAAGTTTGTAATGGATACTTCAACCTAAGGCAGAAAATTGTCTATGCAGGTCCACGTCTTCGTATAGCCCCCATATAACTCTACCTCCGGATATTCGGTATTTTCATGATTTCAGCAACATTATTCACCGGAATTGCTGCAAATTTGGTACTTAAAGTTCGTAATGGATACTACAGCATATGACAGGAGATTGTCTGTGCAGGTCCACGTCTTCGTATAGCCCCCATTAAACGGCACCTCCCGATATTCGGTATTTTGATGATTTTAGCGACGTTGTTCACCGGAATTGTTTCGAAATTGGTATTTAAAGTTCGTAATAAATTCTACAGCCTAAGAGAAAAAAATGTCTGTGCAGGTCCACGTCTTCGTATAGCCCCCATATAACTCTACCTCCCGATATTCGGTATTTTCATGATTTTAGCGACATTATTTACGGGAATTATTTCAAATTTCGTATTTGAAGTTCGTAATGAGCACTACAGCCTAATGCACAATTTATTCAGTTTGATAACATTTTTTAAACAAAGCTTCAGATCTGCTCCAGAATTGTAAGAATGTAAATGTTTTTACAACGATTTCTTTTATGAATGTCTTTAAAATCGTTCAATTGAAGTTTAACCATAGACCTATCACACGCCTACGCACTATGACTGGCCTTCGTGCAAAATTTCTAAATTCTAACTTCAGCCGTTTCGTTTGGGCTTTGATTCTCGGTCAGCCGGTCAGTCAGTTATTTCACTATTTGTAAAAACGTTATGGTCATAGCAGAGATCCTAAAAACCCTTAAAATGTATGAAGATCGTAACACGAGGTCTATGTGTCAATAACTGTAATATTTTTGCAGTTTTGAAAACATTTCAATTCGCCTCCGGGAACAACTCTAGTTTAGTAAAAACTTTTCGATTTTTTTTCGAAATTTTTTCTAGAGGTAGGTATTTTTACCCTGATTGTGAGAAACTATTTTTTTTCTTGGGGGACGGATTTTTGATCCGAAAATCCGGGTTCAAGACCCGACCTGGACCCGTATCCAATTATAGACAATATAGGTATCGTTGGAAAGCTTATGAAAATATCTATCCAACAAGTGGTCATGATGGGGTAAGTGGTCAAGGTTCGGAAGTTATAGTCAAATTATCGATTTTTTTGGACCCGGATTTTTTATAAAACCCCCAAAAAGTTCAAAAAGGGCCCATTATGGGGGTCAACAAAATTGATGCTAAATTATAGCTGCCCTTTCCAAAATGCTACAATTTGTGCTAACACCTTTTTCGGGTCCTTCTATCCGCATAACATAAAGTTATGTTTTCAGTAAAAAAAGGTTTTCTTCGCGTAGCCGGATAGTTATTTTCATAAGCTTTCCAACGATACCTATATTGTCTAGATCGGGTATTTGGATCCGGGTCTAGTCGGGGTCTTGAACCCGGACTTTGGGGTCAAAAATCTGGAGTCCCGGGTCCATCCCCCAAGAAAAAATAGTTTCCCGAGAACAGGGTAAAAATACCTACCACTGGAAAAAAATTCGAAAAAAAGGAAGAGTTTTTACTAAACTAGAGTTACGCCTTTGCAAACGCGCATTAAGTCAACTTCCTAAAATTGCTCTCTCAAACCCCTTCTCATTTAGGAAATAACATTTAGTAAAATTTGGTAAAAATAGTTCAAAGTATCCCTTCTTTCATTATTTTGCTCATTTACGGTAAAACACACCTATTGTTTGCAATGAGAACAGAAAAAATCCTACTGCAATACGCATTATACGTTTGAACTTTCAAATACTCTTTTCTATTCTCCTAAAGAGAGAGCATGAGAGAACATACAACAACAAACATCAGATGATCACATTTTTTCTTACCTTCATCTGAAGTTTACGTTGAGTAACGGCACATATTACATGTTTTCACTTTTTCAATTCCTTAAAAAAACACGTTAACACAACTTTTAAAGAAACACTCGCGAAATTCAATGGCGGATAATTGGAAGAAACTTCTATTCCTTCTCTATGATGGATTTTTATTGGAAATAAAAAAAAACTCACAAATAAGACTAGACTATATTCCACAAAAAAAAAGGAAGATGCCACAATTAAAATTAACACAAATGCACTCGCGAATATAAAATAACAACGAAAGGTAAGTTCAAACAAAAATCAATAAATGAAAAAATCTTCTTCGATCGACCCCAACTCGGGTGGAGATTCACGCAACCGCACGGCACAACATTTAAAGAAGAACTAAATTGAGTAAGGGTCAAGCACAATGAATGGAGCAAAACGGGGAGAGAGAGTGGTAGATAAATGGAGAATTAGAAATGCAGCACTCACATAACGGTAGATGTAAGGCAAATGCAATGATTTGCCAAAATGGAATTTCTACCATTTTGCAAATGCCAGTGATGCTAATTAAGCGGTTTTTTTTTAATACTATTTTGTATAAACTATTAAATAGTAAAAAATATGTTATGTTCAGACTTTTAATACCGTTTATAAGCAAACCCCTTTGAAAATAAATAAATCGAAATTCAGCATTTGGGAGATTTCCATTGGAAAAATGCAAATGCCAGCGAAATTGGAAGAGAAGAAAGTCTTAAAGTCGGGCGGGTCCGATTTTATGATACCCTACACCACTTTGCATATTTAGTAGAGCTTCACATAACAAATAAAAGTTTTAATTGGGAATTTTTGAGAATTAAATCATACCAACTATGATTATAGTAATAATTAAACGTCGAAAGGAACTAATATATCGTTAAAACAGAGTCCATATTACGGCTATGCAGGGCAAATTCTAGAAATTGGATGAACAATATGTATGGGAGCTATATCTGATTTAAAAATTTTACATACTTTTTTCTAGACTCAATTTGGTCCTAAGTACCAAATTCCATTCCATTTGGGCTAATATTACATGTTTGGTGCACAATAAAAGACAAATTGGACGAAGATATATATGGGAGCTATATCCAAACATTAACCGATCTTCGATAAAATTTAGCAAGGGTATTTCTGAGTTATATTAGATATATTTCCTTAAATATGTTGTTACAGACTGCATATTACGGCTGCGGATGACAAAAATAACAAATCGGATGAACTATATATATGGGAGCTATATGTATATCTGAACCGATTTCGATAAAATTTGGCATACTTATTTTCAATCTGGCTGATATTACAAGTTTGGGGCACAATACAAGGCAAATTGGACGAAAATATATATGGGAGCTATACTTAAATTTTGAACGATTATCTCCCATTTCAATAGGGTTAGTAATTAGGTCAAACAAATTATTTGTGCAAAATTTTATCTGAACCGGGCAATAAATGTTTACAAAAATGCATGGACAGACAGACGGACGGACGGACATGAATAAATCGACTTAGAATGTGATTCTATGCAGATCATCCAAAGGAACTATGGGTCTATCTCGTTTCCTTTTGCTTGTTACAAACAAATGCACAAAGACATAATACCCTGACCACCTTATGGTGTAGGGTATAACAATTTAGAACGTATCAATCGGTTTCGCCGACACATACCTTAAGCCTATGACCAATGTTAAAATATATCTTTAGGTAATTTGAGCATTTATATAAGATTATAAATTCGAAATTAAATTGACCGAACAGATACGTGCTTTAAATTTAAATTTTCTATCACTGCGTTGTAAGTTCGTCGAACTTTTAAGAACCTTAACCATGAGATAAAGAAAATAAATTTTAAATAAATGTATCTGGCTTTATTTTTCGAACGAGTTCGAGTGGAATAGGTTGGAGAATGCAGTCAAAGTTCTCAAAGAACCGTTATATTTGCGATATAACAAAATGTACATTTGCATAGACAAGTATTCTGAGAGTGTTATCTGTTGTGAATTTCAAATGCTGAATATAAAGCGATTTAGGTGAAAATATGTATAAAACCATTAAAGTACCGAATACCGAGCGGCACTGTTACATGAGAGCTACAGAAAACGGTGGACCAATATAAACAATGATCTTTCATCGGTGGTAGAACCAATTGCGACTTACAAAATATTAAATTCTAAAGAAATCCAACAGAAAACATGAGTAAAATTTTTAAAATACCGAATTTCCGAAGATGCCTTTATATAGAGAAACCTGATCCTATAAAGACGTAGAAAATATAGGTAGGATGTGGAATTCATTAAAAACTCGAAATACCAATTAGAAACAATTTCTTGTAAAAATGTGACAAAAATTATCCAAATATTGAAAATCAATAAGTACGGATGTATGGTGCTATGGGAAAAAGTTTACTTCCTCCGGATACAGAAACCAATGGAAATTACAATACTGAAAAAAAAACTGATTTGATGGAGAATTTGTTTAAAATCGTCAAAATATCGAATACTCAATGGTGCTGTTATATGAGGGCTATAGGAAAAAGTTGATCGGAGCTCCGTGGAAAATATGGTTAAAATGATCAAAATAACGAAAATCAAAAGGTGGAGGGCCTATACGATAACGTGGGTCAATATTCCTGATTTTCAACCCAACGTCACATAATATGGGTTGTAGCTTGATTTAACTGATATACAGTCGGACGGACGCGAAAATATATACATTATGAGGTTCCCGACGAATATTTGGAGGAGTTACAAAAGGAATGATAAATTTAATATACTGATGGCACTATTGATTCCACATATTGACCTATACATTATTAAATGTGTTTTGATTTCTCCAAAGCTACCCGAGAAATATAAACATAATATTCATTGAAAAAATGTAAAGAAACTCAAAATATTTGCAGTTCTAGAAAATAATAAAAAAAAAAACATTCACTAATTAAGATGATATAATTCACAAAATTGGAAAAGTTCTGGTGGTGGGATTCCTTTAAAGTTTTAACTATACCTCCATATTTGGCTACGATTCTGTACGCGGGTGAGTACATGCCAATAATTATTATTTTAACAGAACGTTTTGTTTGTTCAAGTTTAATATTTAAGAAACATCATATGAGAATTATATATGGATATATTCAATTCTAATGCTCAACATTCGTATATATAAGATTAAAATTACTTTAGTTGACTTTCGATTAACCGACTTTGGATCGCCTTTGATAAGTGGAAAACAAAGTCGTACGTTCGTAATCTTTGTTTCGATCGCAATATTTTGGTAGATTCTTCATTTTTAATAATTCCCACCAAAAAGTTGAAAAATCGATCGTTTTATCCTCTATAAATTATAAAAATCTCTAAGTTGGCATCACTCATCATTTTTGGCACTTCTTCTGATTGGGTAATTCACTTGTTTTGCATAACACCCATATGTTGCATTGATATGCATTTTCAATGTAGTGGGGTTACTCAGTGATTCTCTTCCAACCTTTGGGGTTGGAAGAGAATCACTGCCTCTATAGAGTTCTTCTTGACCACTCTCAATTCAGTTATTCTTTAACGGTCGCGAAGTGCGGGTGCGTGATTTCTTTTTCATTTAAAATTCGATCAATTTAATCACAATTTCGGTATTACTTCGCTGGTGTATTCTTCTTTGTTTTTTATTTTAATCTATTCTTGTGCGCCATTGGCTTAAGGTCGTTTTTAATAAAAAAAGGAAATAACAAAGCTTTTAACTTCCAAGTGTTTGTTTCGCTGAGGAAACGAAGAGGAGTTAAACAATTTTTTTTTTTCGTTTTCGTGCCAATTGTACGAGTCTCATACACAAATACATATACATAGCTGTGTATATTTATTCTATTGTGATGTGAGAGAAGTGAGAATAGAAAAGTAGTGTTAAAGAGTAAACAGTTGCAATTCGTGCTTAAATTTGGCCACTTATTAAAATGCCCAATCATGGACATCATGCTAATTCTCCATGATTGGGGATCTCTCTCTATCTCCCTTTGCATCTATTTTCTTGATGCTCGGTCATTAAAAATGTAGTTCTCCTTTAATTGTCGTGCGTTGTGGTTGTGTTTTTTTTTCAAGTGCAGTGGATGCTTATTACTCTGGTATTTGGGAGTGCATTAGCAACTATGTGTTGAAAATCTGGACAAAACTTGACTTGTCCTTAATTATTGTGGCTTGATATGTTAATATGTGCAGTGTTTTTATGTGTTTTACTATTCTAATCAGATGTCGATCGAATTGGAATAGCTGTTCGGTAGTTATTGTGTCGGTATTTGTTCCATCTATAAATGCGGGAGTTCAAATTATGACGATTAAGTGTTGACATTATTGATCCGTTGGTGTACTATTTGAAGGAAGGTGGAATATAAATAAATAATAAAAAGGTAAGTTGACTTGTACATTTAAATAAAAGAAACATGTTTATAGATTAAATTTGTTGTTTTATATTTATTGTAAACCAAGTGTGGATTCTTAATACTATTTTTATGAAGAATTTTTTGTAAGGAATTCCAAGGCTCTAGCTTGAATTTTCTTGGAATACTGTTATGAACTGAGGTTCGATTAAAAAAAAAACTTTTTTGAAAATAAATTTATGAACAAAGATTTTTTTAAATATTTTTAATAAACTAAGCCTGAATTTTTTAAGGTTTTTTTTTTAATAAACTGAGTGTGTACTTTTTAAGTTTTTTTTTTTAATAAACTGAGTGTGGACTTTTTAAGAATGAGTGTGACTTTTTTAAAGAATATTTTAATGCTTTATTTTAATAAACTAAAAATGAATTTTTATATATTTAATTTTTTTAAGAATATTTTTTATAAACTAAACATGGATTTTTTAAATAACATTAAAGTTTTTTTTTTTTAAAGAATATTTTAAGTTTAAATTATGGGTGGATTGTTAAGGCTTGTTGTATAAACTAAGCGTAGATTTTTTAAATTATATCATAAGCATTTTTTAAAGAATATTTTAAGGATATTTTGAAGAAATTCTTACGAAGAAGTAAATATTTTTTTTACAAATGCTTTAAATTTTTTTTTTAAAGAATATTGTGTAAAAATAAAATGTGGATTTTTAAAATAATTTTTCAAAGATTTTTTTAGAAGAATTTTATTATTTTTTTTAAAAATAAATAAATAAATAAATAAATTATTCCAAAATAAATATGATAAAAACGCCGAATTGTCGATATTTAAGGTTGTAATAGCCATTTTAAAAATGCAATATTCATTTTATATAAAACTAAAAAAATAAACAATCTAAAAATACCCAAATGTAAACATTAAAGGAGTAATAGCCTATTAAAAAATACAATTTTAAAAATTTCATTTTACAAAATCTAACAAAAATATACTGAAAACGCCGAAATCTCTATATTAATAGTTATCACCATTTTAAAAATATGCAATTTTCATTTTTCAAAAACTAACAATATAAACATGCAAGAAACGCCAAAATGTCGATATTTTTAAAAATTACAATATTCATTATTTCAAAACCTAACAAAGTAAACATGCCTAAAAACGCCGAAATGTCGATTTGTAAGAGTTATAGCCATTTTAAAAATTACAATTATCATTCCTGTCGATTTATAAGAGTTATAGCCATTTTAAAAATTACAATTATCATTGCTTAAAAAAAGGAGTTTCACCCATTTTAAAAATGACCAGCTATAGCGTTATTTGGCTGTACATGGGTGCGTATATACGTAACTGGTAAACCATTTTGTATTATTTCAAGAACAATAGTTTGTTTATTTAAGCTTAATAGGAAAGAAAAAATTTGAATATAACCTTGAGATATGGATTTTGGAAAATGTTAATAAAGAAAAATGCCACGAAAAAAATCTTCAATGTTAGCCGACAGTTTTCCTTCGTTGTTTTCAATTTCAGTTTATTTCGTTTTGATTTCGAATATACCTATATAAGAAATTATACTTTATTGTTGATGGTATCAAAAATCGCTAAGTTGGCATTACTCATCTTTTTTGGCACTTCTTCTGATTGGATAATTCACTTGTTTTACACAACACCCATCTGGTGCATTGATATGCATTATCAATATTGAGGAGTACTCAATAATTCGCTCCCAACCTTTGGGGGGGTTTGCTCTCTCCCTCTATAGAGTTCCCCTCATTGTTCTTGACCATTCTCAATTCAGTTATTCTTTAACGGTCGTGAAGTGCGGTTGCGTGATTTCTTTTCCATTTGAATTCGATCGAACTACAATAAATGTTAATAAAATTTTCGGCATTAATTCGTTGGTGTATTCTTCTTGTTTTTTATTTGTGTGTTAGTCTAATGTATATTTATTCCTGTGCGCCATTGGCTTAAGGTTGTTGTGAATAAAAGAGGAAATAAGAAAGCTTTTAACTTCCAAGTGTTTGTTTCGCTGAGAAAATGAAGATGAGTTAAACAAATGCCAATTATACGAGCCCCATACACAAATACATACACATCTATGTGCATTTGTTTTTGTTGTGATGTGAGAGAAGTGAGAATAGAAATGGAGTGTTGAAGAGTAAACAGTTCTAATTCGGGCTTCATTTGGGCAACTTATTAATGTGCCCAATCATGGACATCATGCTAATTCTCCATGTTTGGGGATCTCTCTCTATCTCTCTTTGCACGGTTCTTGATGCTCGGCCATTAAACAATGTAGTTCTCCTTTAATTGTCGTGTGTTACGGTTGTGTTTTTTTTTTTTTCAAGTGGAGTGGATGTTTATTACTCTGGTATTCCGGAGTGCATTTGCATAAGGCAAATATTTGTCGAAAATCTGGGCAAAACTTGATTTGTCCTTAATAATCGTGGCTTTATATATTTATACTAGTAGTGTTGTTACGTGTTTTGCTATTCTAATTAAGCGTAGATCCAATTAGAATATTTAATGGATCGTATTTGTGTTGGTGTTGCTATTTATTCTTATATTAAATTCGGGGGTGCAAATCATTAGGAATTGTGTTCAAATTATCGTTCTCTGATGTGTTATTTGAAGAAAGGAGAAAAATAACGAGTAGTAGGCGGTCAGTCACAGCGAACAAGGGCAGCGTATAAAGGTAAGATGACTTGTGAATTTTTAAGAATAATTGTTGTGGACTAAGAAAAGATTATTTTGAATATTTATTGTGTACCTTAATATTTTGGGTGTATTTTTATGAACTCTAGATTATTAATGGATTTTTTGAGAATATTTTAAATAAACTAAGCGTGAACTTTTTAAAGAGTTAAATTTTTTGAATGGATAGAACATTGATTATTTTAAGATTTTAAATATTTTTAAGTAATTTTTATGAAATAAACGAAGATTTTTAAAATAATTTTTCAAAAACATTACGTTTTTAAAGATAATTTAAATTTAAAATATAAAGAAGTGGATTTTAAAAGAATATTTTTAATACACTTAGCGTGAATTTTTATCTTTTTTTAATATTTGTTTATAAACCAATCTTCAATTTTTTTATTTTTTCTAATATTTTTTATAACCCAATCTTGAATTTTTATTTTTCTACACGTGGATTTTTAAAGAATATTTTTTCCAAGGACCAATTAACGTGGATTTTTTAAAGAAGCTTTTTTCCAAGAACAAATAAACGTGGATTTTTTAAAGAAGATTTTTTCCAAGGACCAACAAATAAACGTGGATTTTTTAAAGAAGATTTTTTCCAAGGACCAACAAAGGCGTGGATTTTTTAAAGAATATTTTTTCCAAGAACCATCCAAGGCGTGGATTTTTTAAAGAATATTTTTTCCAAGGAACAACAAAGGCGTGGATTTTTTAAAGAATATTTTTTCCAAGGACCATCCAAGGCGTGGATTTTTTAAAGAATATTTTTTCCAATGACCATCCAAGGCGTGGATTTTTTAAAGAATATTTTTTCCAATGACCATCCAAGGCGTGGATTTTTTAAAGAATATTTTTTCCAAGGACCATCCAAGGCGTGGATTTTTTTAAAGAATATTTTTTCCAAGGACCATCCAAGGCGTGGATTTTTTAAAGAATATTTTTTCCAATGACCATCCAAGGCGTGGATTTTTTAAAGAATATTTTTTCCAATGACCATCCAAGGCGTGGATTTTTTAAAGAATATTTTTTCCAAGGACCATCCAAGGCGTGGATTTTTTAAAGAATATTTTTTCCAAGTACCAACAAAGGCGTGGATTTTTTAAAGAATATTTTTTCCAAGTACCAATAAACGTGGATTTTTTAAAGAATATTTTTTCCAAGGACCAATTAACGTGGATTTTTTAAAGAAGCTTTTTTCCAAGAACAAATAAACGTGGATTTTTTAAAGAATATTTTTTCCAAGGACCAATTAACGTGGATTTTTTAAAGAAGCTTTTTTCCAAGAACAAATAAACGTGGATTTTTTAAAGAAGATTTTTTCCAAGGACCAACAAAGGCGTGGACTTTTTAAAGAAGATTTTTTCCAAGGACCAACAAAGGCGTGGATTTTTTAAAGAATATTTTTTCCAAGGACCAACAAAGGCGTGGACTTTTTAAAGAAGATTTTTTCCAAGGACCAACAAAGGCGTGGATTTTTTAAAGAATATTTTTTCCAAGGACCAACAAAGGCGTGGACTTTTTAAAGAAGATTTTTTCCAAGGACCAACAAAGGCGTGGATTTTTTAAAGAATATTTTTTCCAAGGACCATCCAAGGCGTGGATTTTTTAAAGAATATTTTTCCAAGGAACAACAAAGGCGTGGATTTTTTAAAGAATATTTTTTCCAAGGACCATCCAAGGCGTGGATTTTTTAAAGAATATTTTTTCCAATGACCATCCAAGGCGTGGATTTTTTAAAGAATATTTTTTCCAATGACCATCCAAGGCGTGGATTTTTTAAAGAATATTTTTTCCAAGGACCATCCAAGGGGGAATTTTTTTAAAGAATATTTTTTCCAAGGACCATCCAAGGCGTGGATTTTTTAAAGAATATTTTTTCCAATGACCATCCAAGGCGTGGATTTTTTAAAGAATATTTTTTCCAATGACCATCCAAGGCGTGGATTTTTTAAAGAATATTTTTTCCAATGACCATCCAAGGCGTGGATTTTTTTAAGAATATTTTTTCCAAGTACCAACAAAGGCGTGGATTTTTTAATGATTATTTTTTCCAAGTACCAATAAACGTGGATTTTTTAAAGAATATTTTTTCCAAGTACCAACAAAGGCGTGAATTTTTTAAAGAATATTTTTTCCAAGTACCAATAAACGTGGATTTTTTAAAGAATATTTTTTCCAAGTACCAACAAAGGCGTGGATTTTTTAAAGAATATTTTTTCCAAGTACCAACAAAGGCGTGGATTTTTTAAAGAATATTTTTTAAAGAAGATTTTTTCCAAGGACCAATAAACGTGGATTTTTTAAAGAAGATTTTTTCCAAGGACCAATAAACGTGGATTTTTTAAAGAAGATTTTTTCCAAGGACCAATAAACGTGGATTTTTTAAAGAAGATTTTTTCCAAGGACCAATAAACGTGGATTTTTTAAAGAAGATTTTTTCCAAGGACCAATAAACGTGGATTTTTTAAAGAATATTTTTTTCAAGGACCAATAAACATGGATTTTTTAAAGAAGTTTTTTTCCAAGGACCAATAAACGTGGATTTTTTAAAGAAGATTTTTTCCAAGGACCAATAAACGTGGATTTTTTAAAGAAGATTTTTTCCAAGGACCAATAAACGTGGATTTTTTAAAGAAGATTTTTTCCAAGGACCAATAAACGTGGATTTTTTAAAGAAGTTTTTTTCCAAGGACCAATAAACGTGGATTTTTTAAAGAAGATTTTTTCCAAGGACCAATAAACGTGGATTTTTTAAAGAATATTTTTTCCAAGGACCAACAAAGGCGTGGATTTTTTAAAGAAGATTTTTTCCAAGGACCAATAAACGTGGATTTTTTAAAGAATATTTTTTCCAAGGACCAATAAACGTGGATTTTTTAAAGAAGTTTTTTTCCAAGGACCAATAAACGTGGATTTTTTAAAGAAGATTTTTTCCAAGGACCAATAAACGTGGATTTTTTAAAGAATATTTTTTCCAAGGACCAACAAAGGCGTGGATTTTTTAAAGAATATTTTTTCCAAGGACCAACAAAGGCGTGGATTTTTTAAAGAATATTTTTTCCAAGGACCAACAAAGGCGTGGATTTTTTTAAAGAATATTTTTTCCAAGGACCAACAAAGGCGTGGATTTTTTAAAGAATATTTTTTCCAAGGACCAATAAACGTGGATTTTTTAAAGAAGATTTTTTCCAAAGACCAATAAACGTGGATTTTTTAAAGAAGATTTTTTCAAGGACCTTCCCAACAATGAACGTGGATTTTTTAAAAAAAAAAATTCAAGGACGTACCCAACAATGAACGTGGATTTTTAAAAAAAAAAATTCAAGGACGTACCCAACAATGAACGTGGATTTTTAAAGAAACAAATTTCAAGCACGTTCCCAACAATGAACGTGGATTTTTAAAGAAACAAATTTCAAGCACGTTCCCAACAATGAACGTGGATTTTTAAAGAAACAAATTTCAAGCACGTTCCCAACAATGAACGTGGATTTTTAAAGAAACAAATTTCAAGCACGTTCCCAACAATGAACGTGGATTTTTAAAAAAAATATTTTATCAGGGACCATTCCAAAAATAAACTTGGATTTTTTAAAAAATATTTTTTCAAGGACCTTCTCAAAAATAAGCGTGGATTTTTTAAAGAATATTTTTCCAAGAACCTTTCCAAAAATAAAATTGGATATTTTAAAGAATATTTTTTCAAGGACCTTTCCAAAAATAAACTTGGATTTAAAAAAAAAAAATTCACATACAAAACACTGTGTGCCATCGCGTCCATTGTTAATTTGCATTGTTTTTAACATTAATGCAAATATCGCTGCTCTTTCTCTGTGTGAAATGTACACTCACAAGTTCGGGCACACACACAGAGAGACACCCACCAACACACAAACACCTACTCATTTATTCACTCACTCACTAACTAACACAATGTTTACACATGCTGTACGGTGTCCCTCTTAAGGGATGCTCTTTGATCCAAACACTTGTAGCGAGCAATTCAACAACAACATTTATTTTAACATTGCCCACATCCTTCCCCGCCCCTAAACAAAAGCCCGGTCCTCCTTTTGATATTTCATGTTGTGTACATACCCACGTACATGCGATGCCACTGCTGTTAACAAAACGTTTCGTTGTCGTTTTAATGCTGGGTGTGAGCAAGAGCATCCTTAAGCTACTACTTAAGTGTGTGTGTGCGTGAATGTGTGTGTGTGTGCTTTCACTTACTTTCCCAAAAAGGGGGTTGGGGGTTGTTTGTGCAATTCCTTAGTTTAGTGTCTCTTAATGAATTACTTGTGGAGGAAAGTTTCGCTCTCTTTCAATGTGTGTGTGTGTGTGCTCGTTCGTTATTTAGCTATTCCCTGGATACAGTAGAAAATTGAAGCGCTTACACGGCAAGGTCATGATCTTGTTTAAGGGTTTGTTTTGCTCCTTTTGTTTTGTGTTTTTTTTTTCTTTTTGCTCTACTTGACATTACTTCAAATGCAAAGAACCCTGTTCCTGACGAAAAACACGAAATCACACAAATGTGTTACAAATTTAACAATACCGGTGATTGACGCATGCCTAACAAATGAGCAAGCGGAACAGGCTTTGAAATGGGTTCAACGGGAGCAGAAGAAACAGGACAGGTGTGAATGCGCTTGATTTAACCACTAACCTATTTAAAGGGGAACTTCAAATGGAACATCAAGATTGAAGTCGATGTAATTTAAAGGTATTATATTTCAAAACTATTTAAACACGCCCATAATTTTAATGATCTCAACGAATTTGAGACTCAGGCTTTTCTTTTTTCGGAGTTAATTTTTTGTCAGGAGTATATTTTCAAGGAAATGTAATTAAAAAAAGTTTTTGAAGAATGTTATGCGTGGATTTTTTAAAAATAATTTTCAAAAAAGTTGTGTCGTCGATTTTTAAAAAGAAATATTTTTTTTAAAAAAAGTCATATCGTGGACTTTTTAAAAATATTTTTTAAAAAAAAGTTGTGGACTTATTAAAAATATTTTTTTAAAAAAAGTTATATCGTGGAATTTTTAAAAACATTTTTGTTGAAGAAGGTCGTGTTGTGGATTTATAAAAAATACTTTTTGAATGTCGTAAGGTTGTGGATTAAAAAAATAGTAAATGGATTTTTTTAAATATTTTTTGAATGACATGCTTTTGAAGAATATATTTTTATACCATCCAGCATAGTATGGAGGGTATATTAAGTTTGTCATTCCGTTCGAAATATACATTTTAAACCCCAGATAGTATATATATTTTAAATGAACATAAATTCTATGTCGATGTAACAATGACTTTCCGTCTGTTTGTCTGCCCGTTCGTCTGTGGAAATCACTCTAGCTTCCGAACGAAAGAAGTAGGTTGATAAAATTTTACTCAAATTTTTGTTTTGTCTGCAGGACTTTTGGTATTAAAAATGGAAATACAAATACTACAGTCTGTGACGGAAAATTGGCTATGGCTACGTCCACGTCCTCGTATTGCCCCCATTGACGATACCTCCTGATATTCGGTATTTTGAAGATTTTAGCGGCATTACTCACCGGAATTGTCTCAAATTTCGTATTTGAAGTTCGTAATGAGTATTATAGCATATGAGAAAAAATTGCCTACGCAGTTCCAGGTCTCCTTATAGCTCACATATATCAGCACCTCCCAATATTCGGTATTTTAGCAATTTTAGGTACAACATTCACCGAAATTGTTTGAAATTTTGTATTTGAAGTTCCGAATGAGTAATATAGCCTGTGACAGAAAATTGTCTATGCAGGTCCAGGTCTTCCTATAGCCCTCATATAATGGTACCTCCCGATATTTGATATTTCGATGATTTTTGCGATATTATTAGCCGGAATTGTTTCAAATTTGGTACTTGAAGTTCGTAATGGATACTACAGCTTATGACAGAAAATTGTCTATGCAGTTCCAGGTCTTCCTATAGCTCCCATATATCAGTACCTCCCAATATTCGGTATTTTGATGATTTTGGGTACAACATTCACTGAAATTGTTTGAAATTTCGTATTTGAAGTTCCTAATGAGTAATACAGCCTATGACAGAAAATTGTGTGTGCATGTCCACGTCTTCGTATAGCCCCCATATAACGATACCTCCGGATATTCGGTATTTTGCTGATTTTGGCGACATTATTTGCTGGAATTGTTTCAAATTTGGTATTTGAAGTTTGTAATGGATACAACAGCCTATGACAGAAAATTGTCTATGCAGGTCCAGGTCTTCGTATAACCCTCATATAATAGTACCTGCCGATATTCGGTATTTTGATTATTTTAGCGATCGTTTCAAATTTGGAATTCACCATAATGAATACTATAGGCTATCTGTACAGGTCCACGTTTTGATACAGCCCCCATATAACGGTATCTCCCTATATTCGGTATTTTGATGATTTTAGCTATATTGTTCACAAAATATTTTTTTAAGTTTCGTACATGAATATTGTAATTCTGTATTTTAAAGATCTTTTTTAACGGATTTTATTTTTTTTTTTTGGAAATTTACAAATAATGGACTGTGTACACTTTGAATGACACAATTTTTGAAGTTGTAAAAGTACTTTTTAAAAATTTTTTGAAGGGTCAAAAATTGTATTTTTAAATATTTTTCGAAGAAGTTTATATCGCCGAGCTGAGTCGATCTAGCTATGCGTATCTGTTCGTCTGTTTGTGATTTGTAATAATACAGGTATAAATTATCGTCCGATCCTCACGAATTTTTTCAATGGGGGTAGGGTTGGGATCAGAATCAGGCCTGTTTTTTGAGGCTGTACATTTTGGGGGTTTAAATGGGCCAACACACCAAGAAATTGTTTTCCTGATTTTCGCTCTACAGGTCACAATTTAAAACTAATCGACATGGAATTTTACATGAGGTGAGAGTTTAGGACAGGGCAGAGGTCTAGCATTTTGGATGACCCTTGTATTATAATTAGCGGGTAAAATGGACCATAATTTTTGCATGTAATTGTTTTTTTAAATACCTCTCAGCACGACAGAGAGCGTAAATATAGGTCAAATACCGCCGGTCAAAAACCAAAGTTAGCATTTTTGCAGGACTAGGACCAATATAATATAGTGTTGTAGGATATCACATGACCGGCCACGCACGACTAAATTTTTTTTTGAAGAGTAGATCTTGATCCCTTGAATTCTTTCATTAATTTTTTGGTTACCGAAAACTTGTTTTTTTATAGTTCTTGAAGGAATTGGATTGAAGGAGTACCGGATTTATAAGCGTGGGGTATTTATAAAGTTTTTTTTATACCATACACCACAAGGTGGTCAGGGTATTATGTCTTTGTGCATTTGTTTGTAACAGGCAGAAGGAAACGAGATAGACCCATAGTTCCTTTTGATGATCTGCATAGAATCACATTCTGAGTCGATTTATACATGTCCGTCCGTCTGTCCATGTATTTTTGTAAACAAAGTACAGGTCGCATTTGTTGCCCGATCTAGATGAAATTTTGCAAAGATCTTTTGTTTGGCCCGAGGACGAACCCTATTGAAATTGGAGATAATCGATCAAAATTTAGATATAGCTCCCATATATATCTTCGTCCGATTTGCTTTTTATTGTGCACCAAACGTGTAATATCAGCCCGAATTGTATGGAATTTTGCATATACAAACAAATTAGGCCTGAAAATATGTATGCCAAATTTGAACGAAATCGTTTCAGATATAGCTGTAGCTCCCATATATATTGTTCATCCGATTTGTTATTTTTGTCCACCGCCGCCGTAATATGCACTATGCAACAACAATATTTGGGGAAATATATCTCATACAGCTCAGAAATACATTTGCTAAATTTTATCGAGATCGGTTCAGATTTGGATATAGCTCCCATATATAACTTCGTCCGATTTACTTTTTTGTTGTACACCAAACGTCTAATATTTGCCCAAATGGGATGGAATTTGGCACATGCGACCGAATTGAGAAGCTAGTATGCCAAATTTGGTGAAGATCGGTTCAGATATAGCTATAGCTCCCATATATATTGTTCATACGATTTGTTACATTTGTTACCCACAGACGTAATATGCACTCCGTAACAACGATATTCAGAGAAATATATCAAATACAGCTCAGAAATATCTGTACCAAATTTTATCGAGATCGGTTACGATTTGGATATATCTCTCATATATATCTTTATCCGATTTCAAATTAATTGTGCACCAAATGGGCAATACAATTCCGAATTTAAAAGATACAAATGCTTCGGCATATTTAGTCCTTTGAACTTTAAATTATAATTATAATCATAGCGTGTATGATTGAATTCTCCCATAAAAACTTTTAATTGTTATGTGGAGCTTCACTTAATTAGCAAACTGGTGTAGGGTATCATAAAGTCGGCCCCGCCCGACTTTAAGACTTTCTTTACTGGTTTATTATTCTAATTGTTTTAGCATTTTTTTGTTATGATTTTTAATGTTTTTAAAAATTTTTTGAGGATAATTTTTTTCAGAGGTGGTTTTCTTTTAAAGGACAAAAATGCAAGAAAATTGGATTTTCCTTCAATTTTTTCATGAAAAAATTTGTATGGTTTTTTAAACTAATTTTTCGAAGTCATTCTGATCCAAAACTGATATTTTTTAAAAGCAAATTTCGAGAAATTTGTGATCTAGAAATGTAAATTGAATTAAAAAAAAAAAACAAGTTAAAAGGTTTTAATCGGTTTTGCCGACAGATGTATACTCTCAGTCAATGTTCGATTATTTAAATATATTTGACTTCTGTTATTATTATTCAAATTGTTGACCTTCTATGGAGTAGGTTCCGAAGGAAAGGGTCAATATTGATCATTTTGTATCGAACCTAAATAAATATGATATAAATATTGCGACATGCCAGGCTTGGACTGTATTGGTAACATCCTTCACTTTGTATGAGATATGTGATAATTTTTAAAAAATGTCAAAATGTGCGTGTGGCACCAGATATAGTCGACCATTTTTCACTTCATTTTACTTCATCTAATACAGATAAAAATATAGGTATGGGAAAAATGACAAGAAAATCGAACATTTATATCCAATTTTAAGTGAAATCATAAATTCCACATTCATCTAAGGTTTCAGGTTGGGCAGGTTGTAAAGAATCGCTGACTTGTTTCGCAAGACAAGATAAATGATTGAAAATTTATGACCCTTTGTGGGTGAGGTACCAGAAGGGGTTCAGATATATATCATCTTCACAACAGATCTTGTGTTAGCAAAAATTTTTGTATGTGTGAAATTTAAAGAGAGTTGCATGTTTATTTCGGATTTTATAATAGTTTTGGTTATTCAAAACTTTGACCCTTTGTGGAGAAGGCAATAGAAGAAATGGCCCGATTTGCACCATTTTGATGGAAATATTGAGATGTACCAAGTCTGGATGGAATCGGACTTTTATTTCGCGTTTTATGAGCTTCATGGGAATCCAAGATTTTGATCCTTCGTGTGGGAGAGGTACCAGAAGAAGTGGGGCGATATATACCATCTTCACACCAGACCTTGGATTATTAAAAATATTGTGATCTGTGTAATTTGAAGACAAGCGGACAATTACTTCACCTTTTATTAGAGTTTTAATTATTCCAAATGTTGACCCTTGTGGGGGAGGTGCTTGATGGATTGGACCGAATTGTCTATTTTCGCACCTGACCCAGCACAGGTGCAAATATTAGTATTTGCAAAGTTGGAGCAAAACCGTTCCCTTTCTGTGCAGAAAATATGTTTTTGTTGAAAATTTCAACCTTTTGTGGTGAAGGTACCAGAAGGTGTGGACCGATATTGCCCATCTCCGAACTCGATCTAAGTTTGACAAAAATATTACGATGTACCAAGCTTGGACCAAATCGGATACTCCCTTCGAGAGTTATCGTGCGCACCAGCCAGATATACAGACGGACGGACGGACGGACATCGCTAGATCGACTCCAAATGTCCTGAAACGGATTTGGTCCAAAGAGACCTAGGGTCTAAAACCGTTATTTCGACTAGGCACGTTTTAGCTGAGGGTATACATCCGAGGGTATACAAAACCGACTGATACTTTTTAATGGATCCATCGTTTAATAAAAATTCAGTACCAGTACCTTTTGGTACTTCCCACCACCTCAACTCACGAAGTTCGGAAAACCATGCCACATCCAAGCCTCTACATAATGTGTAATACCTATGAAAATTTTACTTCACCTTTGTGGAGGAGGTACTTCATGGATTGGACCAATGTTGTCCATTTTCGCACCTGACCTAGCACTAATACAAATATTAGGATTTGCAAATATCGGATTATCCTTCCTCTTTCTGGGCAGTAAAATATTTTTTTTGAAAATTACGGCCTTTTTTGGGGGAGGTACCAGAAGGAGTGGACCGATATTGCCCATCTCCGAACTTGATCTAAGTTTGACAAAAATATTACGATGTACCAAGCTTGGACCAAATCGGATACTCCCTTCGAGAGTTAACGTGCGCACCAGCCAGACAGACGGATCAAATGAATCAATTTCAAAATTGTATCATTTTGGTAACCGGTTATCCGGTTTTGTAATTGTACCTGTTAAAATTCCACTCGTTACTTTTTGAGTTAAGCTGGCCAAAATGTTGAGTGTTTTGTATAAAGAGCTCTCTGTAAATTATTTCCCTTCTCATCGAAGAATTTCTCATTCAAGAAATCCTTACTCTCTCTCTCTCTCTCTGTTCTCTCTCTCTGTCTGCTAATGAAATAAAGTAATTTTTGCAAAGTAATAGAAATGTAAACAAAAGCATATCAACAAATCTGCTACGCTATCACCATGGAACACTTGTGGGAGCTTCTGCTGCTTGAGATGATGATGATGACGACGTAGCAGATGATGATGATGATGCTGCTGCTGCAGCCTTCTGTAAATTATCTCAGAGAGCTTTTCTCCGCTTATCTCCTGTGTAGTTTTTGTACAGAGACAAAACATGAACATGAACAGCTGTAATGTGTGGAGCTTTGCCACCACTCGGGGAGGATGGATGGATGGATGGCTGCCTGACTGTCTTGATGCGTGCGTTCTGTTGAACAGAACAGGATACAGGAATTTCTGTTTATTTTTGTTTTTGGACAATTCACTGTTACTTGTGTGCTGCTGGCGTTGACAGAGAATGTTAACGCTGACGTTGGGGTTATGTTGTGTGTGTGTGTGTGTGTGGGGGTGTTTGCATGGCTGCCGCTGCTGCTTCTGCTTGGAGGGAAAAACTCTAATGGTGTGTTGTGTCTTTTTGCTGAGTTCGCTGTTGTTGTTGTTGGTGGTGGGGATGGGGGTGAATGCTGTGTGTGTGTGTACACCTTGTTTTGGGATATGGAAAAGCCTGCGCCAGCATCTGAAGCCAACAGCACTGTTAACAGCATTAGAGCTCTGCCAAAAGGAAACAAACTCTCCTACACCACAAAGCATTGTATGTAACTAACAAGCCAGTCAGCCAGTCAACCCAAAAGAAAATCTATCTACCAAGTAAGCTAACCAGCCAGCCAGCATCCATGGTCCATGGTCGCATGAAAATCATCATTGAGCGCATAACGTCGCAAGGGTACAACGAGTTCGGACGCATTTATTTTTGAATCAAAAGAACCAAGCGATAGATAAAAAGAAAAAATAAAACGCCAAAAAACCAAAGCAAAAAATAAATGTAAAACGGTTAAATGTTGCTTTTCACGCTCTACACAAAATAGCAACAACAACAACAGAGAAAGCCAAGAAAAAATTTAAAAAAATAGAGAAATCAAGAAAAATAAGAAGTGGAAGTGATTTTCATGGTAATAATGAAGTTGTAATTCGCAATAATGAAGATAATTATTAAAGCGTGCTGATGATCAAGTGTTCAATCAATTTGCCAATCAAGCCAAGTAAATATATACATACGAAACATCCTGCGGGAGCGAGAAAATACGAAATTCAGATAAATTATTGTTGATTGGCCGAAGGAAAAAAAATCGCCAAAAAAAAAAATAAATTTGGAAAAAATTAAAAATTGTTGAAAATTTACGGAAAATATTACGGCTCCAAAAAAGGTATTTTGTGTTTCTGAAGATAAAAAAAAAATATTTCAAAAAATTTTGGAAATTTGAAAAATAAATTTTCCACCCATATTTGAGGCAGGAAAAATTTTGTGTGAAAATTCCTTCGTCTGGCTGGCAGTCATTTTGAAAATTTGTTTTTATTCATCCACTTCGTGCGTGTCAGTGGGCTGTATATATTTTTTTAAAACAAATAAAGAAAGGAAAATTACAGCCAGTGAAAGCTGTGGAAAAAATATGTGAGTTGTGAAATCTCCTGCCGCCCCTCTGTGCTATCCCAGAAATTAAGTGCAAAAACCCCTTTGGAAAACGTGTTTGGGGCCAGAAAAAAATCCTCTTTTTTCCCCATCATCGTCAGCATCGTCAAGTGTATGCGTTTAAAAATTGTGTCTAACTTCTCTTCAAGTAATACACAATTTATTTTGAAACAACAACAACAATAACAACAAAAAGAAGGCAACTACTCCCACACACACAGACACAGACAGCCAGGCACACCACGAGTTTGGTTTGGCGCAAAAACAAGTCGGAAGCTGGCAAAAAAAAAAAACACAGGCCATTCCCAAAAGGCAAAACTGGACAAATGTAAGGGGTTTTATTTTCATTCGAGGAAACTATTTTCAACAACGTTTTAGAAAAAATTAATAATAAAAAAATTCTAACAACAATAAAAACCTGTAGGTGTCACATTAACAACACAGGTCCTTTAATAGAAATTCTCCACACCTCCACATGCCATGGCATGGCACAAATTTCTGCCAATGTGTAGATACACTACGGGCAGAAGAGCATTATTATTTCTTCTCTATACATACACACACAGACACACACATACAGACAGACATTTGTATGTATATGTGTGTACATAAGTTATGAACAGCAGCAGCAGTAGCAGCAATAATGGTATACCAGACAACAACATGTTGTTGTTCAAATTTTTTATGACTGTCATCGTCGTCGTCGTTTTTTTGTGTTTGTTTCACAATATTTTTTTTATCTAAAAACTAAAAATCTCAAGATTTTCAAAAAATACGAAGCAAAAATTCAATTAAAAAATGTGCAAAATTTCCAAAAAAAAAACTACACACCTCTTCACAAAAGAAAAAAAGTGTACTTGTGGCTTGTATTGTACAGATGCTGCCACCAGCCTAAATATAGGCAACAGTTTTTTCTAGTTAGTTGTTTTTTCTTCTCTCTGTGTTCTATTTTTGCTCCAAAAGGCACCTGTTTGAAGCAAACAATTTGCAACGACGACATATCGATGGCGAAAAACAGACAGATAACTTAAATTACTTTATCAATGTGTTGGGAGCGAGACATAAAGGGAGTTATTTAATGTGGTGCATATTTTAAGGCAAAGTGAAAAATTAATTATGGAAAATTAAATTTTAAAGAGAATTAATCTAAAAAACTAATGTGTGTGAAATAAACTTGATTTTATGGTGAAAATTGTTAAGTTTAGTTTGTTTGCATCCCAAAGAAATATTAACTCCTTAAAATAGGTAACGCAACATTTTATTTTTATTTGTGCAATTTTTTTTTGTATATTCATGTGCTTCAAGAATTTTGGTGTCTCAAAACGTGACAAGGCAATTTTTCTATAAAAAATAAAATTGTACCTAAAAGTATGCAACAATATAAGTGTTTTTTGTGTTTCGATATTTTCTTCACAAAGAAAACTGCCAATAAAAGTGGCTCTTTCAATACAAGTAATTAATGGGCAAATACAACTACAACAAAAAATAAATTTGTACCTAAAAATTAATTTTTTCGTTTTTCGATATTTTCTCCACAAAGAAGCCTGTTAAAAAAAGTATTTCTTTCAATACGAAATAATTTAGAATTTTTTTTCCTTTGAACATATTTTCTGGCATTCCATTATATTTTCCCTACCTCTTCCATAAAAGTGTATTTTCAGAAAATATATTTTTTTCAATATGAAAATGGCTTTAGAAAAAAAGGTTATATTTTTTGAGAATTTTTGCTAAAGCAGTGATAGAATAATTTTTATTATGATCTCTTTGGAACACATTTTTCAAAAATTACCACACCAATTATTATTTTTTTTATAAAAAATACATATTCAATAAATTGTGATCATAATTTCTGCCATAAAATGTACTTTTCGCTTCTATTATTTTGTATGTTGTATATTTGTGAATTTTTCGTACATTTTCTTCAGACAACATATCACTTTGGAACTCATTTTTTCCAAAATAAAAAAAAATATACTAAAAGTATGCAATGAAATAATTCGTGTGGCAAACAATTTTAAAATAAATTTTTCTTGACAAGATATGACCTACAACTACCTTAAGTCGGCAATATAAAATTTGGTTCTTGGTTGTGCAATCTTTTTCATTTCATTGCTGCAGGATTTTTTTTCTCTCGTGGTAAAGTCCTTTTTATAAAAAAAAAAAAAAAATAAATAAATAAATAAAATAAAATTGTACCTTTTCTTCACCAAGTAGCACACCAATAAAATTGGTTCTTTCAATGGGCAAATGCAACTAATTTGTTTATTTCATGTGGTGCCAGAATTTTCGTGCAAGACCTTTTTTAAAAAAAAAAAAACAAAATTCTAGCCAAAAGTATGCAACAATAAAAATTAATTTTTTGTTTTTCGATATTTTCTCCACAAAGATGCCAGTCAAAAAAATAATAACTTTCAATAGGCAATACAAAATAATTTAGAAATGTTTTTCCTTTGAACATATTTTCTGGAATTCCAACATATTTTCCCTACCTCGGGAGATCATTTCTTCCATAAAAGTGTATATTCCGAATTTATATATATTTTTTTCAATGGGAAAATGGCATTCCATATAATGTTGTATTTTTCAAAAATTTTCCTAAGTGACAGTGACAGAAAAACTTTTTTTCTGAGAACATCTCACTTTGGAACTCACTTTTGTCAAAAAAAAGGTAATAAAAAAATACAACAAACCTAAAAGTATGCAATGAAATTTTTGGATATAATAATAATAAATTCAATCAATTTTAATCAAATCTGAGAATAATATTTAAAAAACCAAACAATTTTGAAGTGATTTTTTTGACAAACAATGACCTCGAACTCTCTTAAGTTGCCATTATAAAATTTTATTTTTATATGTGCGATTTTTTTGTTCATTTTATGTGATGAAAGAATTTTTGTGCGTCAAAAATCATGCAACTATACAGGTGGTTTATTGTTTTTCAATTTTTTCTTCAAAAAGAAGTCTGGAATACAAAATAATTTAGAGATGTGTTTCTGTTTCTGTCCACCAATACAATTTTTGTTAAAAAATAACGAAACCAAAAGTAGGCAATGAAATAATTGTTGTTGGGATTTTAAATGCAGGCAATATAAGAAAATAATATATTCAATCTATTTGGATTAAGAGTCTCTAAAGAAAAATTAACATGAAAATATGATATGTAATTTTCAAATGAAAATAAATTTTCTAAATTTATTTTGATAAAAGAAATGCTCGATATCGGCATTTAAAAATTTTTAAAAATGTAAAAATAATTTTTCTCTATAACAAAATATTTTTAAAATAGAGGTGCTTTCAATTCAATATAATGTAGCAGTTTTTCTAATGAAAGCTGGTTTCACTCAAATATATATTCAATATTGAACACCTCAGGTGTCTGTATATTTTAATAAAGTCTGTATATTTTAATAAAGATTTATTTTTTCTTCAGGTTTATATTGCATTGCAGTTTTTTGTACATTTTTTCTAGCAGTGACAGAATAGAACATATGTCCTTCAAAGTATTTACTTTTGTTTAAGAAATAACGCACCTAAAAGTATGCAATGAAATAATTTGTGTGGCAAGGTTGTTTTTAATACAAATGAGGCTTTTTGTAGACAATATAAAAAATTAAAAATTAACATTGACTTGAAAATATTAAGAAATTTCAATTAAGATAACATTTCCTTAAAGATTTTATTCTTGGTAAAAAATATTTTCAAAAATAACCTTCCTTAAAATTTGATTAAATTACCAATCCAATCCAGCATATTCTTCAGAAAATAAATAAAGAATAATTATTTTAGTGTTTTGAAATCAATGCTAAATTTTTGGATATTTTTTTGGAAACTCCAGCCAGCAGAAACTCCAACATACTTAATATTTGTTCTTTGACAGTGAATAAATGTTTTTTATACCCTCAGTCATATGGCCAGAGAGGGTATACAGGGTGAGATAAAGCAACTGCAATAAAGTCAAACTCCATAATTTTAACATTTTTTTTTTAAATTTTAATGAATGTAAGCAAAAAATGTCTGCATCAAATTTTAGAATAAGTTTAGATTTGCACGAATTATGACCTTCAAACGGCCAATGAAACCGTCACACTCTGCCCGAATGATGCTCTGCTATATTTTGGCCCATTTCCCGGGAAGCGCTTGCTTGGTGTGGCCATTGTGCGGTGGAAATAAGACGAGCAACCTCATTTTGTAACCATTCTTGGGTGCTCCGATGATCTAAGGTGGCCCTTGGGAAAATTAACTTTAAGAAATCCATATCTGTTGCTGAAAAAATCAGATTTCTTACTGTGATAGTCTTTGAGAGAATATGCCCAAAAATCCACATTTATTTTGCAAAAGTTAGCTGAACATTTTTCCCTGAAAATATTCGAGGATTTGAATTTTTAGCACTCTTTTCACTCAACTTTCCATAAGCTCCAACTTCGTATTTAGCGTTTTCATGCCCCAAGAGACTTCAGAAACCCGGTTTTCTAACCCTACATTTTAAACGTTTGGTATATTTTTTAATACCCAGAACGTAAGATATTTTAAAGCTGAATGTCATATTCAGAATTTTAGCTCTAGAAGTTTAATAGTAGTAGCATTTAGTCCCTTATTGCATACATTTATAAAAACTCATATTTTTGTCTTGCCTACACTTTGGACCTTTTGTAACGCATTTCCAAAAACCCAATCTAAATTCGTACCCATATTTATTCCCATGCTAATTTTTTACCTTTTTTTATTAAGGATGTACCTTTGTTTAGGCTGCCTAAATTTTCTTACATTGGAATCCACCCGAAATTCTTGATTTTTCGTTCGTCAATAGACTCCTTACAATATTTTTTTTGCTTGGTTCTCCGTAGATGTGGCATTTCACAATGGTTTATAATAATTTATGTTATATTTATTGTGACAAAGCACCTGTGTGAACATATAAAATTAATGAGATTATGTCGTAAATATAAATATGTACAATGTATGTAGTAAGTATGTACACTTTACTATGTACAAAGAGGGACATTGTATATTTCGTGTCGACAAACTGTCTGGAATTAGTGGCAATAAATGTTGAATTATGTTTTTCTAGGCATGTTTGTGGTAATCGTTTTTTTTTTTTTTTGTTTTTGGTGACGATATTAATTACAATGGAATATTACATGTGGATGGACAAAAGCTATTTCGACAAAAAAAAAAAAGAAAAAACAAAAAAAAAGTGGCATACTTTTGGGGATTACATGAGGCTGGATAAAAGCTATTTTAGAAAAAACTTGTGATATTAGGGGAATTATGCTTTTGTGAAGGCATTCAAAAAATATTCTTCAAAAAAAAAAAAAAAAAAAAAAAAAAAAAAAATCGACGTCACCAAGGCTCTCCAAAAAATATTCTTAAAAAAAATTACGTCACCAGGCTCTTCAAAAATATTCTTCAAAAAATTCCACGTCCCCAAAACTCTTCAAAAATTTTTTTAAAAAAAAAATCCTAGTCCCGAGGCTCTTTAAAAAATATTTTTGTAAAAGATCCAAGATCCAAGGCTCTTTTAAAAAATATTTTTTTAAAAAATCCACTTCCCGAAGGCCCTGTAAAACGAATCTTTTTTAAAAAATTCACGTTTCAAAGACTCCTCAAAAACTATTCTTTAAAAAATTCAAGTCTCGACGCCTGTTCAAAAAATATTTTTAGAAAAAATCCACCTCACGAAGCCTGTTCAAAAAATATTTTTAAAAAAAAATCCACCTCACGAAGCCTGTTCAAAAAATATTTTTAGAAAAAATCCACCTCACGAAGCCTGTTCAAAAAATATTTTTAAAAAAAAATCCACCTCACGAAGCCTGTTCAAAAAATATTTTTAAAAAAAATCCACCTCACGAAGCCTATTCGAAAAATATTCTTTAAAAATCCACGTCTTGTAGTCGCTTCAAAAAATATTCTTTAAAAATCCACGTCTTGTAGTCGCTTCAAAAAATATTCTTTAAAAATCCACGTCTTGTAGTCGCTTCAAAAAATATTCTTTAAAAATCCACGTCTTGTAGTCGCTTCAAAAAATATTCTTTAAAAATCCACGTCTTGTAGTCGCTTCAAAAAATATTCTTTAAAAATCCACGTCTTGTAGTCGCTTCAAAAATATTCTTTAAAAAATCCACGTCTCAAAGGCTCCTCAAAAAATATTCTTAAAAATATCTACATCTTGAATTCAAAAAATATTCCTAAAAATCCACGTCTCCAAGGCTCTTTAAAAAATCTACATTTCTTGGTCTGAAGGTCCTTGAAAAAATTTTCTTTAAAAAATCTACGTTTCTTGGTCTGAAGGTCCTTGAAAAAGTTTTCTTTAAAAAATCTACGTTTCTTGGTCTGAAGGTCCTTGAAAAAATTTTCTTTAAAACATCTACGTTTCTTGGTCTGAAGGTCCTTGAAAAAAATTTCTTTAAAAAATCAACGTTCATTGTTGGGAGGTCCTTGGAAAAAATATTCTTTGAGAAATCCACGTTAATTGATCCTTGGAAAAATATTTTTTAAAAAAATCCACGTTAATTGGTCCTTGGAAAAATTTTTCTATAAAAAATCAACGTTTATTGGTCCTTGGAAAAAATATTTCCTAAAAATCCAAGTTAATTGGTCCTTGGAAAAATATTCTTTAAAAAAATTCACGTTCATTGGTCCTTGGAAAAATTTTTCTATAAAAAATCAACGTTTATTGGTCCTTGGAAAAAATATTTCCTAAAAATCCAAGTTAATTGGTCCTTGGAAAAATATTCTTTAAAAAAATTCACGTTCATTGGTCCTTGGAAAAATTTTTTTTTAAAAAAAATCCACGTTTATTGGTCCTTGAAAAAATATTCTTTAAAAAATCCACGTTTATTGGTCCTTGGAAAAAAAAATATTCTTTAAAAAATCCACGTTTATTGGTCCTTGGAAAAAATATTCTTTAAAAAATCCACGTTTATTGGTCCTTGGAAAAAATATTCTTTAAAAAATCCACGTTTATTGGTCCTTGGAAAAAATATTCTTTAAGAAATCCACGTTTATTGGTCCTTGGAAAAAATATTCTTTAAAAAATCCACGTTTATTGGTCCTTGGAAAAAATATTCTTTAAAAAATCCACGTTAATTGGTCCTTGGAAAAAATATTCTTTAAAAAATCCATTGGTCCTTGGAAAAAATATTCTTTAAAAAATCCACGCCTTTGTTGGTTCTTGGAAAAAATATTCTTTAAAAAATCCACGCCTTTGTTGGTCTTTGGAAAAAAATATTCTTTAAAAAATCCACGTTAATTGGTCTTTGGAAAATTTTTTCTTTAAAAAATCCACGTTTATTGGTCCTTGGAAAAAAAATATTCTTTAAAAAATCCACGTTTATTGGTCCTTGGAAAAAATATTCTTTAAAAAATCCACGTTTATTGGTCCTTGGAAAACATTTTCTTTAAAAAATCAACGTTTATTGGTCCTTTGAAAAAATATTCTTTAAAAAATCCACGTTTATTGGTCCTTGGAAAAAATATTCTTAAAAAAAACCCACATTTATTGGTTCTTTGAAAAAATATTTTTTAAAAACTCCACGTTTATTGGTCCTTGAAAAAATATTCTTTAAAAAATTCACGTTTATTGGTCCTTGAAAAAATATTCTTTAAAAAATTCACGTTTATTTGAAAAATCGACGTCTCTAAGGCTCTGAAAAAAATATTCCTTAAAAATTTAAAAAATCCACCTCTCGATGGCCCTCGAAAAATATTTTTTGAAAAAACATATTTTTAGGGATATTATGTTGTGTAAGGAAGAACAACATTATAGTTATTGGAGGATATTTTCGGGCATATAGAAATTTGATATATTGATAATACGGTGGTCTATATAAAAAAATCATAAATTTTTTTTCGAGTTCCGAAATTTCCTTCACTTTAAATGCATTTCCCCTTCATTTGCAGCTTATTTTTAAATATAAAATTTTCTTATCCTTAATTTTCGCATTTCTAATGCAAATTTATATCCGTTTCTCTGCGACAAAACTCTCCAACACTCACTCGAAAAGTGGAAGTGCCTTAATAAGATCAGATGGGAAATGAGAAATATTCATTCAGCTATGCATTCATTCATTCATTTATTTATTTCGTTCTTCATTCGTTCACACAAACATCTACATTTTGCAAATTATTTGCCTATTTTCAGGCTGTTTATGCATCCTTTGTGCATTTGCATTTACTTATTTTGTGCATTTAATTAAAATTTCGTTAAGAATTTGCATTTGCATGCTCAGACTGCTACACACACACAATCTACCAGCCTCCTCTCCAACCCGCTTATATCTTAGGATTTGCCACAAACAATGTCTGTATCCACCGAATAATTTAAGAATAAAAAAGAACACAAATACTTGCCGTCTACAAGGATTTGCCAACGAAAAACCCAAGGAAATAAAAATTCAAGCGGTTAGGAGATTCCCAACAAAAAACCAAGTCATTCTTCTTTGTGTGTGTGTGTGTGTGTATGGTGCAAAAATAAAATTTAAGGTGCTTCCCCTACAATCTCGCCTTCCTTTCTACTTCGTCGTCGTCATCACTCTCACTTTGTATGCACTTCCTATTAAAATCTTCAGAAAAACCAAGTGTTTAACAGCGTTTGCATGCGAACATCTGCTGTTGCAAAGATGCAACTTTGTTTTTGTTTTTTTTCTTCTTTAAATGAAGGAGCCAAGACTTAAATACTTGTCGCTTTAATTTCCTTTTCGCTTTTTGGCAAAGCAAAATTTTAGTTTTTTAAAAAGTAAATAGGAGTTTAAAAATAATATTAAATTAGGTTAAAGGGATAAGAAATAATTTTTTGAATACTTGGCCTAAACATAAGCAACAATTTATGTAGCCTAATTTTAGGGGCCCATTTTTATAACCTACACCACACTGTGTTCAGGATACTATGTCTTTGCGCATATGTTTGTAACATAGAAAAGGAAGCGAATTAGACCCATAGTTCCTTTTGCTGATCTGCATGGAATCACATTCCGAGTCGATTTATGCATGTCCGTCCGTCCATGTATTTTTGTAAAGAAAGTACAGGTTTCATTTATTGTCTGATCAAAATGAAATTTTGCACAAATCATTTGTTTGGCCCTAGGACAAACACTATTTAAATTGGATATAATCGGTCACAATTTAGATATAGCTCCCATGTATATCTTCGTCCGATTTGCTGTTTATTGTGCACCAAATGTGAAATAAAAGCTCAAATTGAATGGATTTTGGCACATACGAACTAATTCAAATATGATGAAATTCGGTTAAGATTTCACGTTTATTGTGCCTAAAAAGTGCAATATCTGATATATCATAATCATACTTATTTTTGAAAAAAAAAAAAAAAATCCTTTTGTTGGTTGAAAAAATCGTTTAAAAATTTACGAGTTGAGATAAAAACATCTTAAGAATCCAAGAATATATCCCTCTTGGTCCTTGCAAAAATTCTTTAAAAAATTCACGAGTAAGGCTCTATTAATTCTTGAAATAAAAACCTTTTAAAAATCCAATTTGGTCCTCAAAAAAAAAAAAAAAAAAAAAAAAATCTGATAAAAATTAACGAGTAAGGCCCTATTAATTTTTGAAACAAAACCCCTTTACAAATCCATGGGTATGATCCTTTTGGTCCTTAAAAAAATTAATAAAATAAATAAAAAAACAATAGTAAGGTCCTATTAATTTTTGAAACAAAAACCTTTTAAAAATCCAAGGATATTACTCATTTGGTCTTTGAAAAAATCTGATGAAAAATCCACGAGAAAGGCCTTTTATTTTTTGAAACAAAAACCTTTTAAGAATCCAAGGATATGACTCTTTTGGTCCTTGAAAAAATCTGATAAAAATTCACAAGTGGGGCCCTTTGAATTCTTGAAACAAAAACTTTTTAAAATCCAAGGATATTACCCTTTTGGTCCTTGAAAAAATCTTTCAAAAATCCACGAGTAGGGTTCTTTGAATCCTTGAAACGTAAACCTTTTAAAAATCCAAGAATATTACCCTTTTGGTCCTTAAAAAAATCTTTCAAAAATCCACAAGTGTGGGCATTTAAATTCTTGAAACAAAAACCTTTTAATATCCAAGGAAATGACCATTTTTGTTCTTGAAAAAAATCTTTTAAAAATCCGCGAGTAAGGCCTTATTAATCTTTATAACACAAATCTTTTATAAATCCAAGGATTTGATCCTTGAAAAAATCTTTTAAAAACCATGAGCAAGGTCCTATTAAACCTTGAAACAAAAACCTCCTAAAAATTAATCTTTGTAAGAAAAACTACTTCAAAGACAAGGGTGTGACACTTTTCTTCCTTCAAAATTTCTTTAAAAAACTCAAAAGATAAAAGTTCAAGGATATGACCATTCTGCTCCTTCAACCCACTCTTTAAAATTGAAAAAAAATATATTTTAAAAATTCAGGAGCAAAGTCCTATTAACTCTTTAAACCTCTTAAAAATTCAAGGGTGTGACCCTTTTGGTCTCAGAAACATATTTTAAATATATCCATATCCTAATAATCCTCATAACGCAAACCCTTTATAAATACAAAGATATGATCCTTGAAAAAATCTTTTAAAAATCCTACTGTCAATTGAAACAAACACCTCCTAAAAATCAAGGGATATAATAATTTTAGTCCTCTAAAAAACTTTTAAAAATCCCCTCTATTGGAGCTAAGGATATAACACTTTTGGTTCCTGAAAAAAAATCTATAAAAAAATCACTAGATAAAAATCCAATACACACTTCTGCTCTGGTAAAAATCCTCTATTAATCCTTGAAACAAAGCCCTTATAAAATTTAAGTTAGCCATTTGTTCCTTGAAAAAATTGTTTAAAGTCCACGAGCAAATCACTATTAATTCTTGAAGTATCCTTGGAAAATATTCTTAAAAAATCAACGTTGGTGGCCTGAGAGGTCCTCGAAAGATATTCTTTAAAAATCCACTTTTTGTGGTAGAAAGGTTCCTGAAAAATTATTCTTTAAACATTCAGATTTGGAATATCCTTGAAAAATATTTTTAAAAAATCCATCGTAGTGGAACCTGGGGTATTGGAAAATCTTTTTTAAAAATTTATGTTTGTGCTCTTTGAACATTCACGCTTTAAAAATCCACATTTGTGGCCTGAAAGATCCCTGAAAATATTTATTAAAACGATTTTTAAACTCCAAGTCTGTGAAAAAATTTAAAAATCCAATGTTGTGGCCTTAGAAGTTTATAAGAAAATATTGTTGCAAAACCCACGTTTAAGTCACTTTAAGAAAGTTCTAGAAAAAATCGTTTAAAACCACGAGTGCGACTCTGGATGGTTTTCGAAAAATTCTTCTGAATATTAAAGTCTTTAAAAAATATTCGTTAGAAATCCATGTTTGTGACTTTCAGGGTCCTTACAAATATTTCTTAAATATCCAGCTTTAGTGGTCTTTAAGGTCCTAAAAATATTATTTACATCCCATGGTATGTGGCCGGAAAGGTCCTTGAAATAACATTTAGGAAAAAATGTTCATCCTTTCAATATATTCTTTAGGAGCATTATTATGAACTTTCAATAGGGTCCTTATAAATATATACTTTAAGAGATCCAAGTTTGCAACCTGAAAAGTCCTCAGAAAATATTTTTCAAAACATTCAAGTTTGTAGGTTTCAAAGGTCCTTAAAAATATTCTTTACAAAAAAACAAAAAAATTAATAAATAAATATTTTATGTATTTTCAGAATTTCAAGTTTTGAAATAATTTTTAAAAATCTAACTTTTTGAATTGTTGGCTCTGAAAGGCCCTTAAAAATATTTTTTAAAAAATACATATTGGTGACCTTGGAGGTCCTCGGAAAATATTCTTCAAAAATATACGTTTTCCTTAAAAAAAATATTCTTAGCAATTCATGTGTGTTGCCTAAAAGGGCCCCGAAAAATCATGCTCTAAAAATCAAAGTTTTTCTTTAAAAAAAAATGTTCTGAGCAATTCATGTATGTTTGCTGAAATGACGTCGAAAAATTATTATTTGACGTTTGCGGACTTTGAATATTCTTGAAAAAGGATTTTGAAATTCCACATCTGTGGTCTTTAGGATCCTAGAAAAAAATTCTTTAAAAATCCACGATTGTGGACCGAAATGGTATTGTTTCAATACCCACTGTTTCGCCTATTAAAGAGAGTCCTTGCCCAAAGCGTTCTTGTCACCATTAAAGTCCTTGATAAAAAAATCGTTAAAAATCTATGTATCAAGCTTTTAAAGTCTATGAAAAATTAAAAATATTCTTTAAATATCCACGTTTTGTGACCCCTAAGGTCCTTAAAAAATATTAATTCGATAGAGTGTGTGTGTGTGTGATTGAAAGGTCCTATTTTAAAACAATTTTGATCCTTTCAAAATATTTTTTGGGCCTATTATTATAAACTTTTTTTCTATACTCATTCAGACCACAAACGTACATTTTTAAAATATTTTCGAAGGCTCCCTTGAAGATTTTTAAGGAAAGGCCAACTAAAACCACAAATCTGTTTTTTAAGAATATTTTCTCTAGAATCGAAAAACATGGATTTTTAAGAGTATTTTTCCAAGGACCTTCAGGGGTATAATCTTGTATGTTTTAAGATTATTATTTTTTTTACTTCTCTATCCATAAAGTTATCAGAATACCTCTTAAAATAATTGGTGACCCCTCCATAGACGAATTAGCAATAATATCTCCTAAAAGTATACTAGACTTATTTTCATAATTATTTTTGTGTCTATTCGTTCCAACTAAAATGTAAACAATATGGAAAACGAAATTCGCACACTCGCACACACAAAACCTCTGGAGACTGGTACTTAAACTACAAATACCTACAACAAAGACGATGGCGACAAAAATGGAGCAAAACAAAAAGAACCGTGTCATTCGCCTGTTTCAAGGACTTTTTCAAGGAGTAACGAAACCAAAGGCACAAAAACAAAACAAACAAAAAAAAAGCAATGTATTGTAAATATTTTATTATAGCTGTGATTTATTCAATTATTCAAAGTACAGCTAAATAAAATGCAGACAACGACACACCTAGCTATGGCGAACTGCTTAAAGTTTGCCCGCTAACCCACAAACTCTCTGACACAGAAACTTAAATGGTTGGCTGAATGAAGGTACGATTTTCAAAAAGCAAAATCTGGGAAAGAGAAAGTAACAAAGGGGAGAGGGGGAGATGGGAGAGGGATGAGAGAAAATGGGAAAGCGACTGGGATGTGGCCCAAGAAAAAAAATTAATGCAAGACACTCATTGCTCTGTTGCTTCAAATAATGAGGTTTACGTTTTTCTAGTTTTTTTTTTGTTGGTGTTGCCGTTTGGATTTTCAACTGCTGACAGGACACAAAGCCCAACAACGAAGATGTTGCCACAGAACACACACAGTTAGTACACAAATACATAGATACAACTTGATCACAGTTTGAAAATGTATTCGTTAGGCAAGTCCTTGCTGCTGTTTTGTATTCTTTGTTGGTTTCCTCCTTTTTATACCCTCCACCATACTATGGAGGGTATATTAACTTTGTCATTCCGTTTGTAACACCTCGAAATACTCATGTCAGACCCAACAAAGTATATATATTCTTGATCAGCAAAATTCTAAGTCGATTTGGCGAGGTCCGTCTGTCTGTCTGCATGTCTGCCTGCCTGTCTGTCCGACTGTCTGTTGTAATCACGCTATTTTTCGAACGGATTGACATCGAAGGCTAAAATTTTGCTCACGTGTTTATTTTTCTAGAAGGCAGGTTAAGTTCGTAAATGGGCCATGTAGGTCCACGTTTTCATATAGCCCCCATATATAAGTACCTTCCGATATCTGGTATTTTGCTGATTTTAGCGTCATTATTCACCGGAATTGTTTCAAATTTGATATTTGAAGTTCGAAATGGATGCTACAGCATAAGACAGAAAATTGTCTGTGCAGGTCCACGTCTTCGTATAGCCCCCTTATAACGGTACCTCCCGATATTCGGTATTGTGATGATTTTAGCGACATTATTCGCCGGAATTGTTTCAACTTTGGTATTTGAAGTTCGAAATGGATACTACTGCCTATGAGAAAAAATTTTCTGTGTAGGTCTACGCCTTCGTATAGCCCCCATATAACGGTACCTCCCGATATTCGTTATTTTGATGATTTTAACGTCATTATTTACCGGAATTGTTTCAAATTACGTATTTAGAGTTCGTAGTGGGAACTAAAGTCTGTGACAGAAAATTATCTTGGCAGGTCCACGTCTTCGTATAGCCCCCATATAACGGTATCTCCCATAATTCGGTATTTTGATGATTTTAACGTCATTATTTACCGGAATGGTTTCAAATTACGTATTTAAAGTTCGTAATGGGAACTACAGTCTGTGACAGAAAATTGTCTATGCAGGTCCAGGTCTTCATATAGGCCCCATATATCAGTACCTCCCTATATTCGGTATTTTGATGATTTTAGCGTCATTATTCAACGGAATTATTTCAAATTACGTATTTAGAGTTCGTATTGGGAACTACAGTCTGTGACAGAAAATTGTCTATGCAGGTCCAGGTCTTCGTATAGCCCCCATACAACGGTACCTCCCGATATTGGGTATTTTGATGATTTTAGCGACGTTATTCACCGGAATTGTGTCAAATTTGGTATTTGAAGTTCGTTATAATTACTACAGCCAAAGACAAAAAATTGTCTGTGCAGGTCCACGTCTTCATATAGCCCCCATGTAACGGTACCTCCCAAAATTCGGTATTTTGATGATTTTAACGTCATTATTTACCGGAATTGTTTCAAATTACGTATTTAGAGTTCGTAGTGGGAACTAAAGTCTGTGACAGAAAATTGTTTATGCAGGTCCAGGTCTTCGTATAGCCCCCATATAACCGTACCTCCCGATATTCGGTATTTTGATGATTTTAACGTCATTATTTACCGGAATTGTTTCAAATTTGGTATTTGAAGTTCGATATGGATACTACAGCCTAAGGCAGAAAATTGTCTGAGCAGGTCTACGTCTTCGTATAGCCCCCATATAACCGTACCTCCCGATATTCGGTATTTTTATGATTTTAGCGACATTATTCACCGGAATTGTTTTAAATTACGTATTTAGAGTTCGTAATGGATACTACAGCCTAAGACAGAAAATTGTCTGTGCAGGTCAACGTCTTCGTATAGCCCCCATACAACGGTACCTTCCGATATTCGGTATTTTGATGATTTTAGCGACATTATTCATCGGAATTGTTTCAAATTTGGTATTTGAAGATCGAAATGGATACTACAGCCTATGGAAGAAAATTGTCAATGCAGGTCCAGGTCTTCGTATAGGCCCCATACAACGGTACCTCCCGATATTCGGTATTTTGATGATTTTAGCGACATTATTCACCGGAATTGTTTCAAATTTGGTATTTGAAGTTCGTTTTGGATACTTCAGCCTATAGCAGAAAATTATCTGTGCAGGTCCACGTCTTCGTATAAACCCCAATATAACGGCTATATTCGGTATTTTTAAAAATTTTAACAGAATTTTTTAAGGATTTTTTTTTTTTTGAAATTTTCCAAATTAATTCCAAGTGGTGGAGGGTATTCAAAGTTCGGCCCGGCCGAACTTACTTACTGCTTTTTAACTTGTTCGTTTTTGTAAAGCTACTCAATGAAATGCATTTTTCCCATCCATCCATCCACCCACACACTCTCACTCACACCCATACCTATTACACGTACAATATTTGTTTTTCTTTCCAATCTTCAAACTGCTCTAGTATTGACTGCTCTAGGTGACAGGGAACGTGGCATGGTTGTGTCTACCACCCCTTCCTTTCCGATGAAGGATGTGGGAGGATGAAAAACACCCATCCACCACCACCCATCAACAGGAGTAGCAAAAAGGTCCTGTTTGGGATTATTGTGTTTTTGTTATTATTGTTGTAGTCGAACAGTTTAACCACCTTATGAAGAAGCAAACTTTGTGTATGTAGAGAATTCACACACACACTAGCACACATTCAAGGAGATGTGGGTTTTTAGAAAATATTACTCTGTTATTGTGAATAAATGTATAAGCAGCACATTTTAGTGTTTATATACGGCTGGCTGGCAGGCTGTTCGTCTGTCCGGCTGTATATCTTTTTCCCTTTAACAAACACAATCACCAACCTTTTTTTCAGCTAGACAACCAGCCAGCCCGTCAGCTGGCCAGGCAGCTTTTTATGGCCTCCATTTTTTTCGAACCGTTTTTTGTGTGCGTTTCGCCAGTGTTCATAAAAAATGTATTTATATTGGAAAAATCAAACAAGTTATTTAGCATACATTAAGGGGCCATCTGACAACAACCATCAATATGAACAAGAGTATACGTTTTCAACTATGTTCATGTGAGAAATTTTATTTCCATCGTTTTATTGCCTTTAGGCGGAAATTTTTTAAATAGTAATCTTATATGGAATATAAACAGCATTTTCCGATTTTTTTGGTTTAGTTTTGATTTAATGGAATTTACAAGACATAGATTTTCAGTGGCCTAAAAATATGCAATGGATTTTTTTCGGTATTACATGGTATTGAGTGGATAGGCTTTGAATAAGGAAAATATTGATGTTGGGGTAACAAATATTTTATAAAAATACATATTTACTGCTTCGAAGGTTCTTAAATAATTATTCTTTAAGCCATTGAAGAAAAATTATTTAAAATTCCACGGCCTATAAAAAATATTCGTTAAAACATACCATTATGGCCTATAGAAATACTCTTTAACACTTTACCTTTGTGGCACTGGATTATATTCGGAAAATATTCTCTACAAATTCTTGACATTTTTTAATCCTTTAAAGATTGATTTTTAATCTATGTTCGCGGCTCTAGAAAATCCTTAAATTAATATTCTCAAAAAAAATTTAACAAATAGGGATTTTTTTTAAATTGACAATCCTTAAACATATTCTTAAAAATTAGTGAAAAGTTTTTTTTATCCATGCTTTGTCCTTTAGTATAGTCCTTAGGAAATATTTTTCATAAAATTGTTAACAATTTTTATAACAAAAATTGTATTTTTTTCTGATTTTGTAGGCGTTCTACAGGTCACAGTTTTAGGCCTAAAAAATACACGTTTGTGGCCTTTAAGATTCTTGAAAAAATATTCTTAAAAACCCCAAGTCTGTGGAATTTAAGATCCTTGAAAAAATATTCTTTAAAAATTCAAGTTTATGAACTTTTAGGCCCTTGAAAAAAAATTTTTTAAAATTCCACGTTTGTGGCCTTTTAGATTCTTGAAAAAATAATTTTTAAAAATCTTCGTTTGTGGCCTTTAAGATCCTTGAAGAAATATTTTTTAAAAATTCACGTTTATGGCCACGTTTGTGGCCTTTAATATCCTTTAAAAAATAATTTTTAAAAATCCACGTTTGTGGCCTTTGAGACCCTCCAAAAAATATTTTTTAAAAATCTACGTTTGTAGCCTTTAAGATCCTTGAAGAAATATTTTTTAAAAATTCACGTTTATGGCTACGTTTGTGGCCTTTAATATCCTTGAAAAAATAATTTTTAAAAATCCACGTTTGTGGCCTTCAAGTACTTGAAGAAATATTTTTTAAGAATTCACATTTATGGACTTTTAGGTCCTTGAAAAAATATTTTTTTAAAAATCTACGTTTATGTCCATGAAAAATTATATTTTATAAAAATCCACGTTTAAGGACTTTTGGGTCCTTGCAAAAATATTTACGAAAGAATACATAAACATTTTCTTAAATCCACATTTGAGGTTTTGAATATTCTTGCGGAAATATTCTTTAGCAATCCACGTTTATGGACAGTAAGGTCTTTGAAAAATATTCCTTAAAACTGTAAGTCTATGAAATTTAAGGTCCTTGAAAAAACATTCTTAAAACAATTTATTTGAGGTCCTTTGGAATATCTAGGAAGATTTGAACCTAAAATCCAAATTTGTGCCTATGAAAAAATTTTCCCTAAAAATCCAAGTTTATGGACTAAGGCTCAGTTTTTAGGTTCGAGCCCTTTAAGTTTTATTTTTTTTTAAATCCAAATTAGAGGTTCCTGATCCTTCTTGAAAGAATTTTTTTAAATCCAAATTAAGGCTCTGGATTCTTCTGGAAAAAATATTTAAATAATCTGGGTCTAAGGCTCCTGATGGCCCATAAAATAGTCTCTACGTCGTATGAGGCTCTATGTTCTTTTTAAAAAATTTTTGTTAGAAATCCGCGTTTAATTTTTTGGATGCTTCTTAGAATTATATAGAAAGCTTTGTCCCGGGCGTCCCTTGAAAAATCTCTGGAAAGTCCATTATTGAGGATTCGGGTCCTAGGAAAAAAGTTCTTGGACAATTTCAGGGTTATGGCTACTTATGTCTCTAAAAAATAACTTTTTTTTGAGAAAAAATCTTGTAGAAACCCAAGTTTAAGGCTCTTAATTCATTAAAAAAAAATCTTTAAAAATCGAACATAGCGAAGCCTTTATGAAACAGCTCCTTAAAAATCCACGTTTGCGGGTATGTATTCCTCTGGAAATGTTTTTGTTTTAAATCCACGTTTGCGGGTATGAATTCGTTTGAAAAAAAAATATATTTAAAATTCTTCTAAAAAAAATCTTTTAAAAAATTCACGTTTGAGCGTCTGAATTCTTCTGGAAAAAATCCAAATTTGAGGGTTTGAATTCTTCTGGAAAAAAATCTTTTAAAGATCCACGTTTAAGGGTCTGAACTCTTCCGGAAAAATTGTTTTTAAGAAATCCACGTTTGAGGTTCTGAATTCTTCTGGAAAAAAATCTTTTAAAGATCCACGTTTAAGGGTCTGAACTCTTCCGGAAAATTTTTTTTTAAGAAATCCACGTTTGAGGTTCTGAATTCTTCTGGAAAAAATCCAAATTTGAGAGTCTGAATTCTTCTGGGAAAAATCCAAATTTGAGGGTCTGAACTCTTCTGGAAAAAATGTTTTAAAAATCCACGTTTAAGGGTCTTCCGGAAAAAAATCTTTTAAAAATCCACGTTAAGGGTCTTCCGGAAAAAAATCTTGTAAAAATCCACGTTTAAGGGTCTTCCGGAAAAAAATCTTTTAAAAATCCACGTTTAAGGGTCTTCCGGAAAAAAAAAATCTTTTAAAAATCCACGTTTAAGGGTCTTCCGGAAAAAAATCTTTTAAAAATCCACGTTTAAGGGTCTTCCGGAAAAAAAAATCTTTTAAAAATCCACGTTTAAGGGTCTTCCGGAAAAAAATCTTTTAAAAAATCCACGTTTAAGGGTCTTCCGGAAAAAAAAATCTTTTAAAAATCCACGTTTAAGGGTCTTCCGGAAAAAAAAATCTTTTTGAGAGTCTGAATTTTTCTAGAAAAAAAAAAATCTTTTAAAAATCAAAGTTTGAGGGTCTGCATTTTTCTGGAAAAAAATCTTAAAAATCCACGTTTGAGGGTCTGAACTCTTCTGGAGAAAAAAAAAATCTATTAAAAATAGAATAGGGTCTGCATTTTTCTGAAAAAAATTATTTTAAAAAATCTACGTTTGAGGGTCTAAACTCTTCTGGAGAAAAAAAAAATTCTATTAAAAATCCACGATTAAGGGTTTGAATTCTTCCGGAAAAAATTTTTTTAAAAAATCTACGTTTGAGGGTCTGAACTCTTCTGAAGAAAAAAAATTCTATTAAAAATCCACGTTTAAGGGTTTGAATTCTTCCGGAAAAATTTTTTTTAAAAAATCCACGTTTGAGGGTCTGAATTCTTCTGGAAAAAATTTCTTTTAAAAATCCACGTTTGAGGGTCTGAATTCTTCCGGAAAAAATTCTTTTAAAAAATCTACGTCTGACGGTCTGAATTCTTTTGAAAAAAAAAAAAAATAAAAATAAAATCCACGTTTGAGGCTTTGGATGATTTTTTTTCGATTTTCGATCAAGGCTCTGGATGCATTTTTAAAAAATTAATCAAAAAAATCCCCGATTGGCTCGGAATGTTTTTTTAAATCCAATTATGAACACCAAGGCGGGATTCCTCTAGAAAAAAACTTTGAAAAGTTTGTTGTTTAAGGCTCTAGATTAAAAAAATAAATCCTGTAAATATCCGCGTTTGTGGCTTTGGATGGCACTAGAAAAATATCGGTAAAGGTCGCTGAAAAAATATTATTCAAAAATCAAATATTGCTTCAAAAATCCACATTTGTGATGTTGGAAAAATATAATTTTTTAAATCAAATTTTTGACATTTTTGAAAAAAAAGAATATTTTTTTATGTTTTACACTTCTGACTTTAAGGCATTTTGAAAAAAATCCAAGATTACCCCTTAAAAATCTGAAATATCTGAAATGATTGACAGGCAGCTGATTAAAGCTTTACTTACATATTTTACAAAGACTGGTGCATACTTTTAGGCGGCATCCATTTTTAATGAATTCTGCATCCTGCTCTTTAGGTATTGGCCCATGTCCTTCTGTTTCAATTTTAATTGAACTCACATGTATTTATTTTCATTTTATTCCTTTCATCTTACTTCCGCTTGAATTGTTCATAGATTCTGGGGAAGAAAGTCCCACCCCTCGGGCAAGGAAACCGCCTTCGATTTCTCCAACCATTAAATTATTAAATATTTATCATTAATTTAATTACAATACCATAATGGGTGCCGCTTGCTTTATTCTGTTAGCATTGTGAGTGGTAGGAAAGAGAGAATGGTGAGAATGCAGGACACATAAAAGAAAAACAGAGAAAAGAATTGAGATTTGTTGGTAAATAGCAAACGAGTCCTTTCCCTACGAGCTGTAGGTCAGGTAGCTGTGGGAAATTTTACAAAGCGCCAATGCATGCGAGTGCGGGAAAAAATAGGGTTAACATACTTGACATATATTGGATATCCCACAAACATACATACGTGTATTCCCCCTCCCATTCCCTCATCCATGGTCTCTAATGAATAGAGGAGTTATTTACCCACGCAGCAGTCGGCTACCACGCCAGTCCGCCAACCATAAGTAAACAAAAGTTGATTTCATATTTTTTTGCAATCATCGTCCTTTGCTGTTACAACTTCGTTATGTCGACATTCAAAGATTTTCTTGCATTCCCTTTTGCGCGGAAACTTAAGTTGGGGATAACTTTCTCCCTACACATCCCTATTTTAAAGCCAGGACTTGTCTGAGGGAATTTAATCAAAGGTAATGTTGCAGTGTGCGTTGTTCGATTGCTCGACTGGACTTGTGCTCGGCGAAAGCTACTTCAAGCGATTTAATTTTTATTTATATTTTCCTGGCCCTTCTTCATCTTTCCCTCCCCGCCTCCTTCACGGCAGCCATAGCTCGGTGAATGGTGAAATGAAAGTGAAAAAAAAAAATTAAAGAAATTAATTGAAAATAATTTAACAAACAGTACAGACGACTTAACGAGCCATGTTTGAGTTGCTGTGTCCTGTGGCTGGGTGGATGGAGAGTTGGCCATTGGGAACTGGGAAAAAGAAATTTTAAATTAAATACAAAACGAATTAAATTTAATGGCTTTTGAATTCGTTCCATTCGTAATTTAAGGGTGGGGTAATTTTCGTAGTAGATGTGGAATTTCAATGAGTTTTGAATATATATTTTAAAGGACTATTTGAGCCAAATAAAACGTGGATTTTTAAGGGATATTTTTTCAAGGATCAAAAACGTGGACTTTTAAAGAATATTTTTTCAAGGATCAAACGTGAATTTAAAAAAAAAAATATTTTTTTAAGGATCAAACGTTGATTTTAAAGAACATTTATTCAAGGACCTCAATCGTGGATTTTTAAAAAATATTTTTTCTAGGACCTTAAAGGCCAGAAACGTGGATTTTTAAAGAATATTTATTTAAGGCCAGAAACGTGGATTTGCGAAGAATATTTATTCTAGGACATCAAACGTGGATTTTTAAAGAATATTTTTTCAAGCATCTCAAACGTGGATTTTTAAAGAATATTTATTCAAGCACCTCAAACGTGGATTTTTAAAAAATATTTTTTTAAGGAACTCAAAGTGGATTTTTAAAGAATATTTATTCAAGCACCTCAAACTTGGACTTTTAAAAAATATTTTTTCAAGGACCTCAAACCTGAATTTTTAAAGAATATTTTACCAGGACCTCAAACTTGGATTTTTTAAGAATATTTTTTCAAGGACCTCAAACGTGGATTTTAAAAAATATTTTTCTAAGGACCTCAAACGTGGATTTTTAAAGAAAATTTGTTCAAGGACCTTAAACGTGGATTTTAAAAAATATTTTTTCCAGGACCTCAAACGTGGATTTTCAAAGAAAATTTGTTCAAGGACCTCAAACGTGGATTTTTAAAAAATATTTTTTCAAGGATCAAACGTGGATTTTTAAAGAATATTTTTTCAAGGATCAAACGTGGATTTTTAAAGAATATTTTTTCAAGGATCAAACGTCGATTTTTAAAGAATATTTTTTCAAGGATCAAACGTCGATTTTTAAAGAATATTTTTTCAAGGATCAAACGTGGATTTTTAAAAAATATTTTTTCAAGGATCGAACGTGGTTTCTTAAAGAATATTTTTTCAAGGACCTCAAACGTGGATTTTTAAAGAATATTTTTTCAAACGTAGATTATTTACGAATATTTTTTCAAACGTAGATTATTTACGAATATTTTTTCAAACGTAGATTATTTACGAATATTTTTTCAAACGTAGATTATTTACGAATATTTTTTCAAACGTAGATTATTTAAGAATATTTTTTCAAGGACCTTAAACGTGGATTTTTAAAGAATATTTTTTCAAACGTAGATTATTAAAGAATATATTTTCAAGGACCTCAAACGTGAAATTTTAAAGAATATTTTTTTAAGCGTAGATTATTTAAGAATATTTTTTTAAGGACCTCAAACGTGGATTTTTATAGAATATTTTTTTCAAGGACCATAAAGACCAGGATTTAAAAAAAAAAATATTTTTTTTTCAAAAACCTTAAAGACCAGGATTTTTAAAAGATATTTTTAAGGACCATAAAGACCAGGATTTTTAAATAATATTTTTTTTCAAGGACTTTAAGCCAAGGATTTTTTAAAAAAAAAATATTTTTTTTCAAAAACCTTAAAGACCAGGATTTTAAAAAGATATTTTTAAGGACCCTAAAGACCAGGATTTATAAAAAAAAATATTAATTTCAAGGACCTTAAAGATAAGATTTAAAAAAAAATAAAGACCAGGATTTTTTAAAAATATTTTTTTCTAGGAACTTATACACCAGAAATATGAATTTTTAAAAAATATATTTTAAGGACCTTAAATTCCAGAAACATGGATTTCCCAAAAATATTTTTTTAAAGACATTAAAGATTAGAAACTTGGATTAAAAAAAGTTTAAAAGCATTATAGATTAGAAACGTGAATTTTAAAAAAAAAAAAAAATATTTTTTTCAAGGACCTCAAAGACCAGAATCTTGGGTTTTTAATAAAATATATTTTTTCAAGGACCTTAAAGACCAGGATTTTTAAAAAAATATTTTTTTTAAGCAGCTTAAAGACCTGAATTTTTAAAGAAATATTTTTTTTAAGGAACTTAAGACTAGGACTTTTAAGAAATATTTTTTTTCAAGGACCTTAAAGGCCAGGATTTTTAAAAAATGTTTTTTTTTGATGGCCTTAAAGACCAGAAACGTGGATTATTAAAAAAATATTTTTTAAGGACCTTAAAGACAAGAAACGTGTATTTTAAAAAATATTTTTCCAGGGACATCAAAGACCAGGAGTTTTTTAAAAATAAATTTCTAAGAGTTTTAAAGGCCAGTATTCTTAAAAAATATTTTGTTTCAAAGGCCTTAAAGACCAGAAACGCGTTTTTTTAAAAAATATTTTTTTCAAGGAACATAAATAGCAGAAACGTGAATTTAAAAAAAAATTATTTTTTTAAGGACTTTAAAGACCAGAATTTTTTAAGATTTTTTTTTAAAGGGCCTTAAAGACCGGAAACTTGGATTTTTAAGGAACATTTTATCAAGGATCAAGTGTAGGTTTTTTAAATAATGTTTTCCAAGCATCAAAGGTGAATTTTTAAAGAGTATTTTTTTCAAGGATCAAAACTGGATTTTAATGAGTATTTTTTAAGGATCTTAAGGGAAATAAACTTTGATTTTTTGAAAACATTTTTCATATTTCTAAAAAACATTTTCAAGGATAATCAGACCCGCGATGTGGATATTTATTATCAAAGACTTACATAGCTTGTAATATGGATTTTTTGCAAATATTTCCAGACATCTTTGAGGCCAGGCAACGAACGTCGATGTTTTACCCTTTCATAAAAGTTCTATCCTTACAGACCCTGAAAAAAACATTTGCTTTCCAAGTTAATTCGTTCCCCTCCCCTTATTCTATTTTACAATTACTCATTTTTTTCAATTTAACCAGCTTGACAATTGGCAAATGAGTTGCAACATTTCAACTCTAGCCAAGAAATTTTTCGCCATCATTTTACGAAACATAAATGTTTCATTTAAGTCATGTTGTTTTGTACCTTTCTCTCCCCTCTTCTCCAAACAGTTTCAAAACAACCCGCACAGCTTGAACAGGAAAATTGAAAATTTATGTTTTTCATAATAATTTCCCTATTTCTACTTCGTCTTCGTCGTCGTTGTTGCTGCTGCTGCTGGTGGAGAGTAGTGTTTACACTTTCACTTTGTCCTGTCACTCATAACTAATGGCTGTTTGCATTTGGCAGAGTCCTTTTGCCACTCACTCCATCTTGGCCTTGTATTGGCTCCCCTGGTTGGTTGTTTTCATCTTCCCCTCGCCCTGGGACGCGTGGATAGGCAACAAACTCCTTGGAGTTACTTTTCCTCTTGAACACACACTCACTCGCACACCGGCACTTGCAGCAGCGTGAATAACATGTTTTCGTTAGTTGTAGCTGTAAAACTATTAAAGTTTGTCTTCTTCTGCTGCTTCTTGGTGTTTTCCCAAGTAAAGTTTGAACGGGGGGGAGTCGGGAAAATTGCACAAGAAATACACGAAAAATTCATAAGTCTGTTTTATTTTCGAAAAAAGTTTAAAATATGTGCTTGTTTTTTTTTTTTTTCTTGAAGAAGTTTACCTCGCCATCTTTTTTCCATGGCCCCTATAAAGTTTCCACTTTGCCCCTCGTTTCTAACATTAAATGAGAGCACATCGTTTGCAAATATTTACAAAAATTTCCCAAAAAAATTAATGTCTCTTTGAAAATGTGTTTTAGTGGAATTTAAGTAATTTGATAAGTGCCGAAAAGTATGCTTTGAATTTGATTTGTTACAAAATTCGAGAGTATCAGATTTTATTTCTTACATTTCAAATTATTAAGGAAATATATAAATGTTAAAAATATTTATAAAAAATCCCGTATATAAAAATACGCTGTCCTTATATATGTCCTTGATAATTGTTTTTTTAATCAACATTAATAACCTAGATGATAATTTAAAAATATTCTATTATAAATATTCTTAAAAATCCACGATTGAAGATTATAATCCGTGAACAAATATTCTTCTAAGATCTTTGAAAAAAATTTCTTTAAAAATCAAAGTTTCTGACTTTATGGGGTTTAACGTCCTTGAAAAAAATTTTTAAAAATCCACGCTTATGGCCATTAAGGTCCTTGAAAAAAAAAATGTTCTTAAAACATCCTTGAAAAAAAAATGTAAATCCCACGTTTATGGCCTTTAAGGTCCTTGAAAACGGACTCCTCTAAAATCTAAGTTTATGGACTTTGCAATCCTTGAAAAAATATTTTTTAAAATCCTATGTTTATGGCCTTTAAGGTCCTTGAAAAAGGGATTCCTCAAAAATTCACGTTTCTTGTCTTTAAGGTCCTTGAAAAAGGATTCCTCAAAAAGCCACGTTTCTTGTCTTTAATGTCCTTGAAAAATATTATTTTTAAAAATCTACGTTTCTTGTATTTAATGTCCTTGAAGAAATAGTCTTCTAAAGCCATGTTTCTGACTTTAAGGTCTTTGTAATAATATTATTATTTTAAAATCGACTTTTATTCTTTAAAAATCCACGTTTATGGACTCTGAAGTTCCTTGAAAAAATATTCTTCTTAAATCCACGTTTCTGGTCCTTGAAAAAATATTCTTTTTAAATCCACGTTTGTGGTCCTTGAAAAAATATTCTTTTTAAATCCACGTTTGTGGTCCTTGAAAAAATATTCTTTTTAAATCCACGTTTATGGACTCTGAAGGTCCTTGAAAAAATATTCTTTTTAAATCCACGTTTCTGGTCCTTGAAAAAATATTCTTTTTAAATCTACGTTTGTGGTCCTTGAAAAAATATTCTTTTTAAATCCACGTTTCTGGTCCTTGAAAAAATATTCTTTTTAAATCCACGTTTCTGGTCCTTGAAAAAATATTATTTTTAAATCCACGTTTCTGGTCCTTGAAAAAATATTCTTTTTAAATCCACGTTTCTGGTCCTTGAAAAAATATTATTTTTAAATCCACGTTTGTGGTCCTTGAAAAAATATTCTTTTTAAATCCACGTTTCTGGTCCTTGAAAAAATATTCTTTTTAAATCCACGTTTGTGGTCCTTGAAAAAATATTCTTTTTAAATCCACGTTTCTGGTCCTTGAAAAAATATTATTTTTAAATCCACGTTTCTGGTCCTTGAAAAAATATTCTTTTTAAATCCACGTTTGTGGTCCTTGAAAAAATATTCTTTTTAAATCCACGTTTCTGGTCCTTGAAAAAATATTATTTTTAAATCCACGTTTCTGGTCCTTGAAAAAATATTCTTTTTAAATCCACGTTTGTGGTCCTTGAAAAAATATTCTTTTTAAATCCACGTTTCTGGTCCTTGAAAAAATATTCTTTTTAAATCCACGTTTGTGGTCCTTGAAAAAATATTCTTTTTAAATCCACGTTTCTGGTCCTTGAAAAAATATTCTTTTTAAATCCACGTTTGTGGTCCTTGAAAAAATATTCTTTTTAAATCCACGTTTCTGGTCCTTGAAAAAATATTATTTTTAAATCCACGTTTCTGGTCCTTGAAAAAATATTATTCTTAAACCCACGTTTCTGGTCCTTTAAAAAATATTCTTTTTAAATCCACGTTTCTGGTACTTTAAAAAATATTCCTTTTAAATCCACGTTTCTGGTCCTTTAAAAAATATTCTTTTAAATCCACGTTTCTGGTCCTTGAAAAAAATATTCTTTTTAAATCCACGTTTCTGGTCCTTGAAAAAATATTCTTTTTAAATCCACGTTTCTGGTCCTTGAAAAAAATATTCTTTTAAATCCACGTTTCTGGTCCTTGAAAAAAATATTCTTTTTAAATCCACGTTTCTGGTCCTTGAAAAAATATTCTTTTTAAATCCACGTTTCTGGCCCTTGAAAAAATATTCTTTTTAAATCCACGTTTCTGGTCCTTGAAAAAATATTCTTTTTAATCCACGTTTCTGGTCCTTGAAAAAATATTCTTTTTAAATCCACGTTTCTGGTCCTTGAAAAAATATTCTTTTTAAATCCACGTTTCTGGTCTTTGAAAAAATATTCTTTCTAAATCCACGTTTGAAATATTCCTGAATATTCCTTGAAAAAATATTCTTTAAAAATCCACGTTTGAGGTCCTTGAAAAAATATTCTTTAAAAATCCACGTTTGAGGTCCTTGAAAAAATATTCTTTAAAAATCCACGTTTGAGGTCCTTGAAAAAATATTCTTTAAAAATCCACGCTTGAGGTCCTTGAAAAAATATTCTTTAAAAATCCACGTTTGAGGTCCTTGAAAAAATATTCTTTTTAAATCCACGTTTCTGGTCTTTGAAAAAATATTCTCTCTAAATCCACGTTTCTGGTCTTTGAAAAAATATTCTTTCTAAATCCACGTTTGAGGTCCTTGAAAAAATATTCTTTAGTTTGAGGTCCTTGAAAAAATATTCTTTAAAAATCCACGTTTGAGGTCCTTGAAAAAATATTCTTTAAAAATCCACGTTTGAGGTCCTTGAAAAAATATTCTTTAAAAATCCACGTTTGAGGTCCTTGAAAAAATATTCTTTAAAAATCCACGTTTGAGGTCCTTGAAAAAATATTCTTTAAAAATCCACGTTTGTGGTCCTTGAAAAAATATTCTTTAAAAATCCACGTTTCTGGTCCTTGAAAAAATATTCTTTTAAAATCCACGTTTCTGGTCCTTGAAGTTCCTTGAAAAAATATTTTTTTTAAAATCCACGTTTCTGGTCCTTGAAAAAATATTTTTTTTTAAAATCCACATTTCTGGTTCTTGAAGGCCCTTGAAAAAATATTCTTTAAAAATCCACATTTCTGGTCCTTGAAAAAATATTCTTAAAAATTCCGCATTTCTGTTGTTGAAGGTCCTTGAAAAATATTCTGTAAAAATCTTCGTTTGTGAGTCAGAAGTTCCTAATTATTGCCTTAAAGGTCCTTGAAGAAATATTCTGTAAAAATCCTCGTTTGTGATTCAGAAGGTCATTGAAAAAAAAATATTTTTTTAAAAATTCACATTTCTGGCCTTTAAGATTCATAAAAAATATTCTTTAAAAAATCCACGTTTCTGGCATTTAAGGTTCTTGAAAAATATTCTTTTAAAAATGTACATTTGTGTGGGTCCTTACAAATATTTTCTTTAAAAAATCTACATTTGTGTCGGTCCTAAAAAAATATTTATTAAAAAATCCTGGTTTGTGTCGGTGAAGGTCCTTGAAAAAACATTCTTTAAAAAATCCACGTTTGTGTCGGTGAAGATCCTTCAAAAAATATTCTTTAAAATCCGCATTTATGGCCTTTATGGTTATTATTTTTTTTAATTTACGGACTTTAAGTTCCTTGAAAAATATTCTTAAAATCCACGGTCGTTGAAAAAATATTCTTTAAAACTCGACATTTGTGGACACCCTAATATACATACAGAATCTATATTTTATAAGAAAAAGATACATATACATTTTTACACCGTGTTAAACATTCAGAGCTATGCCATCAAGTGCTATAACTAACCTCTCCAAGCCATTATTATTATACTTTCATTGTTTTTGGGAAAAGGTCTGTGATATTTTATCTGAGTGTCCTTGACAAGAATATTTGAAAAAATCTTAAAAAACGTAGAACGTAGATTGTGCTTAAAACAAAATTTCTTTGACAAATCCTGGATAGTTGCTTAAATTATTTTTGATAGAATTTATTTAGGTAATCGCCGACATTTCTTGTCCTTGAAAAAAAAAAAAAACTGAAAATATACCGAATATTTATTTGTATAATTTTTGAAAAATATATATTTTTTTCTCAATACTTATGGATGATGACTTTGATTATTCTAAAGAAAAATATTATTCTAAAAAAAATATGCTTTAGAGTATCCTAAATATTTGTTTGAATTGTCCTTAAAAATTCTTAACAAAAAAAAAAAAAAAGTAGGGAAACCTAATGGTCCTATGAAAAAATATTTAAAAACATCGACGTTTGACCGTCTCCTTTAAAAATAAAAAAATATATATAAATAAATACATAAAAAATAATAAAAAAATAAAAAATAATAAAAAAATAAAAAATTATAAATAAATAAAAAATAATAAATAAACAAAAAATAATAAATAAATAAAAAATAAATAAAAATCCACGTTTAATAGACTTTTAAAAATATGAAAAAATCCTTGGCCAACAGAGAGGTGAAAAAATATTTTTTCAAAATCATTAGTTGAAAAAAAAAAAATAAAAAAAAGAACTGAAACAAAAATATTGAATATATATATTTTAGAAATCCATGTTTGATATTCCTTGGAAAAAATATTCTTTTTAAAAATAACCATTAATGCTTCCAGACGATCCTTAGAAAACATGTTTTTAAAAATCCATTTAGAATACACTTTCCCTTCTATGAACCTCCAATTGAAATTCTGGCATTCTAAAAATATTCGCCTCAGAAAACTTTCCAGCTAATTGATTTTATATATTCATCTCTGGCTAACAATTTTTATAGCATAATTTTCAACTATGCGCTCAGTGTGTGAGTTGAGTTTACTTAACTGCAATAATTTGGACAAGTTTCTGAAGCACACACACACACACACTCGCACACATCGAACAGGAATTTCAACAAAAAAAATTGAGTGTGTAATTAAAATTGTTTTCGTATGTATGTTTCAAAAGAGTCTGTGCTTTTTTTTTGCATTTTTGTTCTGGTCTCTAAGCTATTGCTGAAAAATAAACATAAAGCGATTTTCCAACTGAGATTTTTATGTGTGTGTCTGTGTGTGTGCGTTGGTATTTGTTTAACGTTGCTTGTTTACATGGGTGCATGTGTGTGTGTGTGTGTTCAATGCGCTGGTTGTTGCACTTGTAATACATTTGGCAACACCAGAACACGAGGATGGCAGAAGCACACATTGGCACAGCAGGATGTGCGAACATACATACATACGTACACACATACATACATTTGTTGTGTTGAGGGCAAATCAACACCAGCAAAAGCCAGCGATGTCAAAAAAAAACACCAATAACAACAACAGGAGCATTAAACATGGGGACAATTTTAATAGGGATTTTAAGAGTGGAGATAGATGTTCAGAATTTCCAAGGGATTTGATTTTGAGTTCAAGTTCGAAAACTTTCTCCCAGAAATGTTTGCTAGGTATCATGAAAGTCCAAATGGCAATCGATAACTCCCGAAATAATTACAAATTTCGCCACTGTCATCCCTGTATATCTATGTTAAGAGGGAACCATTAACAGTTAATAGCGAACGCAAGAAGTAATAATGGCGGGGAGAGGTTAGCAGTAGCACTTGATGTTAAATGTTGAAAACGATATGAAAACGTATACGTGTCGGCGGGGCCGACTTTATGATACCCTACACCACTTTGCTGATTTAATAGAGATCCACATAACAAATAAAAGCTATGATTAAAATTATAATTTAAAGTTCAAAGGACTAAATATGCCGAAGCATTTGTATCTTTTGAATTCGGACTTGTATTGCCCATTCGGGGCACAATTAATTTGAAATCGGATATGGGAGCTATATCCAAATCTGAACCGATCTCGATTAAATTTGGCAAGGAGATTTCTGAGCTGCATTTGATATATCTCCCAAAATATTGCTGTTACAGAGTGCATATTACGGCTGCGGAGGACAAAAATAACAAATCGGATGAACAATATATAAGGGAGCTATAGCTATATCTGAACCGATCTTCACCAAATTTGGCATACTAGCTTCAAGACTCAATTCGGTCGTAAGTGCCAAATTTCATCCCATTTGGACAAATATTAGACGTTTGGTGCACAATAAAAAAGGTAAATCGGACGAAGTTATATATGGGAGCTATATTCAAATCTGAACCGATCTCGATAAAATTTAGCTAAGGTATTTCTGAGCTGTATTTGTTGCACTTCCCCAAATATTATTGTTACAGAGTGCATATTACGGCTGTGGAGGACAAAAATAACAAATCGGATGAACAATATATAAGGGAGCTATAGCTATATCTGAACCGATCTTCACCGAATTTGGCATACTAGCTTCTAGACCCAATTCGGTCGCATGGGCCAAATTCCATCTCATTTGGGCAAATATTAGACGTTTGGTGTACAATAAAAGGGAAATCGGACGAAGTTATATATGGCGGCTATATCCAAATCTGAACCGATCTCGATAAAATTTAGCAAAGATATTTCTGAGCTGTATTTGATATATTTCCTCAAATATTGTTGTTACGCAGTGCATATTACGGCTGTGGAGGACAAAAATAACAAATCGGATGAACAGTATATATATGGGAGCTATAGCTATATCTGAACCGATCTTCACCAAAATTGGCATACTAGCTTCTAGACTCAATTCGGAAAATATTAGACATTTGGTGCACAATAAAATGTAAATCGGACGAAGTTATATATGAGAGCTATATCCAAATCTGAACCGATCTCGATAAAATTTAGCAAAGGTATTTCTGAGCTGTATTTGATATATGTCCCTGAATATCGTTGTTACGGAGTGCGTATTACAGCTGCGGAGGACAAAAACAACTAATCGGATGAATAATATATATATGGGAGCTATAGCTATATCTGAACCGATCTTCATCAAATTTGGCATACTTATTTTTAGGCCTTATTTGATTGTATGTGCAAAATTCCGGGCTATTCGGGCTGATATTACACGTTTGGTGCACAATAAAAGGCAAATCGGACAAAGATATGTATGGGAGCCATATCTAAATTTTTACCGATTATCTCCAATTTCAATAGGGTTCGTCCTTGGGCCAAACAAATATTGTTTGAAAAATTTCATCTCAATTGGGTAATAAATGCGTATTGGTTCATGGTAAAAATCTGCTTGGACTGACGCCTCAAACGCGGTATGTCATTAAGCGATGTGACATCTCTGTCAAAAGTTATGTCGTTGCCAGATGGGTCCGTCGAATATGGGCAACCCTGTATATGAGAAATATATTTGGGGAAGGCTTTGCAGCTCCTACTATAATTGGGATGTCCCGCCCTTCAGTTCTTTTTAAAGAATTCTCCTCAGGACTTCTAGAAGGATTGTATTCTGTGTATATTGCCTTTATTAAATGCCATTTTAGGCCTTCTGAGCTTCAATATTAAACTTTTTTTGGGTCTTCTAGAAGTAGCGCATCAAGGCTTCCAGAAGAAGTCCTTCTCAACCTAATTTTTTTCAAGTTCCTTGATTGGAAATTTTTTTCCTTTTATTTGGTTACTTTTGTTCCAAATTTGATTGTCCTTGTTCCAAAAATTGTCCCTCAGGCCTCTTCAAAGAATCTCTTCCGCCTGAAGTTAATTCAAAATCCTTGAGATGTCGGAGAAATGAAAATATTAATACCTAAATACCCAAAATTCGTAATAAAACAATTCAAACTCAAATTCCCATCAAACATATCCTTTAACTCAGCCATAACTGAGATTTGTTTTGCCAGAAAACCCCTGAAATATTACTTTCACCCCTTCTTAAGTTTTGTTTTCCTTGGGATATAATCCTTTACAAATTATCCTTACTTAGTTACCCTACCAACCGGTTCTACGGCATTTCTAACCTCCGATGTGCGATTTTCTTATTTGTCATTCTACTCATCCGCATATGAGATTCCTTTCGGATGGAATGTTATTTTGGGATACTTGTTTCTTCCAGCATTATCCTTTGAACATTTATCTTTCGCCGGCTCCCGCCCTGCGTCCGTTTTCCCGAACCCCGCCCCCCCCCCAAAAAAAAAAAAAAATCCCCCTAATCTATAAAGTCTGTTAGGAAGCAGATTTAACATAACACATTTATATTTGTTTAGAATATCTCTTGTTATTCTGTGTTGTAATAGTGTGATGGTGGTGGTAGTGGTATTGGTGTGGCTAATGGTATTGCTGGTGATGTAGTATCCGGTCATCGCTCTTCCGCCACAATATGTAGTGAATAGGGGTGTATGTGTATGTGGTAGCTGTAATACAGTTGTGTGGATGTTTGTATTAGTGTAATATTGGGAATTGATACTATTTCCAATTTCTATGTTCGAATAATAAAATAAATCTGCGTGGGTACATTATGGTTACTGCTTCTGTTGTTGTTGGTTTTCCGTTATTGTTATTTTTGTATTAACATATTGTTGCATAGTTTTAGGTGGGGGGTGGTTTGAATTTATAATATCGGCCTATAAATGTATGAAAATATTTTCTTCTTTTTTTAAGGGGGGTAAAAAATTTCGATAGAGAACCTGAATTTTAATTCAAAGGAACCAACAGGTTTTCTAATGTAAAAATTTTATATACAGGGTGAGATAAAAAAAACTGCAACAAAGTCAAACGCCATAATTTTCTCATTTTTTTTAAATTTTATTAAATGAAAGAATGTTGGATGAAGCATCGGATTTTAGAATAAGTTTAGTTTTTTTTCGAATTGGTCACCTTTGGGACGAATTATGGCCTTCAAACGGCCAATGAAACCGTCACTCCCTGCCCGAATTTTGCTCTGCGGTATTTTGGCCCATTCCCGGCGAAGCGCTTGCTTGAGGTGATCGACACTTTGGTATTTTTTAATGCCTACCTTGCTTTCTCAAATACTCCAGAGATAATAGTCCAACGGATTGGTGTCCGGAAATTTTGGTGGCCATTTTGGTGGTGCGCTCGAAATGAAGCGAGGAACCTAATTTTGTAACCATTTTTGGGTGGCGAGTGCTAAGTGCGATGGTGCTCAGACCTGTTGGAATGTCCAAGGTCTGCGGCCAAAATGTATGTTTGAGAGCACAAGGCTTTAATACACCCTCCAGATTATTTTCGGGACAATATTCGGCATTTATTCTGATAATATTCGGCATTTATTCTGATGCTACGGTCGATTAATACGAGCGGAGAGCGACCATCCGCTGTTATGGCGGCCCACACCATCACCATGGCCGGCGCTTGAGTTCTGGTGGCCAACCGAAGGTGCACATTTTCAGCTGACCTCTTTGGCAAGAAGACACGATCATTTTGTTTGTTTACAAACTTCTGGAATGTTTTCTCATCGGGGGGAACCAAATTTGGCAGTTCACCACCTTTTGTCACATCTGGTACGAATTATAGCCTCCAAACGGCCAATGAAACCGTCACACGCTGCCCGAATGTTGCTTTGCAATATTTTAGCCCATTTACGGAGAAGCGCTTGCTTGAGGTGATCGACACTTTGGTATTTTTTAGTGCCTACCTTGCTTTCAAAAATACGTCAGATACAATACTCCAACGGATTGGTATCCGGAGATTTTGGTGGTGCGCTGGAAATGAAGCGAGGAACCTCATTTTGTAACCATTCTGGGGTGGCGCGTGCTAAGTGCGATGGTTCTGAGTTCTGTTGGAATGTCCAAGGTCTGCGGCCAAAATGTTTGCGTGAACAAGGCTTTAATAAACCCTCCAGAATATTTTCGTGATAATATTCGGAATTTATTCCGATGCCACCCATGGTCGATTAATACGAGCGAAGAGCGACCATCGACTGTTATGGCGGCCCACATCATCACCACGGATTTGCATGGAGATTTTGGTGGCCATTGCGCTCTAGAAATGAAGCGAGGAACCTCATTTTGTAACCATTCCTGAGTGCGATGCTGCTGAGTCCTGGTGATTTGGAATATCCAAGGTCTGCGGCCAAAATGTTTGCATGTCCTAAGGCTTTAATACACCCTCCAGAATATTTTCTTGATAATATTCGGTATTTATTCTAATGCCACGGTCGATTAATACGAGCGGAAAGCTACCATCGGCTGTTATGGCGACCCACGCCATCACCCTATGGCCAGCGCTTGAGTTCTGGTGGCCAACCGAAGGTGCACATTTTTCAGCTGACCTCTTTGGCCAGTAAACACGATAATTTTGTTTGTTTACAAACTTCCGGACAACGAATGTTTTCTCATCGGAGAAACCCAAATTCGACTGTAAACCACTTTCGACCAAGCGAAGCAACTTTTTAGATCTTTTGAGTCTATTTTCTTTCCGTTGCGGCATAAGTTCTTGCATTTTTTGGAATTTCAATGGCTTTACCCCGATCTCATTTTCCAAAAATTTCCGAATGGAATTTTTCGATATGTTCAGCTCATGAGCCATTTTTCGGCCACTGCAAGGCAACTTTTTGAGTCTATTTTTTTCTGTTGCGGCGTAAGTTCTTGCACTTTTTGGAATTTCAATGGCTTTACCCCGAGCTCATTTTTCAATATTTGCCGAATGGGGTATTGCCATATGTTCAGCTCACGAGCCATTTTTCTGCCACTGCGACGCGGGTTTTCGATCAAGTCGCTTCTTTACTTTTCGAACCATTTCTGCTGATATTGCTTTTTTCTTCCACCCACTTCCTTGACGTCGGGCTACGCGGGCTACCAGTATCACGGTGACGAGCGATGTTTCGAGACACAAAAGATTTTTTTCACATTTGAATGCTGGAGTGCTCTAACGATAGCCACTTGTGGTTCTCCAGCCAAATATAAAGAAATCACACTATCACGCTTGAATTCCATCACGAATAACTTTTTTTCTGGAAAGTTCTCACCAAAATGCTTTTGTACGCTGGTAGACAATATAATGAGCTGTCACTGGAATAATTTTTACAGCTGTCGGTCGATTGGCTTAGAAATGACAGCAGTCTGAAGTTGGTTGCAGTTTTTCATCTCATCCTGTATTTTAGTCAAATATGTGTATTTTTCCAAAGGTCGAAAAAAATTATTTCGAGGATATATCTTCCCACTAAGTCCTTCCACATCAATATGGGTGTTTTTTTTTGGAAGAAATTGGATTTTAGTACCCTAAAGTTAGTAAAACTACACTGAAGGGTACCCATTTAGACCATGTGGCCATATTTTATATAAGGCAAAGGATGATAAGAATTTCCCTCAAAAATCCCACATGACTCCTCACATACCCTTTGGCCACATTCTATATAAGGCAAAGGATGGTAAGGATAACCCCCCCTCCCCTCCTATTCACCACTTACTTCTACTTCCTTCCCTAAAGACCCCCATAACATGGTACCATGGCATTGTCATTTAAATCTCAATCACAAAAGACCAACGAACTCAGTTATTAAAAAAAGACAAAAAAAAAAAACTACAAAACTGTCAACAATCTCGAAATATTTCCAATTGCAACTGCAACCCCACAAATCGAGAAGAGATTTTCCAAAACCTCCTCTGATGCTCATGACAAAAAACAAAATATTTATATTTGGTATTAAAACTGTCTGGCAGACAGAAGATCTTCCATTCTAGCCGCCCTAGTGGCCTTCCGCTATCTGTTTTAATTGAAGTATTAAATTTATATTCAGATTGCGTTTGCTTTTAATCTGGCTGTATTTGCAGTAATTATTTTTTTTCATTTTTTTGTCCTTCGTCCCGCATCTGTCTGATGTTATTTAACAAAAGGGGGTTTTTGAACTGTAATAATAGTAAATTTTAGCGTTGAGTAATTTTTAAACATTGTTGTAATAGCAAGATCTTATAGAGGCAACGCAGACAAGAAGTTTTATCATTATCATTCCCTTAATCCTTAATTATCCTTGAAATTTCTTTAAAAATCCAGAATGCTGATTTTAATTGTGCAAGATTGTCCTTGAAAAAAAAAACAATCATCGATAATTGATTTGATTCTCTTTAAATTAAATTTCCCTTGAAATCCTGGTCGTTGGAAAAAATATTTTTTAAAAAATCCACGGCTTGTATGGTCGTTGAAAAAATATTTTTTAAAAAATCCACGGCTTGTATGGTCGTTGAAAAAATATTTTTTAAAAAATCCACGCCTTGGATGTTGGTTGAAAAATTAATCTTTAAAAAATCCATGCCTTGGATGTTGGTTGAAAAATTAATCTTTAAAAAATCCATGCCTTCGATGTTGGTTGAAAAATTAATCTTTAAAAAATCCATGCCTTGGATGTTGGTTAAAAAAAATATTCTTTAAAAAATCCAGGCCTGGGATGTTGGTTAAAAAATATTCTTTTAAAAATCCAGGACCGGGATGTTGGTTAAAAAAATATTCTTTTAAAAATCCAGGACTGGGATGTTGGTTAAAAAAATATTCTTTTAAAAATCCACGCCTGGGATAGTCGTTGAAAAAATATTCTTTTAAAAATCCACGCCTGGGATAGTCGTTGAAAAAATATTCTTTAAAAAATCCACGCCTTGGATGGTCGTTGGAAAAAATATTCTTTAAAAAATCCACGCCTTGGATGGTCGTTGGAAAAAATATTCTTTAAAAAATCCACGCCTTGGATGTTGGTTGAAAAAATATTTTTTAAAAAATCCACGCCTTGGATGTTGGTTGAAAAAATATTCTTTAAAAAATCCACGCCTTGGATGTTGGTTGAAAAAATGTTTTTTAAAAAATCCACGCCTTAGATGTTGGTTGAAAAAATATTTTTTAAAAAATCCACGCCTTGGATGTTGGTTGAAAAAATATTTTTTAAAAAATCCACGCCTTGGATGTTGGTTGAAAAAATGTTTTTTAAAAAATCCACGCCTTGGATGTTGGTTGAAAAAATATTTTTTAAAAAATCCACGCCTTGGATGTTGGTTGAAAAAATATTTTTTAAAAAATCCACGCCTTGGATGTTGGTTGAAAAAATATTTTTTAAAAAATCCACGCCTTGGATGTTGGTTGAAAAAATATTTTTTAAAAAATCCACGCCTTGGATGTTGGTTGAAAAAATATTTTTTAAAAAATCCACGCCTTGGATGTTGGTTGAAAAAATATTGTTTAAAAAATCCACGCCTTGGATGTTGGTTGAAAAAATATTTTTAAAAAATCCACGCCTTGGATGTTGGTTGAAAAAATAATCTTTAAAAAATCCACGCTTTGGATGTTGGTTGAAAAAATATTTTTTAAAAAATCCACGCCTTGGATGTTGGTTGAAGAAATAATCTTTAAAAAATCCACGCTTTGGATGTTGGTTGAAAAAATATTCTTTAAAAAATCCACGCCTTGGATGTTGGTTGAAAAAATATTCTTTAAAAAATCCACGCCTTAGATTTTGGTTGAAAAATTAATCTTTAAAAAATCCACGCCTTGGATGTTGGTTGAAAAATTAATCTTTAAAAAATCCACGCCTTGGTTGTTGGTTGAAAAAATATTCTTTAAAAAATCCACGCCTTGGATGTTGGTTGAAAAAAATATTCTTTAAAAAATCCACGCCTTGGATGTTGGTTGAAAAAATATTCTTTAAAAAATCCAGGCCTGGGATGTTGGTTAAAAAAATATTCTTTTAAAAATCCAGGACCGGGATGTTGGTTAAAAAAATATTCTTTTAAAAATCCACGCCTTGGATGTTGGTTGAAAAAATATTCTTTAAAAAATCAAGGCCTGGGATGTTGGTTAAAAAAATATTCTTTTAAAAATCCAGGACTGGGATGTTGGTTAAAAAAATATTCTTTTAAAAATCCACGCCTGGGATAGTCGTTGAAAAAATATTCTTTTAAAAATCCACGCCTGGGATAGTCGTTGAAAAAATATTCTTTAAAAAATCCACGCCTTGGATGTTGGTTGAAAAAATATTTTTTAAAAAATCCACGCCTTGGATGTTGGTTGAAAAAATATTCTTTAAAAAATCCACGCCTTGGATGTTGGTTGAAAAAATATTTTTTAAAAAATCCACGCCTTGGATGTTGGTTGAAAAAATATTCTTTAAAAAATCCACGCCTTGGATGTTGGTTGAAAAAATGTTTTTTAAAAAATCCACGCCTTGGATGTTGGTTGAAAAAATATTTTTTAAAAAATCCACGCCTTGGATGTTGGTTGAAAAAATATTTTTTAAAAAATCCACGCCTTGGATGTTGGTTGAAAAAATGTTTTTTAAAAAATCCACGCCTTGGATGTTGGTTGAAAAAATGTTTTTTAAAAAATCCACGCCTTGGATGTTGGTTGAAAAAATATTTTTTAAAAAATCCACGCCTTGGATGTTGGTTGAAAAAATATTTTTTAAAAAATCCACGCCTTGGATGTTGGTTGAAAAAATATTTTTTAAAAAATCCACGCCTTGGATGTTGGTTGAAAAAATATTTTTTAAAAAATCCACGCCTGGATGTTGGTTGAAAAAATATTTTTTAAAAAATCCACGCCTTGGATGTTGGTTGAAAAAATATTTTTTAAAAAATCCACGCCTTGGATGTTGGTTGAAAAAATATTGTTTAAAAAATCCACGCCTTGGATGTTGGTTGAAAAAATATTTTTTAAAAAATCCACGCCTTGGATGTTGGTTGAAAAAATAATCTTTAAAAAATCCACGCTTTGGATGTTGGTTGAAAAAATATTTTTTAAAAAATCCACGCCTTGGATGTTGGTTGAAGAAATAATCTTTAAAAAATCCACGCTTTGGATGTTGGTTGAAAAAATATTTTTTAAAAAATCCAAAAATATTCTTTAAAAAATCCACGCCTTGGATGTTGGTTGAAAAAATATTCTTTAAAAAATCCACGCCTTAGATTTTGGTTGAAAAATTAATCTTTAAAAAATCCACGCCTTGGATGTTGGTTGAAAAATTAATCTTTAAAAAATCCACGCCTTGGTTGTTGGTTGAAAAAATATTCTTTAAAAAATCCACGCCTTGGTTGTTGGTTGAAAACTTAATCTTTAAAAAATCCACGCCTTGGATGTTGGTTGAAAAAATATTCTTTAAAAAATCCACGCCTTGGATGTTGGTTTAGAAAATCCACGCCTTGTATAGTCCTTGAAAAAATATTCTTTAAAAAAATCACGCCTTGTACAGTCCTTGATAAAATATTCTTTAAAAAAATCACGCCTTGTATAGTCCTTGAAAAAATATTCTTTAAAAAAATCACGCCTTGTATAGTCCTTGAAAAAATATTCTTTAAAAAAATCACGCCTTGTATAGTCCTTGAAAAAATATTCTTTAAAAAATCCACGCCTTGTGTTGTCCTTGAAAAAATATTCTTTAAAAAATCCACGCCTTGTATAGTCCTTGAAAAAATATTCTTTAAAAAATCCACGCCTTGTATAGTCCTTGAAAAAATATTCTTTAAAAATCCACACCTTGTATAGTCCTTGAAAAAATATTCTTTAAAAAATCCACGCCTTGGATGTTGGTTGAAAAAATATTCCTTAAAAAATCCACGCCTCTGATGATCCTAAATTATTCCACCAGACACAAAGACAATTGAAATAGATTTTCCACAACCGCTCGCAACCCCAAAAAAATATGCAATAAATTATGCCTTTTATATTATTGCCCCCTTTTGGTAATACCTTTAAATCCCCAGAATATATTTGCATATTGAAAATTTATGTGTCTTTGGGATTTTGGGTTTTTTCCATTCATGGAATTTAAAAGTCTACACAAAATTATAATATGTTAAGGAAAATAATGCCTAGAAGTATGCTACACCATATTCATGCCTTGCACTTATGCATTGCGGGGGATAAATCAAAACAGAAGTTTTTTTTTTTTGTCTGGCACCTATTTTTCATGGCGATTGCGAAAAAATTGTCGTTTAAACGTTTTAGGAGATTTGCAAGTAAACTGGGTTTGGTTTTTTTCCCAACTGGCCACCATTAGTGGGACATTGTGTGTGTGTGATTTTTTTTGGCGAAAAATGGTGGTCCATTCAAAAAAAAAAAAAAAAAAAAAGTGGCATAATAGTAAATGTCCTTGTAATGGCCACCAGGACTTCCCTTCCCAACGCCCAATAAGATTCCACCATTAGTTCTTAGAAAAAATGAAATGAAAATGGAAAATAGTTCTGTCGCTGAATGTTTTTGTTGTTGGCGTTAGCTGTTGTTGTTGATGATGTCTTCTGTCCATCGAGCCATCCAACATTCAACGGCGTTTGTAGTTTTCAGGATGTGTTACTTTTTTCTGGTTTTACATGTGGGGGGTCATGGGGGAGGAGGGTATGAATGTATGGGATTCCTCGTAGACATCATTTGAATTATGGGTTGTTAAGCCAAAAAAAAAAAAAAGCGAACTACATAAAAACAACAGCATGGAACACAACATCAACATGTGTATCATCATCAACATCAGCCATAGTTGGCGAACCAAAAAAAATCCAACAACATGGACATGATAAACACAGTTTTCTCTCACTAATACATGGGATTTTTTTTCCCTTCAGTAACTCCCCGAGAGTTTTTCTTTCCAGAGCTCCACACAGGATGCTTATTTCGTTGTAACACATATTTTTTTTGCTCTCTCCTTGGCTTGTCTAAATTTTTGGGGTTTTGATTGTGGAGTCAGCAAATATATCCTCCAAAATAGTCGACGACAAACATTCACAACAGAAAAATGTCACCCACACACACACATACACCATCGCAACATCACTTCTTGTCAGATTGAAAGACAGAATTCATGTTTCGACCACATCAACTTAAACATTTGTATGGATGTTTATTTCGTAGCATTTGAGGTTACCACAAAACACAGATACAGACGCAGCCACAGACACAAACACAGGGCAATATTTATATAGCCACAATGTTGGGGTTTCCCTCATTATGGTGTGTTGTGATATCGGTTTTTTTTGGCGGAGTTTCCATACAAGGTCAATTTTGAAATTAAGGAGGGCTAAAAAATTCATATCCTCTTTTTAAGGACAACGAAAAAAAAGCATAGAATCCGAATTGAAAGGGCAATTAGATCACATTCAAAAAGAGGGCCAACTAAATTCAAGGATCTTAAAAAATCCACGTATCTGATGGTCGTTGAAAAAATATTCTTTAAAAAATCCAAGTCTCTGATGGTCCTTGAAACAAATATTCTTTAAAAAATCCTAGTCTCGGATGGTGCTTGAAAAAATATTCATTAAAAAAATCTACGTTTATTGGTCCTTGGAAAAAATAATTATTAAAAAAAATTCACCACCGGAGGTCCTGGAAAAATATTTAATAAAAAATCCACCATCGGAGGTTCTGGAAAAAATATTCCTAAAAATATCCACGTCTCTGACGGTCTTGGAAAAAAATATTCTTTAAAAAATCCACCATCAGAGGTTCTGGAAAACATATTTCTGAAAATATCCACGTCTCTGATGGTCTTGGAAAAAATATTCTTCAAAAAATTCACGTCTCTGATGGTCTTGGAAAAAATATTCTTCAAAAAATGCACGTCTCTGATGGTCTTGGAAAAAATATTCTTCAAAAAATGCACGTCTCTGATGGTCTTGGAAAAAATATTCTTAAAAAATCCACGTCCCTGATGGTCCTGGAAAAATATTCTTGAAAATAGCCACCATCAGAGATTCTGGAAAAAATATTCTTTAAAAAATCCACGTCTCTGATGGTTCTGGAAAGAAGATTCTTTAAAAAATCCACGTCTCTGATGGTTCTGGAAAGAAGATTCTTTAAAAAAACCACGTCCCTGATGGTCCTGGAAAAAATATTCTTTAAAAAATCCACGTCTCTGATGGTTCTGGAAAGAAGATTCTTTAAAAAAAACCACGTCTCTGATGGTCCTGGAAAAAATATTCTTGAAAATAGCCACCATCAGAGGTTCTGAAAAAAATATTCTTAAAAATATCCAAGTTTCTCGTGTTCGTAGAAAAAATATTTTTTTAAAAAATCCACGTCTCTTATTGTCCTTGAAAAAGTATTCTTAAAAATATCCAAGTTTCTCGTGTTCGTAGAAAAAGATATTTTTTTAAAAAACCCACGTCTCTTATTGTCCTTGAAAAAATATTTTTTTAAAAAATCCACGTCTCTTATTGTCCTTGAAAAAATATTCTTAAAAATATCCAAGTCTCTCGTGTTCATAGAAAAAATATTTTTTTAAAAAATCCACGTCTCTTATTGTCCTTGAAAAAATATTCTTAAAAATATCCAAGTCTCTCGTGTTCATAGAAAAAATATTTTTTTAAAAAATCCACGTCTCTTATTGTCCTTGAAGAAATATTCTTAAAAATATACTCGTCTCTTATTGTCCTTGAAAAAATATTCTTAAATAAATCCACGTCTCTTATTGTCCTTGAAAAAATATTCTTAAATAAATCCACGTCTCTTATTGTCATTGAAAAAATATTTTTTAAAAAATCCACGTCTCTTATTATCATTGAAAAAATATTTTTTTTTAAAAATCCACGTCTCTTATTGTCCTTGAAAAATATTCTTAAATAAATCCACGTCTCTTGTTGTCATTGAAAAAATATTTTTTAAAAAATCCATGTCTCTTATTGTCATTGAAAAATTTTTTTTTTAAAAAATCCACGTCTCTTATTGTCCTTGAAACAATATTTTTTTAAAAAATCCACGTCTCCAATAGTCCTAGAAACAATATTTTTTAAAAAATCCACGCATTTTATTGTCCCTGAAAAAATATTCTTTAAAAATTCACGCATTGTATGGTCCCTGAAAAAATATTCTTTAAAAAATCCACGTCTCTGAGAGTTCTGGAAAAAATATTCTTTAAAAAATCCACGTCTCTGATAGTTCTGAAAAAAATATTCATTTAACAATTCACGTCTCTGATGGTCGTTGAAAAAATATTCTTTTAAAATATCCAGGTCCTTGATGGTCCTAAAAAAATATTTTTTAAAAAATCCACCGTCAGAGGATTTGGAAAAAATATTCTTAAAAAAAATCCACCATCAGAGGTTCTGGAAAAAATATTCTTTAAAATATCCACGTTTCTGATGGTCCTGGAAAAAATATTCATAAAAAATCCACGTTGCTGTTAGCCCTTAAAAAAAATATCGTTTAGAAAATCCACGGCTCTCTTGGGCTTGAAAAAATATTGTTAAAAAAATAGTTCTTCTAAATAAGAAGTGCTTTCTACGAGCCATTTTTAAAGAGACCCCTTTACGAGCTCGTTTGTAAGAAGGAAGCTCTACCTCCTTGTGCTCTTCCATGGAAGACCTCATATTATCCCTTAATAAGAAGAAATGATATTCTATGTCATTTGTGTATGGAAGACCTTCACGATTTTTAGGGGAAAAGGCCTGATATGGTCTGCTATGAAAAAGAACCTCCTAATATTTTATGGGGATGAAAATACTAAGTAAGTACTCTCTAAATCGTAGACGTAGACCTCCACACGATTTCTTCTATGGAAGTAGACCTCCATACGAGCTCTTCTGTGTAAGATGAAGACCATTCCTTAGCTTTTAATATGGAAGAAAATCTCTCCTCGAAGTCTTCTCCTTGCGAACTCCACAAGTCATCCACGAACTTTTTGTAGAAAAATTATGTGCTCTCCTGGACCTCTTCTGTGAAAAATGATTTCTCCACGAGCTCTTCTTTAAAAAAAAACCCAGAAAATTCCTCGAAATCCCCTTGAAAGAGAGACCCCTCTTTTACCTCAACTATTAGTAAAGTAATCCTCCTGTTTGTGGGAAAAATAAGATCTATCCTCGAGATCTTCTACGGAAGTAGACGTCCACACGAGGACACTTCCCTCTTTGAGTTGTTCTATGAGAGGAAACTTTCTCGATGAACTCTTTTATATGAAGAAGTACGCTTTCGGACTCTATGAAGAGAGCTCTTTTAAACCCTTGTATTAAGAAAATCTCTTCTCTTCGAATTCTTTTATGAAAAAACCAAATACTTCTAAGAAGTCTGGTTCTTCAATATCTTCTACAGAAGAAACAGAGCTCTAATCGGCCAATATTCCTCTATGTAGTGATAAATATATTTCCGCGGTCTTCTACAAGAAGAAGAAGAACCGTTTTTGAGGTCTTTTATATGAAGAAAACTTTTAACCTCTAAAAATCTTCTAAAGGAAGAAACATAGGAAGGAGACCTCTTTGAAGGTTTTCTCTATGACATTTTAGATAGAAGAAGACCACTGCACGAGCTATAAAAGAAACCCATTCTCTCCTAGAGCTCTTCTCTCTTTCTCTTCTTCTATCTAAGAAATATATCTCTATTCGATCTTTTCTAAAGGAGAACATCGCCTTTCCTCACTCCTCACATTTCCCCTCGAGATCTGCTATGGAAAAACGTTTACTTTTCGAGTCCTATGAAAAGAAACCCTTATCGGATGTTTCTTGAGATTTATATGAGATTTTCTATAGAAGAAGACCTCTCCACAAGCTCTTCTATAAAATAATCCCTCTTCTTCTAGAACTCTTCGATAACTTCTAGATAACAAACAAATCTCTTCTCCATCTTTTCTAAAGGAGAACATGGCCTTTCCTATGACTCACTCCTCACTATCTTCTCTAGCTTTTCCACGGAAAGGACTTTCCCTGGAACTTATCTATGAAAAGGAAGACCTGATTTAAAAATGTTCTAGCCTCTATTCCTCTATTTATACCTTTCTATTGAAAAATACTTTTTTCGGGGCTTCTAGAAGAAGAAAATCTTTTTCAAGGTCTTTATTTGAAGAAAAATATTTTCCCTCGAGATCTTCTGTAGGTAGAAGTTCACTTTTTGAAGTCCTAAGAAAAGAAAGTCGCTCTGAAGCTTTCCCTTCTATGAGATTGTCTGTAGAAGAACATCTGTCCACGAGCTTTTCTTTAAAATAAAACCTCTTCTGCTAGATTTCTTCGATATCTTTTATCTAAGGAACAAACCTCTTCTCCATCTTAAAAAGGACTTCCTTTAGAGTTAATCTATGCAAAATACCTGCTTTCGAGCTATTTCTCCATGTGTACTTATCTAGTGAAAAATTCTTTTCTACAAGAAGTACATCCGTTATGAGGATCTTCTAAAGGAAGAAGTTCACTTTTCGAGTTCCTATAAGAATACCACTTCTCTCTACGAGATTTTCCAGAGAAGAAGACCCATCCACGAGCTTTTCTATAGAAGAAACCATTTTCTCCTCCCAACTCTTCGATTTCTTCTACCTAAGAAATAGATCTCTACCCGATATTTTCTAAGGGAGAACAAGGCATTTCCTATGGCTCACTTCTCAGCTTCTTATATGAAAAAGAAGACTTACTCTTGAGCTGATATATAAAAGAAAATACCTGATATCGATCTCTTCTGACATCTAATCTCCTCTATTAGTGCTATGTGAACCTATCTGGTGAAAAATACTTTTTTCGGGGACTTCTATAAGAAGAATATCCGCTTTGAGGTCTTTTGCATCGAAAACGAATTTATTCCTTAAAAAAGAACCTCAATTTTCTAGGTCGTTAGCAAAGAAAGCCACTTCCAAGCATTTCCTTCTATGAGAATTTTTTCATCTATCCACTAGCTTTTCTATAAAATAAATCCGATCTATCGAAGAGAATTCTATCAAATTTAAAACATTCTTACAAAAATCCATGCCTTGGTGGCTAAAAATCGAAATGAAAAAAAAAAAATCTTTAAAAAATCCACGCCTAGGTGGCTAAAAATCGAAATGAAAAAAAATCTTTAAAAAATCCACGCCTAGGTGGCTAAAAATCGAAATGAAAAAAAAAAAAAAATCTTTAAAAAATCCACGCCTAGGTGGCTAAAAATCGAAATGAAAAAAAAAAATCTTGAAAAAATCCACGCCTAGGTTGCTATAAATCGAAATTATAAATCCTTAAAAAATCCACCCCTAGGTGGCTAAAAATCGTAATAAAAAATTCTTTAAAAAATCCCGGCCTATGTGACTATAAATCGAAATTAAAAAAACTTTAAAAAATCCACGCCTAGGTGGCTATAAATCGAAATTATAAATCCTTAAAAAATCCACCCCTAGGTGGCTATAAATCGAAATTAAAAAAATCTTTAAAAAATCCACGCCTAGGTGGCTATAAATCGAAATTAAAAAATTCTTTAAAAAAATCTAAGAAACAGGTATATTTTATGGAGAATAAGGCTTCTTCTTCAGCTATACTATAAAAATAAGCAGACTTAACTTTGAGTTCTTCTATGTGTACCTATCTAGTGAAAAATACTTTTTTCGGAGTCTCCAACAAGAAGAAGATGCGTTTTGAGGAATGTTAAATTAAGAGAACTTTTTTCTCTTAAGGTCTTCTATGGAAAGAAGTTTATTTTTCGAGGTGCAATGAAAGCTTTCCTCTTTAAAAAATTTTCTAGAGAAGACCACTCCACGAGCTCTTCTGTGAAAGAAACCCTTTTCTCCTCGAATTCTTCGATGTCTTCTATCTTAAAAACAGACCTCTACTCTTTCTTTTCAAAAAACAAGGCCTTTGAAAAAGAAGACCTGATTTTGAACTTTTCTGACCGTCCTCATTTGACCTGTATTTCTCTATGTGTACCTCTCTTGAAAAATACTTTTTCAGGGTCTCCAACAAGAAGAATATCCGTTTTGTGGTCTTTTGTATGAAAAAAAAAAAAACGTTTTCCCTCGAGATCTCTCTCTCTCTCTTTTTCCTCTTTAAAGTTTTCCTCTGAGAAAAAAAGGTCTCTTCGCACTCTCCATTGGAGAAAGGTATTTCATAAATAAGAAGACATTTTCTGTGAGAAGGTGCCTTCTTCGACCTCTTCTTGAAAAAGATCGCTCCTCAAGCTCATTTCTAAAAGGATAAGATCCCTCCTCAGCCTCTCCTGTAAAAGAGGAACACCTCGCTTCGAGTTCTATAAGAAATGAAGGCCTTTATCTTTTCTTTGTTAAGTTATTTGAAGAATATCTACCCAATGTCTATCCTAATAAGCAATTCTCTTTATTATCACCTCAATTAATCAAAATTGCTAAAGTTTCAAACATGTGTTCGGATGAGCAACACATATGGGCCATAAAAATAAGTTTTGTTTTTGGAAATAAAGCTGCACTTGGCCAGACAGAAACAATTAAAGTGGAATTATTTTCGAAAGACATGGGGGAGAGGTCATAAAAACCAGGACAAAGAACAATTTTAATGACCCTTTAAATAATATATCATTTTACGTTCTGCAATGAAAATTCAGGTTACTTGTGGTGGTGTGGGTGTGAGTTTTTGTGTAAAGACATAAAACTTGTTTATGATTCCAAAATTTGTCCCCCACAAAAATATGCCAGTATTAGAAGTTCATTGCATACTTTTCATCGTCAAATGAAATCTCTGGAATATGTTGCCTATTTTTAGGCTAACCATAGATGTACCTTTCAAGGTCCTTCACCAAAGTTTTTTCTCCTATTAACTTAACAACTCTCTTTTGAGTTGGTGGTACTGTCTTGAATTTTCAAACTATTGATGGCATGAATAGCTTATGGTTTGTTTTCTTAGTTTAAGCTAGTGTTAGGGTGCCTTCCGTTGCTTTGGCTGAAAAAGAAAATTTCCTTTTCGTTGAGCTTTTGAAAAAGTTTTGGCTGCTCTTATGGAAAAAAAAAAACTTGCAAAAATTTGATAAAGACTTGTTTCCCTTTTTGGTTGGTGTGCGGCAGACGGTCTAGGCGAGGGGGGGGGGGGGGGGGGGGGGGGATGGAAAACTTGTTCAACTGAGATTAACATGGCCATATTGCTTCATTTTGTGTACTTTATCAGTTCTTTGTCTTTGTTCGGGCTTCTTTGGAGGATAAGTCAAAGGGAAGGGAAACGTCGCTACAGACAAAAGAGGAAATGGAAATTTTAAATTTCAGGGAAGGAAAAGTCGGAAAATTCTTGAAGTTTTTTTTTTTTTGCGAGAGACTCAATGAAGCATATTTTTCAAATGGATACATGCTTCATGTCTCGACCAAGCCTGACGTAGATTAAATTAGAAAATTTTGAACTTCTAGTCGTTTTTTTTCCCAAGAATTTAGTTTCCTGGTTTCCGTTTTCCTTTGTGGCCTCATACGTCGACAAAACTTTGTCCCGAACTGTCCAAAACTGAAACGAACCACATATAGCCACATATATATTTTTTATCATTAATTTCCATTTGATAGAGTCATCATTCATTCGTTTAGTGTCAGTCGTTGTTTATTTCCTCCGTTTTTTTTTCTTCTGAGGATTTCCTTTTGCCTGCCTTCGCCATTTCACATCAAAATATTTAACAAAAAAATGGAAAAAATCTCTCAAATACAATTCACCGTCAGATATAAATTGTTCATGTTTCTGTCTATTCTTCTTCGTTTTTTTCTCCTCCTGTTTTTTTTTTTTCTTGGCCTGACATGTGCGGGATCGATAACAAGTTGGAAACTTTTCCATTTTGTTAAATGTGTCGACATGTTGAAAGATATTTGTATTCTTGACTTTTCGTGTCTTAGAATGGAAATTATTTCTTGGTATTTGGTGGGGTGTGCTTTGAGGAGGGGTGGGGGGTTCGGATGAAAAAGAAACCCGAAATTGTAGGTCACTTATCTGTCAAAAATGCATCAAGAAGATATTTCGTATCAATAGAAGAGGTCTTTTTCAAAAAAAGCAGGTTTTAATATAGAAGAGTGCAGAGAGAATATCTCATAGAGAGGTGATTTTATGGAAAAGTTCGCGGATAGATCGTCTTTCAAAGAAGAGCTTCCAAACAGAGGAGTTCGAAAATAAGTCTTTCTACAAAAGAGCTCGAGAAGAGTTATTTTTAAAAAAGAGTTTCTGAAGAGAGAGAGAGAGAGAGAGACAGCGCGAGAGCTCGAAAAGAGGTCGTTCCTCAGAACTCGAAAATAGACATTCCTTTAAAACAGATTCTGAAATCTTTTTAAATAAAAGTTCGTCTTTTACAGAACATTGTTGGTACATTTGTTCGGGACACCATCGTCGTTTAACTTTAGGAAAATTCAACGAGGTCTACATAAGAGCTAGAGGTTTTCTTCTTCCATGATGAAGATTTTTATATAAAATCTCGAAAAGAGGTATTTTTCCATAGAAGAGGTCGAGTTCTATTGGGAGGAGAGGTCTTTTTATAGAGTTGAGAGGAGAGCTCTTCGTATAGAATAGCTTGAGCTGAGAGGAGAGGTCTTCGTATAGAATAGCTTGAGCTGAGAGGCGAGGTCTTCGTATTAAAGAGCTCGAGGTGAGAAGACAGGTCTTCGTATAGAAGAGCTCGAGGTTGAGAGCAGAGATCTTCCTCCATAGTAGAGCTCGAGGTTGAGAGGAGAGGTTTTCTTCCATATAAGAGCTCAAGTTTGTAAAAAGAGGTTTTGAAAGGCGAGGTCATAGAAGAGCTCGTGTTTCAGGGGAGAGCTCATATTCTATAATAGAAGAGCTCCAGGTTGAGATGAGAGATGTTCTTCGCATACAAGAGCTCGAGTTGAAAGGAGAGGTCTTCGTTGGAAGAGCTCGAGATTGAGAGGAAAGGTCTTCGTATAGAAGAGCTCGAGGTCGAGAGGAGAGGTCTTCTTCGCATAGAAGAGCTCGAGGTCGATAGGAGAGGTCTTCTTCGCATAGAAGAGCTCGAGGTCGAGAGGAGAGATCTTCTTCGCATAGAAGAGCTCGAGGTCGAGAGGAGAGATCTTCTTCGCATAGAAGAGCTCGAGGTCGAGAGGAGAGGTCTTCTTCGCATAGAAGAGCTCGAGGTCGAGAGGAGAGGTCTTCTTCGCATAGAAGAGCTCGTGTTGGGAGAAGAGGTCTTCTAATAGCTCGAGGTTGAGAGGAGAGTTCTTCGTATAGAAGAGCTCGAGGTTGAGAGAAGATGTCTTCTTCGTATAAAAGAGCTCGAGGTTGAGAGGAGAGGTCTTCTTCGTATAGAAGAGCCCGAGGTTGAGAGGAGAGGTCTTCTTCGTATAGAAGAGCTCGAGGTTGAAAGGAGAGGTTTTCTTCGTATAGAAGAGCTCGAGGTTGAGAGGAGAGGTTTTCTTCGTATAGAAGAGCTCGAGGAGAAGAGCTTTTCTTCTCCCATAGAAGAGCTCGAAGAGAAGAGCTTTTCTTCTCCCATAGAAGAGCTAGAGGAGAAGAGCTCTTCTTCTCCCATCGAAGAGCTCGAGGAGAAGAGCTCTTCTTCTCCTATCGAAGAGCTCGAGGAGAAGAGCTCTTCCTCATCTCCTATAGAAGAGCTCGAGGAGAAGAGCTCTTCTTCGCCCATAGAAGAGCTCGAGGAGAAGAGCTCTTCTTCTCCTCCTATAGAAGAGCTCGAGGAGAAGAGCTCTTCTTCTCCTCCTATAGAAGAGCTCGAGGAGAAGAGCTCTTCTTCTCCTCCTATAGAAGAGCTCGAGGAGAAGAGCTCTTCTTCTCCTCCTATAGAAGAGCTCGAGGAGAAGAGGCCTTTCTCTCCAGTAGAAGAACTCGGGGATAAGATATCTTCTTCCCCTATAAAATACGGTCTAAAGGGTTTCCACATGCAGAAGACCTGTGCAACGTCTTCCACCTTTACAAGGTCTTTAGAAGAGATTATAATTTCTCTTTCTCTACTTCTTAAAATTCCTCTTTATGTACCCACTTACATCCACTTTAATTATCTACTGATTTCTGCGTGTCTATATTTTTATTTAATTTTCTGCCATCTTCTATTTGTTCGAAGTCAGTCCTGTTGAAACAGCAATTCTCCTTAAGAAGTGTGTACATCAATTTGTTTCATTCGTAGTTGTTGGTGGTGTTGCTTTTGTTGTAGCTGTTGTCGACAATGTTGTTGGCTTTGAATTTTCTTTTCATTAACTTCTGTTTATCTTCTTCGGTGGCTGGCTGGCTGGCTCGAACTCTGTGCAGAAGATACAGTTATTATCTATTGGAAATAAATTTACTACGAAACCCGAATGAGAGAGCGAGAAACAAAGAGAGGCAGAGAGTGAATAGTCAAAGGAAAATTATGGAGAAAATTCAATACAAAATTGTGTAGCTGCTGAAGAATTTTTCAAAAACGAATAACAGAAACATGGCCACGTAATCAAAACCACCACAAATGGCCATTGATTATGGCCATGTTTTGTTGATGCTCTCTCCCCCTCTTCGTCTCTGGCCACTTAAATTTGCAATAAAAGCTCATGATGAAGTTCATTTTGTGGGAAAATTCGCCAAAAAGAAACCCAACAGTCAGTCAATAACAACAAGTTCTGCTTTTCCTCCCTCTCTTCCCTTTTTCTTCCTCCTCGCACAAAATCTGCACAACTGACAATTGTTGCAAATTGAGTGGAATTTTTTCGACTTTTTGAGTGGGAAAACTACTGATGCTCAATTGAAGCCCAGATTTTTTAGTTGCCGTTGTTGTTGCTGTTTTTGCTCGTCCTTTTTTGAGTTGTATTTTAGATGAATGAAATATGTTGTTGGCTATCTGGTCACAACTAAATCTCTGAAGTGCAATAAATGAAGTGCTGGAAAACATCGAATACATGACATGATGATGATGATGAGACCTTTTCGATACCCAATGGCCAGATAAATATGGGTGTAAATTGTTTTTAATTGAAATAAATAATTAAAAACGTGATTGAATTGCTGAAAAAGAGGAGAATGCAATAAAACAATTCAAGCGACGGAGATAACAATGGGGATTGATTTTGGGGGAAAATTAATCGCAGACACATACACAGAAGGGATGAAGGTCTCTTAGATTTCACAAAAAAAATATTAATTACATTGTGATAATGTGAAGATATTTTGCAGAACAGAAAACTGCTTTTGACATTTATTCCTGAAAAAAAAAATATTCTTTAAAAAATCCACGCCTTGGATGGTCCTGGGAAAAAAAAAAATCTTTAAAAAATCCACGCCTTGGATGGTCCTGGGAAAAAAAATTCTTTAAAAAATCCACGCCTTGGATGGTACTGGGAAAAAAAAATTCTTTAAAAAATCCACGCCTTGGATGTTGGTTGAAAAAATATTCTTTAAAAAATCCACGCCTTGGATGTTGGTTGAAAAAATATTCTTTAAAAAATCCACGCCTTGGATGTTGGTTGAAAAAAATATTCTTTAAAAAATCCACGCCTTGGATGTTGGTTGAAAAAATATTCTTTAAAAAATCCACGCCTTGGATGTTGGTTGAAAAAATATTCTTTAAAAAATCCACGCCTTGGATGTTGGTTGAAAAAATATTCTTTAAAAAATCCACGCCTTGGATGTTGGTTGAAAAAATATTCTTTAAAAAAATCCACGCCTTTGTTGGTCCTTGGAAAAAATATTTTTTAAAAAATCCACACCTATGTTGGTCCTTGGAAAAAATATTCTTTAAAAAATCCACGCCTTTGTTGGTCTTTGGAAAAAATATTCTTTAAAAAATCCACACCTCTGTTGGTCCTTGGAAAAAATATTCTTTAACAAATCCACACCTCTGTTGGTCCTTGGAAAAAATATTCTTTAACAAATCCACGCCTTGGAAAAAATATTCTTTAAAAATCCACGTTAATTAGTCCTTGGAAAAATGTTCTTTGAAAAATCCCCGTTCGTTGGTCCTTTAAAATTAATAAATTTTTATTTTCTATTTCAGATTTCTTATTATTCTGATGTGTTGAAGAGAGAACTTCGATATCTGTCACGGTAAGTAAAATCGTTTGATATTTTCTAGACCCCCATAAAATTCCTTTTTTCTGTAGTTAATATCCTTGAAGGATTCGTACCTTTTTCTCAGAAAAAAATTTAAATGGAATGGATTTTGGATGGAAAATTTTAGCGGAATTCGATTTCCCTAAAGAAACTGACACTATTTTGTCTTCTGTCCGAAAAGTATTAGAATCATCCATTCGAAATTATTTTTTTATGTGGAACTGTGGAACACAGAAATAGCTCCTCCTCTTTTTCCTATTTTAAATTATTTTTGGAAAATATTTACCATTTTCGACTCTTTAAATTTCTCCCATCCCTGTGAAGGCCTTTAAACCGTTCTTCGCTTTGCCAGACATATCCCTTTAAAATTAATTCGATTAAAAAAAATTAATATTTTGGAGATACATCGAAATTGAACAGCTGCATTTGCCACAAGTGTTTGGAAAGCTGGCAAACACCACACACACACACAGGCACAAATACACACACACACACGCAATGCCACAAAAGCACACTTGCAATATAAATTTCCAGGCTGCTGTCCTGGCTGATGTGGAATCTGAAAAACAGCAAACAGCAGTAACAGCATCAAGAATGGCAATAACCAAAACTACAACAACCACAGACCGAAGAAAACAAGAACAACAACAATAATAATATAACAATAACTACAACAATTATGCCAAGAAACACCAATAGCAATAATAATAAGAACAAAAATAAGAAGAAGAACAACAGCGGTAATAGCTTAATGATGGTTGGCGTTGTAGGGCACAGTGTTTCCAAGCAAAAAAAAAAAAAAAAAAACAAAAAAACAAAAAAACAAAAAAAAAAAAAATGACAACATTTTTCTGTCTAAAGAAAAAAATCAGGCAGCTTCCTCAGCTACTCCTATACTCAGGATACAGAGAGTATCGATTATTTGATCTGGCCAAAGCCTGCCTCATCGAAATAAGGGGTTAGACCCTAGGTCTCTTTGATCAAAATCCGTTTCTGGAGTTTGGAGTCGATCTAGTGGAGTCCGTCCGTCCAAACTTGGCACATCGTAATATTATTATCAAACTTAGATGGAGTTCGGAGATCGGTCATATCGGCCCACTGCTTCTGGTACCTTCCCCACAAAAAATATATTTTTTGCACAAAAAGAGAAAAGATGATCCGATTTTGCTCCAGCTTTGCAAATCCTAATATTTGCATGAGTGCTAGGTCAGGTGTAAAAATGGACAATATCAGCCCACTCCACCAAGTACCTCCCCCACAAAGGGTCAAAATTTTGAATAATTGCAACTCTCATAAAATGTGATGTAAGAGTCCAATTGTCTTCAAATTTCACACATCCCATTATTTTCAATAACACAAGATCTGCTGTGAAGATGGAATAATTCGTTCTACTCCTTCTGGTACCTCCCCCACAAAGGGTCGAAATTTTCAAATAAATATATTTTCTGCACAGAAAGAGAAAGGATGATCCAATTTTGCTCCAACTTTGCATATCCTAATATTTGCATGAGTGCTAGGTCAGGTGCAAAAAGGGTCAAAGGGTCAAAGTTTGGAATAATTTTAGCTTTTATAAAATCTGAAGTAAGAGTCCAATCGTTTTCAAATTTCACTCGTCCCAACATTTCCACTAACACAAGATCTGGTGTGCAGATGGGATATATTGGTCTACTTCTTCTGGTACCTCCCCCACAAAAGTTCAAACTTTTCAAAAAAAAAAAATATTTTTTTTTTGCACAGAAAGAGAAAGGATGATCCGATTTTGCTCCAAAGATCGGACCATTCCTTCTGGTACCTCCCCCACAAAGGGTCAAAATTTTAAATAACCCAAAACGGTCATGAAATCCGAAATAAGCTTCAGGTGTTCTTCATATTTTTCACATTCCATTATTTCCAATAACACTAGATCTGCTGTGAAGATGGGATATATTGGTCCACTTCTTCTGGTACCTCCCCCACAAAGTGTCGAAATTCTGAATATTCATGAAGCTCATAAAAACGCGAAATTAACATCCGATTCCATTTAAACTCAGCACATCCTTATATTTCTATCAACACTAGATCTTTTATGAAGATGATAGAGATCGGACCATTTCTCCTGGTACCTCCCCCACATATGGTTCAATAGCTCAAAGAAAGGGCAATAAGCATTCAACTCTCTTCAAATTTCACACACACGCAAACATTTTTTGTTAACACAAGATCTGTTGTGAAGATGATATATATTTAGAACCCCTTCTGGCACCTCACCCACAAAGGATCACAATTTCCAGTACTTTTATCTGTCATAGCTTGCGAAAAAAGTCAGCAATTCTTTACAACCTGCTATATCTAAATATTTCACTCAACTATTCCAGATACCAACAGAGACCTCAAAATGAAATTTCGTATTTCCAGCTCAATCCCCTCACCCAATACTCAATTTAGTACCACTTAGTACTTTTATAATACTTATATTGTACATATATCCAGAACCATAGCCATTTATTAACCACAGATACCAACAGTTACATCCATATTAAATTTCAGGATTTCAGCTCCATTCTCTCACCCAATACCAAATTTAGTACTGTTTAGTACTTTTTGTACAAATATATTCCAGATACCAACAGAGACCTTGATAAAAGATTTGAGGTTCATTCCTATCCCCTCTCCCGATACCACCAAACAATAATGTAGTACTATTAAGTACTTTTTGTACAATTATAGTACACATTTCCGAAACCTCCCCCCCTCTATCCACGTTACACAAGAACAGTGACCCTAATACCAAATTTCAGTATTCAAGCACTATCTGTTTACCCAATACCAAATTGAACCGAACATAGTACTATTTTGTACGTTTCGTGCATTTCCAAAAGAACCACTTTATCCCAAACCCACCACCAATAGGCTCCTCAATACACAATTTTAAAATTCCAGTTTCATCCTTTTAGCCTAAATTAAACTCTTCCAAATTTGGTACCATTTAGTACAGTTCGCACACTTAGTACACATTTCCGAAACCGCCCTCATACATCAAACTTATTTTCCAACCTTAATTATCATACAAAATTCCACCCTCCATCATACTATGGAGGGTGGTCCAGGTCTTCGCACAGCTCCGATATAACGGTACCTCCCTATATACGACATTTTGATTATTTTAGCATTAGCACATTATTCACCGTTTATTTCAAGTTTCGTATTTGAATATGGTAATGGCTTACAACAAACAATGCCTATGTAGGTCCATGTCGTATAGATCCCATATATATATTCGGTATTTTTAAAATTTTAACAGAAATTTTTAAGGATTTTATTTTTGGAAATTTTCAAATTCGTTACAAATGGTGGAGGGTATTCAAAGATCGTCCCGGCTGAACTTACTGCTTTTTAACTTGTTAGCTTTATCCTTTCACATAATACCAAATGGTATCATTATTGAAATAAAACAACACTTTAGAACATTTCTCAAATTTAAAGCTCGAAGCGTCAATAAGCCTTTGGTGCACTCCATCAGTGACTCTCATTCCAGATTTCAGGATTCCAGTTCCAAGCGTTAATCACAATTCTTATTTGTATCAAATTTGATATCATATAGTCCAGATAAGTACGAATTTCCAAAACATCTTACATAACCCAGTCCTACACTCCAAATTTCAGGATTCCAGCTCTATCGGTTCAGCTTAATCAAAATTGTACCAAATTTAGTACCATTTAGTACACATAAGAACAAGTTTCTAAAAGTACCTACATTCCTCAGTATTTCAAAATTTCAGGATACCAAAAAAAAATTTAAATTGTACCACATTTACCACAATAGTAATATCGTTTCTAAATTTCAGAATTCCAGCTCTATAGGTTCAAAATACTGAATAATCATAACATAGGTCAAAATATTTCATATTACACGGATTTAGGCTGAGGGTATAAATCTGTTTGGCAAAACTGACTGATACTTTTTATCTTGTTCAATTCAGAAAAAATTATCTCCCCAAAAAGTGCAATTCACCTCAATTTCCCTATGATGAGAAAAAAAAAAACAACATTTCCATTTTCATATTTTCCCAACAAAACTTAATTATTTTCCACTGTGCCGAATAGCTACGAAAACCGAACATCATCTCGAGTAATTAAAAGCGAAAGTAACAGATGGCAAAGCGAGCGATGTTTCTTTAATAATTTTCTTATTCTCCTTCTCGTTCTTCGCTACACTACTGCCAACCCTGGTGGGGGAGGGGCGGGCGGCTACTGCAATCACAAATTCTGCTTTTGTATTTCACTAAATTATTTGTGTGTGTGTGTGTCTCTCTCTGAGATCCTTTGAAGAACATTCGATGTGGGCGTAAAGTATGAAAAGAAAATTCTTGGTTGGCTTTTTTTTATGAATTTTCATAGCATGACGCCGGCTGCCTGAATGGCCGAAAGATACATACATACACACATGTGTGTGTATGTACAAGCCTACTACAGAAAAGGTGCGTGAACGCATTTTCTTTTTTCGTTTTGGTTTTTTTTTTAATGAAGAATAATTTTCCATGAACTGTGTGCAAGAAAGTAAAACTGAATTTAGACAGTCATTGTTGCGCTCCGTTAAATTTTTGTGGGGCTTTTAAAGGCTGAGGAGGAAAGGGAGAAAGAAAAATAAAGATTTTTTTTGTATTTTCTTAAAGACATACCTTTTGGCAGCCTTAAAGGCGTACCATGCAGTTCTAAAGAGGTATGGCTGAATAGAAAAATTGCGCAAAAAAAAAAAAAATATTTTCCTTATGGAAACTTCTCTAAATTGCTATTTTCTGTGGCAGAACTCAATTGCCATGTTCCATAGAAACATTTAGTGGAATTCCCATTTCCTATAGAAAAAATTTGATATTTTCCATAAAAAATTTTGCCCTAGTGACCTTAAAACTTTGCTGATTGGAGTTGGAACAATATTGACTAAAGTGACTCTTCTTCACGAAATTTTGGTCGGAACGGAAATTTTGCTAAATTTCCTTTTTTAATTATTTATATTAATTTCCTTTCTGAATTAAATTTTCCATTGGGAAAGCTTACTAAAACGAAATTTTTAAAGAAAAGGTATTCTGAAATTTTTTTCAACCGAAAAACGTTTGATTAATTGATTTTTTCATTAAAAGGACCTTCATGGACCTTTTGAACATTTAATGTGATTTTTATACAAATATTTTTAAGGGTCTTTTTTAAGAAAGTTTTTCAAGGACCTTCTAGGTAACATACGTCGAATTTAGGATCATCTGAAAAACAAACATGGATTTTTAGAAATATGTTTTCAAGGACCTTCTATGGATTTTGTTTAAATATATCAAATTTTTTTAAAGCCCATCCAGAATTTCAAGGAAGGATCTATGACATTTTTTTTTAGAAAATATCTATTTTTTCTTTGAGACCGTCAGAGTCAAAGACCATTCAGAGCCACAAACGTGTTTTTTTACAAATATTTTTCATGGAATTTCTATGGAATATTTTTTGTTTTTTTATCAAGGACCAAGTTTTTTTAAAAATATTTTTTCTGAACCTCCAGAGTAATAAACGTGGATATTTTAAGAATACCTTTTCAAGGGCCTTCCAGGCAACAAACTTATATATTTTAAATATATTCCACTAAGGGCCTTCTGGGCAACAAACGACATTTTTTTAAGACAAGTTTTTCAAGGCCTATGCGAACCAAACCTTAATTTTTAGAGCCACGAATGCGGAGATTTTAATGATTTTTTCCAAGGATTTTTTGAGGACCTGTAGAGAAACAATTCAAGGACCTGTAGAGAAACAATAGTGGATTTTTTAATAATTTTTCTCTAGGTATATCCGTGGAAGAAGCCTGGATTTTTTAAATAAATTTTTCCAAGGACTTTAAGAGCAATTAAAATGGATTATTTGACCACCAAACTTCGTTTTTTTAAATAATTCTTTTCAAGGGTCATCATTCCAAAAAAAAGTGGATTTCTTAATAAATTTTTCCAAAAACCATCAGCCTAGGAGCTTGGATTTTTTAAATAATTCTTTTCAAGGACCATCAGCGCAATAAACTTGAATTTTTAAATAATTTTTTTTCAAAACGAAGGAAGTAAGAATGAACTTTGGTTTTTTTAAATAATTTTATTCGTGGACCATCTGAGGAAAAAAATTGAATTTTTTAAAAAAATTTTTCAAGAGCAATAATATTTGTTTTTTAATAAATGTTTTCAAGGACTTTCCAGGGAAGA